>NW_012150285.1:312725-448858 GCF_000956105.1 Propithecus coquereli
GCGTGAGCCACCGTGCCGGGCCTGAATATTTTTTAAGAAAGGGGAAAAAATTGCCGTTTGATATTCTGTTCTTGTATTTTTTTAAAAAATTCATCGTATCATAGAATGTTTTGGAGCTATTGCTATTGTCATTACAGTTTCAGAGATTTTAGAAAGTTCCACCAGTGGGTAGATTCATTCAGAGTCAGGTGTCTGAGGCCTATGGTCGTACATGACAGGCTTCGAACACTATTTCACATACCTGGTCAGTGGTACTGATCTCATCCCCTTCTGTTTTCTTTCTCCTGTTCAACAATGTTAATAAAATTCTTTCCTATTGTCCTTCTGCTGATGACATATTTGTAGGCCTGTTCAGCCAATTTTAAAATTTATAAACAAAATAGTGAGTTGTTAATGATTTGTCAAAAAAAATTAGAGCAGATTTATAGTGTTTAATAGTTGAAGAAGTGAACTGAACCCTTCTAAGCGAACCAGGTTAATCATAAGTTACTGACATTTTTTTTTCCTTGAAATTGTACTTCAGTTGGCTCGGAAGCCAGGATAAGGCTAATATGCTGCTTATTTGAGTAGTATGCAATTAAGGTAAATTACATTAAGGTGTGTGATTCTAGATCAGGCGTTCTTAACCTGGGCCTGTTTATCCTGAAGTTGTTTGCAAAATTTTCTTTTGACTATACATGTTTCTTGGGAGATTCCCCAAAGGGTCCATTCTTCTCAAAAGTTTAAGAGCAGTTGTTCTGTTTGAAAACAGCATAAAGAGCTAAAGGATAAGTCCCACGGGTTATATTCAGTAAATATTTATTTAATCATATACTGTACACCATTTCACTGATGCAAGTAGCCATGACATTGGTGGGTTCACTTTTGAAGCACCCATGCTGTAGATACACAGTTTCTAGTTATAAGTTTTAATGTATGTAACTAACATTTTGACGTATCTCAGTGTGGACTACTTAAGACCACTGAATTAAAAATGCATTCTGACGTTTTAGAATACTAAAATTTTGTTTTGGTCTGTTAAATCGTAACCGTGTGTTGTTTCCAAATTGTTTATAAGCATTTCAGTTAGAGGCTAAGAGCTAAGAGTTATTTACATTGTTCAAATTGAATTTTCCTTGTGATTTTTAAAATTTGCCTTTTTAAAATATGACCTTTATTGTTTTGGGTGAATACAGTTGTGGGACTGCATCTCTGACAAAGTGGAAAATGTATGGTTCTTCCACAGTGAGTTGGTAAAATGACTGTAAAAATTTGATAGAGGCCAGGCGCGGTGGCTCACGCCTATAATCCTAGCTCTCTGGGAGGCCAAGGCTGGCGGATTGTTTGAGCTCAGGAGTTCGAAACCAGCCTGAGCAAGAGCGAGACCCCGTCTCTACTAAAAATAGAACAAAATTAATTGGACAACTGAAAATATATAGAAAAAATTAGCCAGGCATGGTGGCGCATGCCTGTAGTCCCAGCTACTCGGGAGGCTGGGGCAGTAGGATCACTTGAGCCCAGGAGTCTGAGGTTTCTGTGAGCGAGGATGACACCACGGCACTCACTCTAGCCAGGGCAACAGAGTGAGACTCTGTCTCAAAAAAAAAAAAAAAAAAAATTTGATAGAAAGCAAGGCATGTGTGAATTACTTTGTTGGATGTACCTGGAAATAGAAGACTTAATATATCATTTCCAAAGTGAAATATGTATGCCCAGAAAAGCAGAGCGTCAGATTTTTTTTCTTGGTATCTCTGATTGGAATTAGAGTAAACAGGAGTCAGCAACAACTCTTTACCTACAAGGATGGCTGAAGTAGTGGCACGAAAGCTCTCAGGGGTATAAGGCCTCTATGGACCCAGAAAGCTGTCAGGTCACTTTTAGTCACTAGCATGCAAGCTCTGAGGGAGGGGCCCCTGCAATGCTTTTCAAAAAGCAACCAATGCCTAGAAACATCAGGGTATATATACTGTCTTTGGCAGGTATGTTGTAGGCAGCGTCATGAATGACTTTAACTCCTTACCGCCATGGATCAACGTTTGCTTTAGGTTGTGTTTACAGATAAATTAGTAAGCAATTTTTTCAGATTAATTTCTGTATATATCCAATTCATTCTGATACATCAGAAGACCTTCCCAATATAATCGTACCATTTGCAGAAATTCACCTATTCCTTTGCAGCTACCAAAAGTTTAAAGTTTAAGTAAAAAGAATAGCTTTTTCTAAGCAGCACTGTGACAAGTATATATAATTTAAATTTTTTATTTATTTAAAAGCTCAAGTTGTCTTTTAGCACTATTTTGGATTAGAAGTCTCAAAGTAACAGTTGACGATTTCAGCTGGGGTACATCAAGATCCCTGAAATAGGTTTTGTCTCTTTGATGGCCAGGTGTAGTAGCTTATTCTTCATAATGGGTTGACTTTGTCAATAATGTATAAAAACATTTATAAATTCTATCATATGAAATATTTTTCCTTAGGGAGTCTTTTTTTTAAAACAAGGAATGGTAGATAATATATATTTATCATTTAGCTATATAAATCGAGTAATTAGAGATCACTCCAGTCCTGAGTTCAGGACAGACTTTGGTGACAGTTTGATTTTTGAGTTAGTGGTGGTTTTTAAATTTTTAATTTAATTTTATCTTTCTAGTGAGTTCAATTTGTAGTCATTTGAAACAGTGTAATTTTGATGACTTAACTTGATTTAACAGCCAGATCTTTTCCTGCTAAGAATGGAGGAAGATAGATAATATTGTCTTGTTGCTTTTCTTTTCAAAATTTACCACAAAGCGATATAATCTCAAACTCTAACACCCACTCCCGCTTTAAGAATAAAACTTAATCTCAATAAACTGCTGTGAAGAGTATTTTTAACAAGTATCTTTCATTCTATTTAGGAGCAATTTTAACCAATACCTCTTTACTGTGTGGTGATGCACAGATACTGAATATCTCCCACTTTTAAATTGATCCATAATATGTAAGATAATTTTTAAATCTCACTGCAAATTAAGCCAATGTGACTTAATTAGCACAGTGGTGTCATTATATGTATATGGTGATTCATACCTTCAGAAAATTGAGGATTGGTTTCCTTTTTGCTTTACAAATGTAGTTAAACTCTGCCGTTTGATTAAAGTCAGAGAACACAAGAAAAAACACCAACATACCAGATACTAGTAGTAAAGCCTTACATTTCCTCCAGCCATACCATAATGTGTCAGGATCTCATTAAAGCAGCTTTATAGTTACAATATTTTCTATAGTAACTTTTTTTGTCCCTCCCTGAAAAGCTGCAATTCTTTGATGCCTACAACTAAGTATCTTTTTTTTTCTGTGTAAGACTTTTACATTAAATTATTCTAGTCAGCTTAGCTGTGTACTGTTAAGAGGAAATGCATTTTTTTCTGAAGATGTATTTTACTCTCACTGTTGATTGATAACTTGTCAGAATATTAAATTCTAAGTTCAGAATTATTTTCCCTCATACTTTATTTTGTTACTTGTCATGTTTTTTTATTTTCCTAACTTTTTGAGACTTTTCACAACTACAGAAAAGATACAAGAATAGCACAATGAATATTCATTTGCCCATCATATAGATTCAGGATTTACCAGTTAACATTTTGCCACATTTACTTTTACTTTCTCTCTCTCTCTCTCTCTATATATATATATATACTCACATTTTTTCCTCTGAACCTTCTGAACATTAGTTGTAGACATCATGACACTTTATCCCTAAAATACTTAGATATGTCACCTAAAAATAAGGGTATTTTCCCTGATAACCACAATACAATCACCACAATCAGAAAATTTAACATTAATACAACACTAATATGCAATACATAGTCTATAGTCACATTTCCCCAATCGTCCCAATAACATCCTTTGTAGTTTTTTTTTTCGATGCAGGGTTTAATTATGCTTAGTTGCCATCTTTCTTCAGCCTCTTTTTAGTCTGGAATAGCTTTTTTTCTGTTTTTTGTTTTGTTTTGTTTTTGTTTAATGATTTTGACATTTTTGAAGAGTCTAAGCCAGTTGTTTTACAGAATGACTCTGTTTGGCTTATTCCCATTGTTTCTTCACAAGATAGCATGCTCTTTAATAAATAGAATTATAATGCCCAGTTACTCTTGGAACAACTTCTGCCTCCTGGCCAACAATCTACATAAGCTCCTGGTTCACTGATACCCCTTATGTACCAGGCATTGTGTTATGGACCAGGATGCTACAATGGAGAGGACTTGATCCCTGTACTTAAGAGAGTGATAGTCTGTGGCAGTGTATGCAATCTCTAAGACCTGGTCTCTGGAGTTGCTTGGATTGGATTCTGCCTCATCTCTTATTTGCTGTATTGGACTGTAAAATGGAGATAATAGTATTTATCTTGAAAGTTTGTTAGATTATGAATGAAAACCATCATAAATCTTCAGTAATGTTCTTTTATTGTTATTTTAATCTAGTGTCTATAGTCAATCCATGTGATAAATACTGTAGTGAACAGTGGGATAATCAATGTATAGAGGAGGGAATTAATAAAGAAGTTGCAAGTTTAATTGATGTACTGTGTTTAAATATAACTATACAGAATACTGTGGTAATAGGTAGAAGAGACTTGTAGAATAATTCATTTGAATTCCGCAAACATCTGTTAAGCACCTTTGTGCTATGCATGTGCCAGATGATCTAGATCATAGAAGAATAAAGCACAGGGCTGCCTCAAGGAGCATGAGCTTGCAAACGGTAAGTTTAGGCCAAATAAAATAAGTACCTTACATAGCTAAATTTTATAAAAGTTGTTCAATGTAACAGAGTAAAATAATAAATAATAGATTTTTAGAGGCCCAGCCAAAAGCCTAGGTGATGAAACTATGGTCTGTTACCAATAGAAAGTATGATTTGGAAATTTGGGGATTAGATTGAGGGGTGGAATTGGGGGATAAAGGAGATTGCCCCTGATTTCTCAGGTTAAAGTTAGAGATGACTACCATGGAACCATCTCTTATGCCTCCATGAGAGAGAAATTACTCAGCTGAATGGACTTTTGGTATAGTAATTATTATAGTTTTTGGTGGCATATCTTGGCATTAGTGGTTGGGTATGTGTTAGTTTAGGTTCAGATTTGTCTCCTTGAGAATTTTTCACTTTGTACCCCTTGCAGTTTTCTTGAGCCATCCTCAAATGTCATTTGTTGATAAGATCTCTTTATGATCTGAGCTCTCTACCCTAGACACTGTAAACTACTAACTGGTCAAATATTTTCATGTCTTCTTATCCATTACCTCTCCCCTCTGGTTCTTCTGCCTAGTCCATGACTAAATATTCCCAAATTGTCCTGAAATTTTGCTTATGGGTGGGTATTCCATTATAACCACCAGCGCTTGTGTCAAAGTCCTACCTAGAAGTTTTCTTAATTCCAAATCAGTAAAACATTTTTAAATGTGTCCATATAAAGATGTTGTATTGCTTTTGAATTCTTTAAAATAGAAGGGATGAATATGGATAAAATATAGCTCTCAAAATAACTAATACTTCAGAACAAGCAACTATCCTCCCCCCCCCGCTTTTTTTTTAAATTAATAATATTTGTTTTCCTAAAAATTCTAGGAAATTTGATAGAATGATTCAGGAGGGACAAGTATATGCAGCCTACCTATCTTTCTCCATTCTAGTTTCACCTAGTTTTTCTCTTAAATAAACAACACATTTTCCTCTCAAAGTATAAGCCATGCTTATTAGAAAAGATTTAGAAAATTCAGAACAGTATAGTAAACAGATTTTTTGTTTTTCATAGTTGAAATTACCCTACATATATAATTTTATTTCCTACTTTGATTTTTTAAAATTTAACATTGCCATAAGCATTTTTACTTGTCATTATAAATCATCTATAAATAATTTGGGGCTGCATATTATTCTGATTTACATACTGTTATTTGATTATGGGGTATGTAACAAAAAGTTGAACATTTAGTTTTCCATTTTTCCTACCGTAATTGATGCTGCCATGAATATCTTTGTGGGAGAGCTTTTTCTGAATGTTTGATTATTTCTGTAAAATAGGATGTTATTAAATATTTTAAAAATTATTACTGTATGTCCTTTATATTTTTTATCATGTCTTAATGCTTTCGTATTGGTTTTTATGAATGCCTCACCTGGCTAAGATAGTAATCTTTTGTTATTTCTTTCATAATCTTCCTCAATTTGTTTGCCTTTTAAATTCAGCTAATGTTGTGTATGTTTTTCTCAAACCAGTATGACTAAAACTGAATTAATCTTTTATTCTTTCTCTGTTCCTCACTGTCTAGTCAACCAAGCCAGAAACTGAAATCTCACTTCTTCATTGCTGATCTTCCCTTCCCCTCTGCTGCATCTGGTCAACCACTGAGTCCTGTTGATTCTGCCTCCTAAATGTTTTTCCTGTCCATTTGCTTCACTCCATTCCCTGCTGCCACCATCTTTTTCAGGTCACTGTTACCTCTAACCTGGGCTTCTGCAACAACCTGCCTTCTGGTTTTTCTGATTCCCTTCCGACCTATTTGCTACATGACAGTGAAAGTCGTTATTCCAGAAAGGCAGTCCTATGATCTGATTTACTCTTTGGCTTAAGACATTTCAGTGTTTTCCTGCTGCCTTAGGTTAAAGGCCTTAATGTGACTTAAAAGACCTTTTTTGGGGAGGAGTGGGGCAAGAGCAACATACGTAACGTAAACATCTATACCCCCGTAATATGCTGAAATTAAAAAAAAAAGACCTTTTTTGAGTTAGTTCTCCAATTTCACCTCTCCTAACCTCTCAGCCTCAACTATTGCCGCTTTCCTCCTTAGGTATCGAGATACTGAAATGAGCTATAATGTCTCCTGTTTTCTGGCCTTCATATACCATGTTCTCTTTACCTCAAATACTCTTGGTCATCATATGCTGCCCTCACCTCCCACCCCATCCCATCCACACCTGACAACCCTGACGTCTTTCCCGCTGGACTTTGGGGTGTTGGCTTAGATGATACTGCCTTTCTCCTGGGAAGCCTTCTCTGACATTCCTCTTGACTGATTAAGGGGGCTTCACTGAAACATAGAGCCACTTTTAACACATTATTTTCTACAATCGTTTTTGTTCTGTGTGTATATTACATGTTTTTAATATAATTACCACCTTTTTATCAGCATTTCCCAAATTTTTTTCCACAAAACTCAAGTGTCCATGAGATATTATTATCTGTTGTGTAAAAGGATTCCATGTTCGAGGTTGAAGAACAGTGCACATTGTATTTTCTTGGAGATTTGTAATTTAAATTAGCATGTTAAAGGCCCTGAGATGTTCTACCAAGCTTTCCATTTGGTGCTGGGTATATGTGGTGGTGAACAAAACACGTTTGGAGCTTACCAAATCCTACGGCCATTTTTCGATCTTACCTTACTATCCTTGCTTCATTTGATACTTCCCGGTCATCACCCCTTCCTTCCTAAAGCTACTCCTTTATCATCTGTGACACTGTAGTCTCTTGATTCTCCTGATATTTTTTTCATTGTTCTTTCTTTATTTTCCTGATGGGTTCCTTATCCTCTGCCTACAACTAAAATGTTGGCATTCCTTGGGGTTCTGCCCACTGTTTTTTTGCACTTTATCCTCTCCTGAAAATTTCATCCACTCTGGTAGTTTCAAACATCACATTTGCTGCTGACTAGTTGTTTTAATCAGGGCTCAAAGACAATAGAAATATTATAAGTAAAGAGGACAATCTCATAGATAGGACCTGAAGTAAATCTGAGCCTTGTGGGAGAAAAAGTATTGGCAAGCCACCACCTTCTGCTACTAGGCAATCAAGCTAAAAATCTGGAATTCCTTCTTGATTCTCCCTCCCACTATTTGTCGAGTTCTGCCATCTTCAAATTCTGAGTACTGATATCCATCCTCTCCCCTCCAAAGTCCATACCACTCCTCTATTTCACGTCCTCATCCTCTCGTTTGAGCTGATTCAAATAGCCTCCTTTTGCATGCACTTCGCTCCTCAGTTCTTCCTTCAGGAAATCACCGGAGTGATGTATTGAAAAATGTAGGTCTGATCAGATCATTCTCTTGCTTGAAATCCTTCAGTGGTTTCCTGTGTCTCCAGAGAAAAGATGAGAATTCCCTTAACAAAGTATAGAGGCTCCCTCTTCTGCCTCCCTCTCCTTATTTTCCAGCAGCTTTAAATGGTTATGGCCCTTGTCTGCTTCATTCTAATTTTCTCCAAAGTGACTGTCAGCACCACTTTCTTTTCTTTCAGTACTCTTCTCCTGCTTCCTAATCTGCGCGTATCTCGTTTATTGCATGCACATATAAGGAGATGATTATAATGAGGTTTCTTCCTCTCTAGACTGTGAACTCCTTGCCATCAGGTGTCTGTCTTAATTGTTTTTGTAATCCTGGAACCTTTGGTACATAGTAGGTGCTCTGTAGATGTTTTTTGAATGAATGAAATCTTATACAATTCATTTCCAGAAATGGTCCTTCAACCTCAAGCTCTACCCCGGGGGATTTCAAGTACCTAAATTCTGTAGGTTGGGAGAGACATCTGTTATTTTAAATGATGATGATGCATTGTGACAATACTAAGAATGATGCAGCATTGTTTTCAGTATATAGAGAAATCCAAACACTTAATATTTCTGCATAAGGCTGTTGAATATTCTTTAAAGCTTAGGTATGACATTGTAATTTGTATTTGTTTGCATGCAAATTTGGATCTTAAATGTTTAAGTTGATTGATGAGGCCAAATAGCAGTAGTTTAAACATCTGTCTAGAAAATCTTGTCTTATTTTACAAACTTTTTTAGTGGAGGCTAAATTAATATTATAGGTTATTTGTTTTTCCATCAATTTCGTATTGCTCTTTAAGATATGAAACTTAACAACTGAAGTAATTCTTATGACATATCTAGCTGCAGTATAAACATGAACTTAATTTTGCACTTTCTTTTCTGTGTACATGAAATCCCAAACCCCTTACATACTACTTTGGGGACTGTTCTGCTTTTGAGCCATGTTGATATCTGTAATTTTTGCTGCTTGCTTCATTTATTTTTTGAGTTAGTGCAGTAGTCACCTAACTGCTGCCCCTTTGCCAGAAAAATCTTTCTTAAAACTTTCATATAATCATGTGAGTTTTACTTAAAATCCTTTAGTGGCTCCCATTGCCTTCAGAACATAGACTCCTTAGCTAGTCGTAGAGTATGTCTAGCTCATCTTCCAATGTGCCCCAACATGCTGCCCGTGCTTTAGTTGTGCTGAACTACATATATGAGTCCCGCGCTGCCCCATGCTCTCAGCCTCTGAACCTTTGCGCAGGCTGAGCTGTCCTTCCCACCCTCTACCCCACCTACCTAACTCTGTTATATCCTTTCAACCTTTCTCGTGAAAGTCCGATATTCCCAGCACCCCCCGCCCCACATACAGTATGTTCCCGTTGCACACTGTGCTTACAGAAATGAATTTAGTTGTTTTCTTGTCCGACCCTGTCACCTTGAGCACAGGGACAGTCTGTGCAGATGTTTGACATGGTGCCCAGTACATATATGTTCTTAATAAATATTTATTGACTGTTGCCATCATTGTTATTAATTCTGGAATGTACTCTTAACTTTTTAAAAAATCTGTTTTATAGCCTCAAGGAATAGGTTCTCCTAGTGTTTATCATGCGGTTATCGTCATCTTTTTGGAGTTTTTTGCTTGGGGATTATTGACAGCACCCACTTTGGTGGTAAGTAATCTTTTAACTTATTTATCACTGACTCTAAAATCTCCTTTTCTTTAGTTTTGACGGAAAAAATGGCCCCTTTTCCTTTCCATGGTTAATTCTCCCACCAAAATTTTCAACCCTTCAGTACTCCTGTATTTTATTGCTTGAGTTGTCTTTTCCAACCTTCTCCTTTATTTTTTTAGAGGGGTGGAGGGTGTGTAATTGGACATATTCGGGCACAGGCTCATCACCACTCTGTTGGGATGGGGTGGAAGGGATTCTGCCGACAGGTTTAGAAAAGATGATCTCTGTGACCTGCATGACTCAGCATAATTATCTTGAGATTCATTTATGCAGTTGCATTTTCTTTTTCTTTCTTTTTTTTTTTTTTTTTTAAGGCAAACATGAAAATGAGGTTTATTGAGGAGAAAAAGATAGGATTATAGGGCAAGAGCAAGATACAGGTTTACAGGGCAGGATACATACGCTATGGATGATGACTGGACCCATTGCCACAGCAAAGGGAGAGCAAAAGGGAGGCGAAAAGGCTGCAGTTGCATTTTCTAAATACAAGTTTCTTTTCATTGGGGCTGAGGATTGAGAGGTAACCATCTAGAAGGGTTATTCTTTCATAGGCCTAAGCTGATTTTTCCCAAATTTCCCCAGATTGGGAACGTTAGAAAAGACCTCCCTGCCAGACTGCTCAACTCAGGTGATAGTTGGTTTTCTCCTGTTACAGATAAAGGGAATGGAATGAGGGAAGGAATATCCATGGTAAAAATCTATACTATCTTGAAAGGAATAATTAGGATAAATGTATAGCTTACCAAATCCTAGAAGAATAGAATTTTAAAATGATATACTGTCTTACATTTTCATGAGATCGTTCATTGTTATACAAAAAAGCTTTTTACAAAAAGGCTATTTATAGAAAAATTGGATGATCACATAAGCGGGGTGAACTAGTTTAAGAACATTTACAATCCATATTTCTTGGCATATTTATTTACAGCTGCATCGTCATTACTATATATACATAAAATATTGACGTTTAACAGTTATTTTGAATATACAGGGAATAAGCATAAGCACTGCTATAACAAGATTCAGAAGAAAAGAAAATCTTCAGATAAATGCAATTCTTTTTATAATCAAGCATGCATTGCCAGCTAGAATAGCTCCCGGAATAACTGACATATATTACAACTGTAAGAATGCCAATTCGAATGTTTCTGTTGAAATCCTTTTCTTTTAAGAAGTGTAACTCATTTACCTATAATGGATTATCAGTTTTACATAAATGGATTTCAAAATAATTGAAATGTGGACTTTTAAAATAGCAGATCTTTTTTAGCTTACTAATTTCTGATGGAAATCTTTCAAAAATTAATTTACATATTTTTTCCTGTCTTCATAATCCAAGTACAGTGATTTGGAACTTCCTCTGATGATGCAAGTTCATTATGACATTTGTAACTTCATTGTATTGTAATAATCTGTTGTCAGGGGCTACTGAGGTGCTGTAATGACTTGTGGTCTCATGACTTTACGTTAGCTTTCTTAATGCTCCAATGTGCTTGTTTAGAATCTACTACCAGTTTAATACATAAATCTGTCTAGATCATCACTCCGATGATTTAAAGCACTTGGACTTTGTGATAGTAAACAGTCTATATGTATTTATATTATCGTGGACCAGGCACAGTCCTAAGCACTTTAAATACATTATCATTTAATCCTCATAACCACCTTGTGAGATATTAGCCTCATAATACAGATGAGGAAGTTGAGGCTTAGAAAAGTTAAGAAGCTCGATTGCTACTGTGATAGTAAACTGCAGTGTTGATACTTGAACCTAGGCTTGCTTGACTCTGGTGCTCAGTCTTTTGGGAAATGCCAGTAGTGAGTGGCTCATGCCTGTTTTAGATAGTTGAAGTTGTTGGGTAGCCCAACCACTAGCTAAGTAGGGGGATTAAAATGTGGATAAGCTGTTAGCAAGCTGTCAGAAAAGCATTTTATGATGTTTCCATAATTTGTCATCATAATTTAAAGTGTGTATAGCTATTTTAAAAATTTGCTTCTGGGCCAGGCGCGGTGGCTCACGCCTGTAATCCTAGCACTCTGGGAGGCTGAGGCGGGAGGATCCCTCGAGGTCAGGAGTTCGAGACCAGCCTGAACAAGAGCGAGACCCCGTCTCTACTAAAAATAGAAAGAAATTAGTTGGACAACTAAAAATATATTTAGAAAAAATTAGCCAGGCATGGTGGCGCATGCCTGTAATCCCAGCTACTCGGGAGGCTGAGGCAGGAGGATCGCTTAAGCCCAGGAGTTTGAGGTTGCTGTGAGCTAGGCTGAGGCCACGGCACTCTAGCCAGGGCAACAGAGTGAGACTCTGTCTCAAAAAAAAAAAAAAAAAAAAAATTTGCTTCTGGTTTACATTTTTTAGATATACCAACTTTTTGTGCAACTTTGGTGCAGTTTTTTTTTTCCCTAGTTGAACAAAGAGAGACTATTTTCTTTAAGAACAAAGAAGGAATCTCCTTATTTAGGCAGAAAGTCTTTATTCATTTTTTGTAGGCATAGAAAACAGACTTTGTGCTTAGTGTATTCTCAACTATTTTTAATTAAAAAATGGACAGTATTTTTAATTTTTCTTTTTTTCACTTTTTAATATACAGATGCTCCTTGACTTACGATGGGGTTAAGTCCAGAACCCATCGTAAGTTGAAAATATGTTTAAATTGAAAATGCATTAATGCACCCAACTACCAAACATTATTATCTTAACCTAGTCTGCCTTAAATGTGCTCAGAAGGCTTACATTGGTCTACCATTGGGCAGAATCATCCAGCAACACAGTACACTGTAGAACATCGGTTGTTTACCTTCGTGATCCTGTGGATAACTGGGAGCTGCTACTTGCTGCTACCATAATGAGAAAGTATTGTGTTCACTGTAGAGTGACTTTGTTTCCAAGTGCCCTCGATACATGAGCAGGTTAATAAAATGTGGTACATGTATACCATGGAGTACTACTCAGCCACAAAAGACAATGGTGAACTAATACCTCTTATATTGTCCTGGATGGAGCTGGAACCCATTCTTCGAAGTGAAGTATCACAAGAATGGAAAAACAAGCACCACATGTACTCACCATCAAACTGGCACGAACTAATCAACACTTATGTGCACATATGAAAGTAACATTCATTGGGTGGCAGGTGGAAGGGGAGAGGAGGGCATGGGTAAATTGACACCTAGTGGGTGTGGTGCACACTTTCTGGGGGATGGGCATGCTTGTAGCTCTGACTCAGGTGGTGCAAAAGCAATATATATAACCAAAGTGTTCGTACCCCCATAATATTCTGAAATTTAAAAAAAGAGTATTGTACATATCAGTAGCCCAGGAAAGTATCAAAATTCAAAATCTAAAGTATGGTTTCTACTGAATAGCTTTCACACCACTGTAAAGTCGAAAATTGTAAGTCAAATCATTGTAAGTCAGGGAGCATCTGTACTGAATTCTGGTCAGGAAAATGAAAGGTGCTAATTTGTGGGTACTTAATAAAGTTTTTGAGGGTTTTTATTTATTTATTTTTGGCCAGTGTGACTATATGTCTTAGAATAACTGCTATGATATCTTTCCCAGTTATGTTTACAGCAAGACTTTGTTTTTCCGTGATTGTTATAACAGTTACTTTTAATCCCATGTTTGATCTTTATGCATGAATTTTAAAATGGCAAAATGATGTTATTGTTACTAGGGAGAATTGTCTGTAATATTATTCATAATTCTTTACCTTTTTTGTTTTTTATTGATTATATTTTTTAAATCAAGCATCTTCTCAGAAAAAAGTTTAAATATTAATGATTTTTTAAAAGAGACAGAGTCTTGCTGTGTTGTCCAGGCTGGTCTCAAACTCCTGGCCTCAAGCAATCCTCCTGCCTTAGGCTTTGGAGTAGCTAGGACTACAGACATGCACCATTGCACCCAGCTAAATATTAATGAATTTTAAGCTCAGAACTTTAATTCTTTATTTTCTCTATATATACTCTTTTTTTCTTCTTCTTCTTTTTTTCTTCTTTTTTTTTTTTTCTGGAGACAGAGTCTCACTGTGTTGCCCCTCCTAGAGCGCAGTGGCATCATCATAGCTCACTGCAACCTCCAGCTCCTGGGCTCAAGTAATCCTCCTGCCTCAGCCTCCTGAGTAGCTGGGACTTCAGGCGTGTACCACCACTCCTGGCTAATTTTTTCTAGTTTTGGAAGAGATGGGTTCTCACTCTTGCTCAGGCTGATCTCAAACTCTTGACCTCAAGTGATCCTCCTGCTTCTGCCTCCTGGAGTGCTAGGATTACAGGAATGAGCCACCACACCTGGCCCTGTATACATGTTTTTAAATGCGGTTTTTGTGTTCTACATTTTTCTTTTAATTTGTATGATGCGGAGAACTGTGAGGGTGGGAGAACAAGGACTAGGTTGTAGAGATTAAATTGCACCTAATTGCTGAGATTTGTTATGCTTTAGGTACTTTCAGGTACTTTGGGCATTGGAACAGCAAGAATCTTTCAGGCATCACTAAGGAAAATTGCGCATGTGAGCACATGTATAAATCTGTATATATATATGCCTTTCTCTATATATAATATATATTGCTTTTTTATGATTAGAGACAGTATATGCCTGTTGTAAAATATTAAGCAATATCTGCTTAAAGGGACATGAAAATTCTTCCATAGTCCTACCCACCCTTCAAGGTAAGATAAGAGTTTCCGACTTCAGTATAGCTTTTACCTTCGTTGTAGGACAGGTTAGCCAACTAGAGACAAACGTTTTTAGCAATTAGAATGTGTTATCTATTAATTCAACGATTTTTAACCAGAAGTGAATATCAGTGAGGGCTGGGAGTTTTTCAAAATACCTGGGCCTTATAGCATGTCTTGCTAAAATCAGAATCTCAAGGATGAGGCCCAGGTATATGTATTTTTTAGAATTGATTCTGTTATATATTTAGTATATATCACCAAGAACAAGATATTAATTCAATATGAGGTTTTTAAGGAGGTTTTGCTCATTTTGACGCTTTTGCCTGCAAATTTTGTTGTCAAGTCTCCTTTGTCTTGGACCCACACTCTTTACCCCTCTCCCTCAGTGTTGGAGTGTGTGGAGAGATGGGTTTCAGGGTAAAAGAAGGCACCAAGTGATAGCACTTTGCTCTCAAAGCAAAGTCTGTTAACCTTTAAACATTTCATTTCTGTCTTATGTGTTTTGAAACTGATTATAAATGGTGCCTTAAGAGTTATAGTTTTTAACATTCATTTAAAAAGGGAAAATAAGGATAAAGATATAATTCAACTTATTTATATTTTAAGTCAATATCTCTCTCTTCCCATACATACCTCTCAAAAATTGTATTATAGTTTGTCTCAGGATTTCAAATTAAAAAGGTATTCTTTAAATTAATTCATTTAATAATCAATTTTAGACATCAATAATAATGGTTTTAGATTTATGATAGCCTTCATTTCTTAATTTTTAAAACTAATGTGATTATTTTTAAGAATTTTTTTTTTTAACTTCATATGATTGCAGTTACCTTTCGATTTTAAGCTCTCATAGAACACAGTCAAAGAGCAAAGGCTTTGTTCTACGTGGAGGACCTGCCCAGGGGAAGGTAGTGAAGCCTTCACCAATGAGGGATTTAAGTTAGCTACAAAGAAGAATTGACAAATATTTTTTCAAGGACTGAAGTCTAACACTTCTGAGAGGTTATGAATATATGATTGGTCATAGTAGATGTTCAACCAGTGATCATCCATTGCTTAAATAACATATTAGCTAGGTAAAGACAATCAATGACAGTAGGCATAAGGATCTATAATCCTAAGGAGTGGCTTTACTCTTTTGACAGCCCTATGGTTCTGAAAATATCAGGCCAGTGCTTGATGAGTCAAGCTGATTAGGTACACAGTCAATGTTATGGAACACTCAATCCTCTAGTATCTCTTCTACCTAAATGATTTTGTATCTTTGCTACAGAAACAGTCCCAGAGCATTTAAAGTTCTTAAAATTTTTAAGATCCATAAAATTTCTTAGAAAATGTTACATTCTTTTTTATTTAATTCTAAAGACCGGTGCTGAAGGATCCAAACAGATGAAAAATCTTTACAACATTTGAATTACTTATTATGTTTGTCTCTCTTTTAAAATTGTGTTAGAAGTTATGTGGCCCTAAAGGAGATTTGATTGCTTTAGAGAGGGAAGTTCGGTAGCAGGGGAACAATTTGGAAGGTTTGGGGGTTGGCTAGATAGAGAAGGGGAACAATCAAAATGGACAGGATATCATGCATAAAAATATGAATGTTGGAAAGCATAGGAATATTTCTAAAACATTGATTGGAATGGAAGATAATTTGGCAAAGTGAATCATTATTGATAAGCTCTAGCATATTATAAAGCTTCAGGCTTCATTATGTTCTTCATTCTTTTTAACACCAAACCTGTTCTTTTATACTTAGAAAGATTTGGCTTGCCTTAGTCCCTTTGTGATTATCGAAAGACAAGTAGATTTGAGTTGATTGTAAAAGGTTTTAGGACACCAGTTTAAGGAGTTTAAATCCTTTCCTTTAGTACAAGGACTGGGAAAGTATGGCCAACGGACCAGATCCTTCTCACATACTCTTTTTGTAAATAAAATTTCATTGGAACACAGTCATACCCCTTCATTTACATGTCGTTTATGACTGGTTTTGTTCTATAAGGGCAAAGTTAAATATTTGAGATAGAAACTGTATGGCCTGCTAAGGTGGAAAAAGCTAAAAATATTTACTCTCTGATCCTTTACAGAAAAAATTTGCAGACCCCTTCTCTAGATTTGTTGTTTTTTATTATAAATAATAACAGGTTTTCTCAGCCTCAACACTATTGACATTTTGAGCCAGATAATTGTTGTGGGTGGCTGACCTGTAATAGTCTATTGCAGGATGTTTAGCAGCATTCTTGACCTCTACATATTAGATGTAAGTAGTATCTTCCCTTCTCTCCCCTCTGCAAGTTGTGATAATCAAAAATATCTCCAGCCGTTGCCATGTATTCCCTGATGTGGGGGAGCAAAATTGTTGTCATTTGAGAACCACTGATGGAAAGTATATGAATATCATAAACATGATTTTTCATGTTAATGAAAAATGATTTTCTTTGTTAACATTTCCTTTCTAATTTTCTTTTTTTACATACAGTGAGTAAATTTTTGTTAAATTTCTAGTTATTGACAGAAGAAGAGTAAAAAAGGGGGCAATTCCAATCCTTCTAAAGGTGGTTCTTGCAGGATGTCAGAAAGTACAGTTACCATAGTGTTTCTTCCTATAGAGAAGACTTCCCAGCCTTTCTTCTTGTTCCCCACATTGATATTCTCTCATTTTTACTACGACAGCATTGTATAATGGAAGAAGCATTGGCTTCTAAATCAAGCCAGAACTCAATTGCCTCATCCGTAAAGTGGCAGTATTACCTAATTCATAATGTTGGAGTATATAAAAAGCCCCTGACACATGGGCTGTAAAGTAGCTATTTTTTATTTTTCCAGTTGCCATTTCCTCCAACTGCCATTTCATTCAGTGGGTTCCCACTGGTTCTCTTGTTGCCCACCGAACAAACTGATGCCATGTGACTTGAGACCAAGCCATGAAAAGGATAGAATAACTTGTTATACATTTTCATAGATTGGGATTTTTTTTCTTACTTTTCTAGATCCACCTTATGGCAACTAAAAATTCCCTATTAATTCTCCCAGCCTCCTATCCTAGATACTATACCCATCTCAAAGAGAGTTATAAGTCAGTTATGTGTGGGAAGCAGCATAGCATAGTGATTAAAAGCATAGGCTTTCAAGCCTGACCTCCTGGGTTCAGATTCAGCTTTGCCACTTACTGACTGTGTGATCTTGGACAAGACATTTCACCTCTGTGTATCAATTTTCTAATACAGTTGTTACGAGGAATTAAATGAGATAATATATGTAAAGTGCCCAATTTAGTGCCCCATAACATAGTAAATTGACATACAAATCTGTGCTTATTAATATTTACTCATGCATGTATAGTGTCATACAAGTCTGAAAATTTAAATGAAATAAAATTAGATTGTATTATGAAGGGATGTTTGAAAATGTCAATGTAGAAGTTTTACTAAGATTAAAATGTAGCATGTGATTTCTGTTTTGGTTTTTATTCTTTAGGTATTACATGAAACCTTCCCTAAACATACATTTCTGATGAATGGCCTAATTCAAGGAGTAAAGGTAGGTTCAGTCGTATAAATATATACATACATATCATGTACACACATAAATACTTATGTATATATAATTCTGCCAGCATATTAAGTTAGTTAATTGACTAATCCAGTAAATGGTAATTTTTATAATTAAATTGAGTATATTTTGAGGATTGCTTTATACTTTTTAGACTTAACTGGGTTTTAAATATGAGTTGACTCAGGTGCAGCCAACTGCATATAATAATAAACCGCATCATAACAGATTCCCTCTGTTTTATTTTGGCGTTCTTATTCCAGAGACCTCAATGCTTCTATAAACTAACAATAAGAATATAGATTGAAGAGAGGAAAACTATACTAAAATAAAATCATAAACATAAAACTATATCAGTATGGTAAAGTGTTCATTGTTATACAGATTCTTTACTCTTGATCTAGTTTGACCAACAAATTTTATGAACAGATAATTAACCTGTGGATATAAAAATAGATAATTAGCATATAATCTTTCTAGAATTGCTATTGTGGAGTTATTGTGATTGAGAATTCATGAGAGTATTTCATATTTAATACCCAGCCAGACCCCTGAGGATAATTCTAGACTATCTGGGGGTATTTTAAAATTATATATAAATTAGAAATAAGTTATTTATCCGAAGTTTAGTAATATATTTATTTTAGAAACAAACGTATTTAAAATTCTTCTATGGTAGTAAAATGATGTATTTTGGTTCATGAATATATAGTATAAATTTTTTTTTTCATTTAAATTTTTTTAGGGTTTGTTGTCATTTCTCAGTGCCCCACTTATTGGTGCTCTTTCTGATGTTTGGGGCCGAAAATCCTTCTTGCTGCTAACAGTATTTTTCACATGTGCCCCCATTCCTTTAATGAAGATCAGCCCATGGTATGTGCATATTCATATTAGCAACTAAATTACCAGTTTCTGTTATTGCTTTCTTAATTCCTTTATTTCATTCAATTTTCTCACCAGCTTATTTATATAGGTTTTTATTTTATTTTTCTAACACATTTATTCTTTGACACAGATAGGAAGGCCTCTAAAAATAAAGTAGCTAAGTAATAGTTCATAAAGGTTTTAGAACCAGATGCTGCTATTGGAAGCATCTAGACTACTGTCTAATCTGCTTTTGTATTCTACAGCCCAAATTTCAAAACAATATTTTGGGGACTGGATAGGATTGCTAACATTTTTTCTTAAGTAGAATGTTAAAAACACACACGAAGTTTATCATTATCTGTATTAATTAGAAATAGGCTTTGCTGTATATCATTAAAGCCAGAAATAAATAAGAGAGTCTGTTTCTCTCTCCATGTGAAAAAAGAGTCTGAAGTTGAGCAGTCCAGAACAGGTGCGGCAGTCCAGCGGACCAGGCTGTTCCTGTCTTGCTGCTCTGCCATCCTTAACCCTCACAGGTAGTCTGAGATGGCTCCTTGTGCTCCAGGCAGCAAGGTGGAAGGAGTGGCTAAGAAAGCACACCACCTTCTTTTAAGGAAGATTTATAGAATTCCCATCCAATCTCTGCTTGTATCTTTTTGGTCAGATTTCAGGCTTATGCTGCTCCTAGTAGGAAGAGGCTGAGCTCAAAGCCACCCTCATTAAAATCAGGATTTTTTTCCACAGGGAAGGTAAGAAGGGAAAGCTCACAAAAAGAAACTGATTATCCCAAAGTAATAGAGCCCAATTTGGCTGTAGATTTATTCTCTGAATAATGTTCTTTCTACTCCATGGACTATTAATATTAGTTAATTCTGTTACATCCTGCATGGGCTATAATTCCATGGTGTTATCTGGAAAGGCTCAAGGGTACATATGGGGTAGGATCTTCCTCTCGTAGGTTAGATACAACTCTAAAGACTTGATGAAGACTACTCATGAAAATGAAATCTTACCAGAAGAATCTAGGGAATGAACAAAGAATTTGCTGTGGAAAGCAGTGTGTTAGAAAAATAAAGTCCTGGTGGAATGATAATTTGAAAGTTCATTATGATTACAAATGATTTTAAAAAGCTAAATATCAGCATTATAATAGAAACTTCTTATTCCCAGCTAGATATTTTGGAATCATCTATAGCAAAATTATAGTTTGCTTTTTAAAATATCTTTTGTTCAGTCTTTATAGTAACTGCCTCTTCTCGATCTTATGAACACTGAACACTGACGTACAGGTTTCTTCTGTGTGAAGAAGTCAGTTGTTTGTTTTGCCGACATTTGAAGAGCTAAAGATAACTTATGAAAAACATCTAGTTTCTATGTATAGGCTCAAAATAAATAAGAAAAAACTTGTTCCTCAGTTTTGTTTATTGGATTTTGTTTCTTGTATAATGTGGTGGTAGAAAATAGTAATGGATGGACTTTAGTTTGTTGCTATTTTTAGTAGAAACAACAACAGAGCCACTTACCAGTTAAACAGTTGGGTGAAAGATTTATCTGAATACATTATCTAATTATTCCTGTCTAGTAGCCGAGTTACTATTGAAGGTCCACTCCTTTAGCCCTGTGTTTTCATAATATCTGTGGCGTACGATTTATAGAAGAGTTAATCCTTGAACTATCCTAGTAAGTTATTCTTAATCTAATTAATTTATATTTAATAAAAATGGGCCTGGCATGGTGGCTCATGCCTATAATCCTAGCACTCTGGGAGGCCGAGGTGAGAGGATTGCTTGAAGGTCAGGAGTTCAAGACCAGCCTGAGCAAGAGCGAGACCCTGTCTCTACTAAAAATAGAAAGATTAGCTGGGTATTGTGTGCACCTGTAGTTCCAGCTACTCAGGAGACTGAGGCGGGAGGATCACTTGAGCCCAAGAGTTTGAGGTTGCTGTGAGCTATAGTGACACCACTGTACTCTAGCCTGGGTGACAGAGCAAGGCCCTGTCTCAAAAATAAATAAATAAAATGAAGGAAAGTTAAAGTAACAGTAATTAATTGTTCTAACCATTTCTTGTTGCTTCTCTTTCATTCCTAGGTGGTACTTTGCTGTTATCTCTGTTTCTGGGGTTTTTGCAGTGACTTTCTCTGTGGTATTTGCATACGTAGCAGATATAACCCAAGAGCATGAAAGAAGTATGGCATATGGATTGGTATGAGTATTCATTCTGTACCTTTTATATTCTGCTGAAACATAACTTGTTCTTAAAGTATATTTTATTATGAGGAGTGCAAACCTTTACATTACAAGATGTATTTTTGCACAAAATATATTTTGTAATAAAATCATCCATTAGACTACATTTAAAATTTTTTTCATTTTACATACAAAGGCATGTAAGTTCTGATACTTTCCAGTCATGAAGTATTTATGTCACATGTCAGAATTGAAATTAGTTGGATATTTTACCTCATTAGAGCCCTTTTTAACAGAATCCTAAAATTAAGAATTGTTTAATATTAATATGACATGAATTAAAAAATTACTATCCCTATTCAATGCCTAATCTAAAATACAAGAGGCTTACATCTGGCTTGAGGGTCAGTTAACCTTTTCTGTAGCTTTGTAGACCATCTAGTCTCTATCTCATTCTTTTGTTTTTGTATGTGTACATATGTCTATAACTCTTTTAAAAATATAAGGAACATTCTTAGCTAGATTTAGGCCACAGGCAATAGTTTGCCAAACCCTGAACACTGTTTTGGTAAATAAACTAAATAATGGCGGTACAATCTGTCATCTGTCAAATCTAGCAATAGAATGGCTACTATAGGCACAATAATACACATATCATTCTTACATAGCCAGAAGTAGGACAGTGATGAGTTTCAGTAAATATGGGACAAGCACCTTTTAATAAATAAGGACCAAATATTGTGTCAAGCTGAATCTTAGTTTTACAAGGGACTGAGCTCTGATTTAAAGGACACTATAACAAAGAATCGTGGAATTAGGAGGTTTTGGGATAGGGAGAATACCTACAGGAACAAACTTGCAAAAAAGAACTAATGATTTCAGTTTTAAACTTGAAACTTAAATAATGATATGAGGCTGGTAATAGGAGTTTTTAAAATGGCTTTATTAAGGTATAGTTATATACAATAAAATTCATCCATTTTTATGTATATAATTCAGTGAATTTTAGTAAATTTATACAGTTGTGTTACAATCGCCATAATCCAAATTTGAGGGGGCGGGGGGTCGACTGAAGTAATTTAATTTGCCGTAGCCAAAGCTTTGAAATGAACAATTTTCAACCTGGAGACTTTGTGTATTAAAGGCATATTGTGGCAAATGACCACTTAAATCTTCTAGAAATACTATGGATGCAGATAAAAAGGGGGAAATGATCTCTGTGGTCCTCTTTCTAACCAGAAGGAATGACCGCTAGGTGGGGAGAATTAGGAAGGGAAATGGCATAAAACACCTATACTCTGACCTTTGCTCACTGCTGCGCAGATGGGGTCTCTGGGAATGCCCTCAGATGTCTCGCTGGCACTCCCAGGGAGAACCGCTGTCCCTTTCCCTACACAAGCGCCAGAGCTCCAGGTCTCCTGCTGAGACCCAGGTCCCTGCAAGACCACAGCGAGGGCTGCTGTAACAAATTCCACCACAATCCAGTTTTAGAACATTTCTCTCAGCCCAAAGAGTTCCCTATGCCCATCTATCTCCATTTTACCTCTGACCCCAGGCAACCAACAATCTACTTTCTGTCTCTGTGGTTTTGCCTTTTCTAGAAATTTCATATAAATGAAATAATATCAAATGTAGTCTTTTGTGTCTGGCTTCTTTCACTTAGCATAATATTTTGGGATTTATCCATGTTGATACTATGTATCAACAAGTTGGTTTTTTTTTTATTTCCGTGTAGTATATTCCATTGCATGGTATAAACTACATTTTGTTTATTCATTCACCAGTTGATGGACATTTGGATTGATGAAATTATTAGAATTTTATGTGTTCGTTCAAATAATTGACCTTTGAAAGTTGAATTGCTTATCTTGAGCAATAAACAGCTGCAAATAAGCACTGCTGTGAAGATTAAATTCTCCATCCAAAAGTCAGAAATGGCACAGAAACAGAATAAAGTTCCAACATTAATTCCTAATTACCCTTTCCTGGACTTGAACTCCTAGACCCCTGTGATCCTCCCACCTCAGCCTCCTGAGTAGCTGGGACTGCAGGCACACTCCACTGTGCCTGACTGTGAGTGTGGTTTCTATCAAGTATTATCTGCTGTCACATCTACTGCTAATTTGCAGGCCATTCGTCCAGTAGGCTGGGTACGTCTGAGGTTAAGAGGTTTTCTCTACTTGTGTTCTTTCTACTTTAATCTCCATCTTCCCCAGGCTTGAATAGACTTCAGAGTTTTAGAGATGTTCTCAATGCCTAGTATGTGTGATGTCGTTCTTCCTAACCCTGCCACCTAAAAAGATTACCAAGTTCAGTTTGTGCCAGGCCTTACCACTATTATTGATGAGAAGAGAAATCTCAATATTTTAAGCTTTATTTCAGCTAGCCCTAAATATGTATCAAGATAAATGTTCATTTAATTTTAATTTTAATATTGGAAAAAATCACAGTGAAATTGGATTACCTTAGAGCAGTGGATTTTGGATTCCTTTCACGGAGAGCACTAAGAGTTTGTGGAGGTGCTCTTAGGACTTGCGTGACTGGTAGTCAGGGAGGGGCGTTTAGATAATGCCCAGCCCCCCAACCCTTCCTCATTTAAAACAGTTTTTTTTTCTTTTTTAAAGTCTATTTTACCTATGAATTTGTCAATAGGATTTATTTGAACAAAGGGCTCCAAGGCTTAAAAGAAAGTTTGAAGTCACTGTCCTGAGAGGCTATTACATTTTTTTAAGGCAAGAATTGAGTTCTTTTGTCTTCCTGTAAAAGGAGAAAGTGTAAGAAAAGTAGCATAGGTAGGAGGAGGAAAGGGAGGGAAAGTGCAACAGAAGGTCTCACATAAGTCAGGATGATGAAAGGAGTTATGTGGTGTTGGAAGTAAAAAGGCATCTTGACTAATTTCTTTCTGTCCTTCGTTTGTTGCAGGTTTCAGCAACGTTTGCTGCAAGTTTAGTCACCAGTCCTGCAATCGGAGCTTACCTTGGACGGGTGTACGGGGACAGCTTAGTGGTGGTCTTAGCTACAGCAATAGCTTTGCTGGATATTTGTTTTATCCTCGTGGCTGTGCCGGAGTCGTTGCCTGAGAAGATGCGGCCAGCATCGTGGGGAGCTCCCATTTCCTGGGAGCAGGCTGACCCCTTTGCAGTAAGTTTATGCTTTTTCCTTTTCTTGTGATTCAGTGCAGCATCAATATTTTGTTGTGGATGTTTCTTTGGGAAAACATCTTGAAGGATTTTTTTTAACATTTTGAAATACTTTTCAGAATAGTTTGGAGAGAATGAAATAAGCTAAAAAAAAGGCAACTAGTTGTCTTTGTGTGTGCTATCAAAAGGAATCTTCTGAAGTGTTTTTGATGTAAAACCTTATATCAGTCTTTTTCTTGTTCTAGTCCTTAAAAAAAGTGGGCCAAGATTCCATAGTGCTGCTAATCTGCATTACGGTGTTTCTCTCCTACCTACCGGAGGCAGGCCAATATTCCAGCTTTTTTTTATACCTCAGACAGGTAAAATCCTATTCTACCAAGGTAGACTTTACTTTCATTGTTCAATACAATAATAAAAATATTTAGTCTTGAGAGAGCTATAACAGTAGAGACCTTTAAAATGAACACCATTTTATAAAAACAGTCCATTAGACTTAACTTCCTGTTTGGTGTGGCTGATGTTCCTTATGCATTTCTTATTGGGGTATTTTGTATATTAAGATTGTCAGCTTGAACAAAAAGACAGAGTTTTTTCCATAGACATAGATGGTGAGTTTATCCATTGCTTATAGAGGTGATGGGATGATTTAATCAATTCACCTTCTCCTAACAGTTTGTTTGTGATTTAGAGCATATATAAATAGAGCAGCTAGCCAAAATGAGAACAAAAGAAAAAAAGGTTTTTTTCTCCTTGGCACTAATCTTACTAGGCAGAGATCAAGCCTTTATCAATACCTGTAAAAAGCACAAAATGCTGCAATATTTATTTGTAAAATGATTCTGAGGGCTTGATAGCTGTCTCCAATTTAGTATATCCAAATCAAGGGACCTACCATGTATAAGTAGGTATTTGTAGTATATTAAGATGTGTTAGGAGTACCAGTGTCATCCCAGGGTAACTGTGGGCATACCCAAAGCTGTACCTCCTTGGAGGTGAGGAGAAATAGATTTCACTAAAATAATTTAATCAAGTGCTAGATAAATAAACAAAAAAATAATAATAATCTCCTACTTCAAAAAAAAAAAGACGTGTTATATTTCCTCTAAAGAATGCTTTGTTTATAAATGAGTTACATTTATTTTTTCTGGCCCATTTAATGTTAATGTATAAATAGTTGCATTAGTATGCTATTTGTTATACATTTTTATTCATTAATGTTACTTTTTCTGGAAACCTTCTAGATAATGAAATTTTCACCAGAAAGTGTTGCGGCATTTATAGCAGTCCTTGGCATTCTTTCCATTATTGCACAGGTGAGTTTTTTGTTTAGAATGATGTCATAGAGGGTGACCCTGGCTGCCATTGAAATTGGGCCTCATAGAGTAATGAATGGTATCTTGGTGAAGTCACCAAAGTCAAGAGTTTGAGGTTTGTAGGTTCAGAAACTGAATTTTGTTAGTGTAGCTAGTATTTTGGGGACTAACATATATTAATCAATATATGATGTATAAACCAAAAAGCCAGCTTATTGTTGTGCACTAGAGTATACAGTGGTATGAAGTCAGAAATCTTATGTCTATTGTTAGTCCTTGTTCTACTATTGGTTCACTCATTCAACAAATATTTATTGAATACCTACCATATGTCAGGCACTGGGGATATAGCAGTGAACTTAACTAAATTCCTGCTGTTGTAGCATTTACATTCTAGTGGGATAAGACAGAAAATGAGTAAGTCATAAATATATCAGGTGTGATGAGAACTACAGAGAAAAAGGGAAAAGGGGATATAGAGAGTAACTGGCAGCAAAGTGTTACGGGTTGGGGGGGAAGGCCTTGCTTGATACAAGGTGACATTTGAGCAGAGACCCAAAGGTATAAGGGAACAAGCTGTGGGAATATCTGGAGAAAGAGAATTATAAGCACTGGGAACAGAAATAAAACCCCAAGGAGAGACTATACCTGGTGTAAGAATAGGAAGGGGGCCAGTATGGCTCTAGTGGAGTGAACAAGGGGAGAGTGTTAGGAAGTGAAGCCCAAGAGGTAGTGAGGGACCAGATCGAGTGGGGCCTTGTAGGTCATTATAAGACTTGAGTAAGAGAGGAAGCCATTGAAGGGTTTTGAGCAGAGGAATGACTTGAATGTATGTATCTTGGAAGCCCAGTTGGTAAATAGTGGTTGTTTGATGAATAAGATATTAATCAGCAGAGGGATTTGTATTTTATTAGGCAATATTCTTCATCCTGGCCTCCAAACTATCTCTTTTCCACAGTAAAATACTATTTTTCTCCAGTGACCATAATCCTCTCACACAGGGTCTTTCTCCTTTCTGTAAAAAGCCTCACCCCTTTCTTGCTATTTGGCTTTGCTTTTTCTAGAGTCTCTGAAAGTGATCTACTCTAAGTTAACACTTTTTCCCACCTTAGATCAATCTACTAGATTGCAATGTTCATTGTTTTATTCTACTTTTAAGAAAATGGAAGATAGGGTCCTTTTAATTGGATTCTTGGATGGTTCACCATCCCTTGGGTAGGATGCCTTCTGCACATCTCATCATTTATGACTTTTTGGTGGGTTTACTGATAAACTTCAAGTTTAAATTTAAATCCTATAATGTATATCCCCTATGTCCCCACACGTACATACACATGGCGTTGCATATTAGTACTATTTCTAACTTCAGTTTTATCCTGAAAATCCTTGATCCGGATAAACTAACTGCATTTAAATATTTATTCCTAGCCATCAGATAAATGCTCTTCCCTTTTGGAGGAAAATATATTGTGGCCTATATATAAAAATGACTTTTTAAAAAAATGCACCTTTTTGAAGTAAAATACACAGGAAAATGTACAAATAGTAAGTGTAGAACTTGACGAATTACTGAATGATAACCTGAGGCCGGGCGCAGTGGCTCACGCCTGTAATCCTAGCACTCTGGGAGACCAAGGCGGGAGGATTGTTTGAGCTCAGGAGTTTGAGACCAGCCTGAGCAAGAGTGAGACCCCGTCTCTACTAAAAATAGAAAAATTAGCCGGGCATTGTGGTGTGCACCTGTAATCCCAGCAACTCTGGAGGCTGAGGCAGGAGGATCACTTGAGCCCAGGAGTTTGAGGTTGCACTGAGCTATGACGATGCCACTGCACTCTGCCTAGGGCAACAGAGTGAGATTCTGTCTCCAAACCAAAAAAAAAAGGTTAACCTGACCTTGCAATCCTAGGATTAAATCCAGCCTGGTCTTTGTTTTCTTTTCCATAGATTGCTGAGATTAGATTTGCTAATATTTTGTTTAAGATTTAGATGAAGAGAACAGGCTAACATTTACTGTAAAGGCACTTAAAAGAATGATAGCTGTAAGGTCTTAAGTTCTGTTTCATATTTAACTGATCATGGGAACTGTAGGCACCTAATAAATTTGAGCAGTAACACTGCAGACTAAGTGATGAGTTGAAGGTGCTTTAGAGGGATTTTTTCTTCTGTTCATCAGATGGCACCTGGCACAAGGATATAAGATGAAAACCAGTCTCTGAGAGCACAGAATCTGGTAGAGTAGACATATAAATAAAGGAGAGGGGTGTAGCTGGATTTATATTGGCGAGATCACGGCAGCAGCAGAGTCCTGAAGGCAGGAAGACTGGAAAGGAGCAAGCAGCACTCCAGCCAGCTTTGTCGACACCACATAGATTTATACAGCCAGGCAGCCCACTGGGGAGAAGGTTCGTAAATGACCATTCAGCTTTTTGTGCCTACCTAGAAGCACAGTTCTTGAGATGGAAAATCATATTAAGAACGGTGAAAAAATTAGTTGGATTTCAAAAACAGGTGAATAGGAGTGTATGCTCTGCATATAAAAATTGATACTACATTTTTATGTCATATATGAACTAAAATACTACATATAGCCCCAAAGGTAGAAGAATGATCTTATATTCTCATTTATGCAGAAATACACAATTGAGAATGACTTGTCCCTTGGTGACCTCTCCTGCCACTGAAAGACCAGTGTCTTTCTCCCTCTTCCCCGGCAGCACAGAGCTGCTCATAGCTCTCCATTTATCATTTGCGCCTCTGTTTGTTTATTTTCTTACCCATGTGCCTTTGTTCCTGCTATATTTTCTGTCTCCCCTTCCTCTACCCTAAGTATCTGTTTTCTGGGTTACCCTATCTCTATGATTGTACAGAATCCACTGTAATATAGATTTTACCTGTTTATTTCTGATATTTTTACTTCAGTAGTTTGTGAGCTCTAGTGGACTTCTGAATAGATTTCAAGGTCAGGATTGTTATCATATTCATCTCTCTCACCCTGGCACCCTGCACAGCCTGTAACCCAGCAGGTGCTAAATTAAAGGTCATTGGGTTTTTTCCATAGTGTTTTTAAAACCTTAAAAATTAATAGTAAGGATTTAAAAATTGGGAAGTGTTGTGAAATTATGGATAGCTTCTCCCCAAAAATGATTAGATTTGGTAACACTAGAGGGACCCACCTTCCAGTGGGAGCCAAGTAGCTGTCCCCTTTGGGGCCTTTTCTGTGTGGTTTCCCATAGGCCTCATTACTGATACGTGAGTTCCTAACACTTTCACTAAATATGTATTTATGAGAGGACATGACTATAGTTAGTTCTACACATTTTTTCCCTCTGTATTCTCATATCTAGTCCTCTATGTGCCTCCAGGCCAATTCCTGAGCTCCTATCTGACAGATGGGCTGGACATTCCAGCCTTAACATGGCCAGAACTAAAATCTGGATTCCCCTACGCCACTCCCCCTGCCCGTGCTCTTGATCTCATTTGGTGACATGTTGCTCCATGAGTTAATATAGATGTGTTTGCAGACAGGATTTGTCTTGGGAGTTTTGCAGAGCTTTGCCCTGAAGGAATATGCGAACGTGTTGGTTTGCATTTCAAATGCTGTTGCACTCGGAAGGGCGTCTCTGAAAGACAGTAGCAGCTATATCCCACAAGGCGCCACGTTTCTCAGACCTAAAGGTTTGGATTTGCTTTGTAAAGCAAAGCGAATCTGTCAAAAACTACAGGCTGAGAGCTGACAGTGGAGTGCCCCCCGGAACAGTGAGCTGCCCGAATGGCTAAAAGCAAAGCTCTTGTTTTAACACTCCAGACTACCTGTCTCCATTCACAATAACCTAATTAATATGGAGCCAACATATCTCTGTTTGACCCCTCTGTTAAGTGATAAACTTACCTTAGAACTTAGAAGTTAATCTTTGAAAGATTTTGTAACCATTTGTTCATGTAGATAGAATTAGTTAAAGGATCTGTAGAAGCCTTTTGAAAATCTGTTAACCTGAGAGGAACTACCTGCTGTTATGTAAATCTGTTACCCCTGGCAATTAATCACTATTCCCTATAAGTTACCATGTAAGACCTCATTTGGGGCTTTTTGAGACCCACAGAGAAGGTCTAGGCCCCCTGAGATCCCGCTTTGCCTATACTCTTCATAAACTTATAAAACTATATCTTTGTCTCTGTGTATTCTTTTCTTTCTTTTATTTTCCATTTTTCTCTATTATTTTCTTATCCCTTGCAACTCTACCAAAGGGACCCGGTTTTTTGCGGGGAATATTGGCCACATTCCCGGCAGTGACATCACCACCTTCTGCTTATTGGAGCCAGAAACCTCGACATCATTCATTTCTTTCTTTCTTTCTCCTTAGCCCACATCCAGCCTATCTGTCACTTCTGTCTCCAAAATATATCCTGAATCCGAGCATTTCTCATGCTCTTCGTTACAGGAACCCAGTCTAAGCCATGGTAGTAGCCTTCATCCAGTGTCTCTGCTTCCATTCTTGCCTCCTCATAGTTCATTCTCCACTTGGCAGAGTCAATTTTGGTAAAATGGAAATTTAATCTCATCTCTTTTCTGTTTAAACTTGCTTTCTGGCCAGACATGGTGGCTTACACCTATAATTTCAGCACTTTGGGCGGCTGCGGCAGTCCACAAGTTGGAGAGCAGCCTGAGCAACATAGTGAGACCCAGCCTCTACGAAAAATTAAACAATTAGCCAGGCATGGTGGCGCATGCCTGTAGTCCCAGCTACTCAGGAGGCTGAGGCAGGAGAATCACTCAAGCCCAGGAGTTTGAGGTTGCAGTGGAGCTATGATGACACCACTGCATTGTAGTGTGGGTGACAGAGCAAGACCCTGTCTCAAAAAAAGAAAAAAGAAAGGCCTTCCCTGGATCCTGGTTCAAGCAGCGTATCTGTCACACTACCCTACTTAATTTCCATCACAGCAGCTACAACCTGCAGGTACCCTACTTGTTAAATAAGCGTGCTCATATCCATCTTTCCTCCACTAGAATGTAGTCTACGTGCTGACTGGTACTTTGATTTTTTTACCATTGTGTCCTCAGACCTACAATAAGAGTTGGATTGACTTATTAGGAACTTGGCAAGTATTTGTTGACAGACTGACCAAGGTAACGTCAGCGTTAACTGTTAACCAGCTGTGTCATCTTGGTTAAGTCATTTAACCTTTGGGACTCAGTCCTCTCATCTTCAAAATGAGAGTTATATTAAATTAAGGGAAGCCAACTTTTTTTTCTGTCTAGTACACTGTATTAAGTAATTTCCATTATTATTACGGAGTTGAGAATATTGTGACATTAAAACTCATGCATGCTTTCTATAAAGTTATTAAGAACTTAGTAGGTGCTGGGGGATACAAAGGTGAAGAAGAGAAAAGTCCTTACCCTTGACAAGAAAATCTCTGTCCCCAGGTAGAATGTCATGTGATAAGTATCAGTGTCCTTGTGGCCAGGGGTCACAAGATGACAGGGTGTGGGAGAAGGAGTGTGAGGGGAGGCTCACACAGCAGTAGGCCACTGCAGTAATTCTGTATACAGGACATTACCCCAGGCAAGGAGGGGTTGGCATTTCTGAATACTGTTTCCAATTTTAATGACTCATCTCATGGCCTTAAGAAAATATATTCACCATATTTTTCCAGTTACCACGTCTATAAAATGGAAATGGGGCCAGTAGTGTGCTCTCTTTGAGCCTTGTTTATTGAATTGGGATTTATTCTTTGAGAATAGCTTCTCACAAAGGGAAGGATACCAATTTCTATAAGTAAATACTTACTGGCTAGCTGGGTTGGATGAAGGGCTATGAGTTGACTGCATCTTATAAGCATTTTTTTGTAATATTCATGATCTATGCTTGAGAAGCATCAGCTTCCTTAGACCAGCATTACGGAAAGAATGCGTGCTCCGGTGTACACAGCCGGCTAGTTCCTCCTCTTCCAACTGAGCTGGGCTTGCTGGTCAGTGTTCTTCACTTCCTTGTCTCGTGGCTGAAGTGGCAGGTATTTCATCATAGGTGAAATCTCTTATTTTTTAAAAGCACTCCTTCCTCTTAGGTTGCATTTAGCAATGAATGATGAGAACAAATGTTTTCTGCCCTGCGAGTTCCTAGAGCCATAAAAGGAATAACAGCGTTTTAGATGAAACTGCTACATTTGGGGATATTCTTGAAAGTACTTTCCCAAGTTATTTAACTTTGCATATAGTTACTTGTCCTTCCCAGACAATTTGATGCCATAGAGCTTTGGATATACTCATAGTTTGCTTTTTCATAATTAATTGAAACCAGTCTTTGATACATTCTACAAATAAAATCAAGAGATACTAAAATCCTAATCATTTCTAATCTTTTGGTTATTTTTATAATATTGGCCACTGGCCCACCCATAAACGATGGGTAAGGTTATTTACCACCTTAGAAGGAAGTAACAAGATCATACAAGGTTGCATTTGACTGGGGGCAATAAAAATTGAAAATCTTCAGCATACTTGTCAGAGTGGAAAATACTGGCTTTATAGTGAATGATCAAATGATGATCAAATGATCAAAGGATGATCAAATGTTTCTTTCAGTTGAAGTTTTTTCTGTGGCTGTGGTTGCCGAGGTGTGTAATTCTACAAGGGAGCCACGCCTTGTGGAACTCAATCTTTTACTCATGTGATTTAAGTGAAAGTCTTAAGAAAGCTGTGAGTCCTAATTATTCAAAAATCCTTAAAAGAATCTGCGTTTGCTTTTCACTGGCATATTTGTGATTAAATTGTTAAGACTGTCTCAATTTAAAGAATTCTAAACTTACTGTATCTTATAATTGAGTTTAAGACTGTCAGCTGTCAGTGATTTCCTAAATTATTTTTACTTCTTTGTCAAACTTATTTGCTGTCTTAAACAGTATTATATTTAAAACTTTAGTTAGAATAGCAAAAAATATTATCTACTGTCCCAAAATCATTGCTGAATTTCTATTAACTGCGAAAGAAAAGTCTAATAAGAAAACTCATCCACTAATAATATTGTTTATTAAATGCTTACTGTGTGGTAGGCCCAATGCTAAGCACTTCATGTAAATATATGTCATTTAATTCACATGACAAGGTTTTGAAATAGGTGCTATTATCCTTATTTTTAAAGAGATAAAAGTGAGGCGACTTGCCCAGGGCCGCACAGAGCCAAGATTATGATCCAGGCTGTTTTTCCAAAGTTTGTGTTCTTGGTTATTATACCATACTTCTCCCAAATTATTCTTATTAAATTGATTTATTGTTTATAAAAGCTTCAAGGTTTCAACAATAGATACATTAAGGTAAAGAATATATGGTTAATCATTGTATTATGTCAGTTTTTCTTTACTTGGAGGAATAGGCATTTTGGACTAACTTGGACCTAAAAAAAAAACCTTATTTAAAGCTATTATGTAATAGGCCTCCAAATCATTAGTTAGAATCTTGTGACTCTACCATTTTCAACTTCCAGTGTAAGTGGTCCTCAGTACTGAATAGAAAGTTTTACCTTTCAGTTTTCTTTCTCTCAGTCTGGATTTGTATCAGCAGAGAGACCTTTCATCTGCTTACATCACCTGGACCAATGATCTCAGGTATATTCAGGGCAATTGTTGCTAAAAGTCAAATTGTAGAAAAGTAGTAATAATAATCCTTTTGTATCATAGGTTTAAAGAAGTCACCAAGTATTTTATTTTTATTTTTAAAAACTTTATTCTGATAAACCATTTTTTGCTTTTTTTTTTCCCCCAGACAATAGTCTTGAGTTTACTTATGAGGTCAATTGGAAATAAGAACACCATTTTATTGGGTCTGGGATTTCAAATATTGCAGCTGGCATGGTATGGCTTTGGTTCAGAACCTTGGTAGGTATAAATATTTTAATGTTAATTTTCTTAATTTTGGTGTTAGCCTTTTTTTATTTGCTTTTCCTAAGGCATAGACTTTAGTCTGTCTCTTGCTATGCTTTTTTTTCCCCCCAAAATGTATATAATACAGATCTCCCACTTGTGTATTTATATATTCTAGAACAGCTTGAGAATAGAAAGGTGACCATTTATATATAGCTAAGTGACAGGCTGAATTTTTGAATGAGATTATAGAGCTTTTGAATCTCTAAGGAGAATTTAATCTAGATCAGTTTGTCACTAGGAAAAAACTGTAATTCCATAGCAACAAGGCCCTGAAAGTTAGTGTTATTTACCATTTTTGTTTTTCTGATTAGAAAAATCAAGTTGTGTAACACCAGTGATCATTACTGACCACAAACCAGAAGTGAAAAAAGTCCAGTTGTTTCGGTCCCGGCTTCATGCTCTGTCTCAGCCAGTCTGGTTTCCTGCAGGCAGCCGATGGTAGTAGCAGTGCTGATGTCAGGCTGCCCACCGTGCAGTGTCATTGTACTCCATTACAGGACTGAACTCTATTGTTTGCGCTGATGTTTCAAACTGACCACTTCATCTGTGTTTGGACTTGGATGTGAGTGAGCATCAAGTATGTGTTTTGGTGGATGATTTTCTAGTCTAGCTTTTACAGAGAGGTGCTCACAATTTAAATTATCTACAACATTTCTTTTAAATATCAAGCCAAGAACATCCAAGTTACTTATCTTTACAACTTAAGGATTAGATCAAATCAGTGATATCTTCACACTGAATTACAAGTTTGTGAGACCCTTGCTGAAAGACTTGTGTTGGCTTCACATGTTTGGAAACATTTGATAATGTTTCTTTATCTGTATTATACGTTACCCTCAACATAATCTCTCAACTTTGTGCAGAAATAATACCCAACACATTTTGCAGTTTGGAACATGATATCCCAGTTTTATATTAACATCTCACACCATTCTTGTGAATAAGTGGTTGTGTTTTTGTTCAGGGTTAGACTTTTAAGTGATGTTCCCTGGTCACCTAGTAAGAAAGGAATGGAGCGAGTCCAGTTCTCCTTTTCCTGCACCACACAGCAAGAGTCACTTGATTTTAAGTATGTAGCTTGACTTTGACAGAGACGGTGGAGAATTCAGTATTCTGTTTGTTGCTGTGACTGCAGGATGATGTGGGCTGCTGGGGCAGTGGCGGCCATGTCTAGCATCACCTTTCCAGCTGTCAGTGCACTTGTCTCACGAACTGCTGACGCTGATCAACAGGGTGAGTTGATAAGGGAACCAGTGATAATTATTTCAAAGCACAGAATATTCTAATCCTGTGTTATTACCATTTCCTAAGTACTGAAATACAAGTGTATCTTCAGTGTAAACAGGAAAAGCAGATTCTAGGGTGTTATCCTTAGGTAGGTATGTATTCCCTTGTCTCTCACTTTAATATGTGGCTCTGTTCTTTTGCTAGAAAATGTAGTAATGAAGGTTGACAACCCTATATTCACTAAACATTTATTTATTGTTTGCTGTGTTATGCTAGATACCTTGGTATACTTTCATAGCCCTTTTATTAAAATCTTATGGTTACAGCCAGATGTCGTGGTGCATGCCTATAGTCCCAGCTACTTGGGAAGCTGAGGCGTGAGGATTGCTTGAGCACAGGAGGAGTTCAAGACCAGCCTGGGCAGCATAGCAAGACCCCTATCTCTAATTTTTAAAAAATCTTTATGGTTTTCGTTATCTAAAGATATACAACATAGCAAACATATTTTTATTGTCTTATGCTTTTGTGGTGGGAACATTTAATTCTTGTAATTGTTAACAGATAAGGAATAATTCTTTGAAAAGGATATGTTTTATCTAGTCATAAGGGAAAAAAGGGTGTTGCAAAAGAGTGGCAGTGATTGATAAATAAGGAAGGAAAGGCCTATGGCTAAAGTGAATAGCATTTTAAATTAGAAGATCCCAGAGAGATAAACAAAAATCAAACTATAAAAAGGTATTATTTGACTAAAAGATGTCTGAAATAGCTACTTGGGGACAGAGTTTTTAACATTTGTATTAATACTTGTGAACTCATGACTGATTTTTAACCTAGGAAAGTAAAGTGCTTCTACCCACTTGTTTCTATGTTAGACCTTTATATTGGTACATCTGCACTCCTGTTTGCATAAGGCAGCTTACTATACTTTGTAGAACTGATGGCTCCTGAGATTTTAATAGCATTGCTATAAATTGCTAGTGTCTGATAAATGCCTTCATTTTAGATCAAGTGATTTCATATTTATACTTTTTCTAGGGTATGAAAAAATAGGTAGTTTACTAAATGATAATTTGTTTAAATAATTTAGGTGTTGTTCAAGGAATGATAACCGGAATTCGGGGATTATGCAATGGTCTGGGACCAGCCCTCTATGGATTCATTTTCTACATATTCCATGTGGAACTTAAAGAACTGCCAATAACAGGAACAGACCTGGGAACAAACACAAGCCCTCAGCACCACTTTGAACAGGTAATTGTTCATTCACATGATAAAACTGTATAGTTTGGATTAAAAGATAATGATTTTTGGTCACAAATGCTTTCATGTGAGATTCTTATTATTATAGATAGAATAAAACACTTAAAAACCAAAGTCTGAGGGACTGTATTCTCCTGTATACCTTTATGAAATTGGCTGTACATACTTCTCCCTTGAGAATGAAAAATTATTTAAAATATCTAGTTTGTCAAATTACACCCAATGGCATGTGTAATAGCCGTTTGTCTATACTGCTACCTGTCTTTATCTGAGACTTTTGTAACATCACAGTTCCCTATATTAAGCCTATTCTGTATGAAAAGTCAGTTATGTGCTATAAATATTTTTTGTTTGTTTAGTTTTTTTTTTTTGAGACAGTCTTGCTCTGTCACCCAGGCGAGAGTGCCGTGGTGTCAGCCTACCTCACAGCAACCTGAAACTCCTGGGCTCAAGCAATCTCCTGCCTTAGCTTCCCAAGTAGCTGGGACTACAGGCATGCGCCACCATGCCCGGCTGATTTTTTTCTATTTTTAGTAGAAACAGGGTCTCGCTCTTGCTCAGGTTGGTTTCGAACTACTAAGCTAAAGTGATCCTCCCGCCTCAGCCTCCCAGCTAGGATTACAAGCGCGAGCCACTGCACCCGGCCCATCTTTGTTCACTTGTTTACTAAACTTCCTTCATTACAAATTAAAATATTAATGCTAAACAACATTGATCATATTAGTCAATACAGACAGCTCACCATTTTGCTGGCTTATTTTGCCGAGTTCCACACTAACCTTCCAACCAGCTAAGTCTACTTTTAAATTAAAAAAGAATATTTGTTTGTGAGCTACCCCACAAGTGAAACTGGCAGTGCAAGTTTTTTGCTAAGAATGAATGCATGTAATTTTGAGCTAAAACAAAGGTCCGTTTCTTTTTGTAATAACCTGTGTTTTTCTTTCAGTCAATATATTACCTTTTTGAAACAAAGAAAATGGTATTGATTCTGCTACTATAGCCAATATTATATGCTACTTTATTTCGAGATCTTCCTATAAATATTTTCATCTTAGACTAACAAATTAAGTGAAGTTTAATGTCTGTGTTCAGATTTTGTGCTGAAAAATTACAATATGGTATTTTTGCATAGGCTATTTTGCCAGTTGTTATCCCCAGAATTTTATATTGAGACTATGATAATGTCCCTTTTAGCTTATAATTCATAGCAGTCAGTTACTACTAAGAGATAAGCAATTTCTGATGAATAAAAGTGTTTGTGTGAAAATCCTAATTATTTTATTCTTCCTCAGAATTCCATCATCCCTGGCCCCCCCTTCCTATTTGGAGCCTGTTCAGTACTGCTGGCTCTGCTTGTTGCCTTGTTTATTCCGGAACATACCAATTTAAGTTTAAGGTCCAGCAGCTGGAGAAAGCACTGTGGCAGTCACAGCCATCCTCATAGTACACAAGCGCCAGGAGAGGCCAAAGAACCTTTACTCCAGGACACAAATGTGTGACGACTGAAAATCAGGAAGATTTTCCTATCAGCACCCAGGTCTTAGTTTTCACCTCTAGTTGCGGATGTACATTCCATTTCCATCCACAATGTACTTTAAGATTGTCTTAAGAAATGTATTTGCATGAACTCCGTGGGAACTAAAGAAGGTGGGAACTAAAGAAAGAACCGGACAGTTTTCCAAAGATGTTACAATTTCTTTTGAAAAGAAACCTTTTGTTTATTAGCACCAATTTCTTGCCACTAAGCTGTTTGTTTTATTATACATCCTTTAATTAAAAACTATATATGTAACTTCTTAGATATTAGCATATGTCTCTGCTACCATTTCCTTAAGGTGTTGAGCTTTAACTCTATTTATGCTGACCCTCAGTGAGACAGAGTAGGTAGTATGGTTGTGGACTTGTTTAACATTTTAAAATCTTGAGTCAGATTTTAATATTTTAAAATCTTGGGTCAAATAATTCAAAGCCTTAATGCAGATGCACTAAAATAAAGAAATGGTAAATGAATTGTTTGCATTAAAAAAAAAACTCTTAAGAAAATTGTTCTAAATCGGAATCATGTTTCAAGCTTCTTTGCAGTAATTTTATTTTAAACATTATTCACTACCATTTTTGAAATGAAAAAGTATCAGCCATTTAGAATTTAAATTGGGGTGTTCAGAGCCTATCAACCTAAATGCTGGCTCAAATTTGTTCCCCAGATACTTCTTATACCACTATTCTTTTAATGTTTGCATAATCATAAGAACCTCAACACTTGAATACATAATCTAAAAATTATATAGTAAAGCTGGTAGCCTTGAAAATGTCGATGTGATATCTATATGTAGATAAATATATATAGTGGCCTTTCAGGACTGTCACAGTAACACTTTATTTACAGAGCTAATGTTTGTCCTAAATTTTCAGGACCCTAGAGGAGAGCTTTATACAATTACTGATGTGAATTTCTCTAAAAGTGTATATTTTTGTGTCCAGTTATATTATTTAAAAAGTGTTACTTTGTAAAAATTGTACATAAAGTATTGTATAGTTTACACTGTTTTCATCTTGTGTGTGGTTATTGCTTAATGCTTTTTAAATTTGGAACACTCACTATGGTTAAATAAGGTCTTAAAAGAAATGTTAATATTCAGTTAATAAAATTAAATATTTTAATGATTTCTTTTTTAAAAAAAAGTCTTGATCTGTGAATCCCAATAGGGCCTGTTTGGGCTTTATATTACCATAAATATTTTTTTTTTACAGTAACAAATCAAAACTTTATCCCTTCTCTCTTTGAATCCATTTCTTTTCCCTCACTAAAAAATACTCTTGTAGAAAGACGAGAGTAAAGAAATGAAAACTTGGTATGCATATTAACCAGAAGTACTTGATTTTCTAAGCATAGATGTTGCGATCAATCTCTTATTTCTTTCGTATATTTTTTACGTGTCATACTCCAAAAGTAATTTTAATACTTTATTACAAAGCTCACAGTTTATAGAAATACCTTTAAATGCAATATTTTGATCATTAACACATGTACAATTTTACACTGCAAAACCATTTCAAATAAAATTTTAAGAGGTAGAACAAAGAATACTTGGAAGCCTGTATATATACATTTAATACAAAAACATCTTCAAGTAAGTTGGTATCCAGAATGATGTTATCCTGTCTTTTGGAAATGCTCTCAATTTTCCATATGTGGATATGGAAAGGGAGGGGTATCTATATTTAAAAAAAAGAGAGCTACTTGTATGTCATGTATTGCATCCCAAACCTGTCACAATGTTTTATATATGTAATATAGTATTTACAACAAAGCAGATTCCAATATCACCAAGAAGCTTCTTTCCAGAATAGTCAGTGCTTTCAAGTTATTGTAACTAAATATTCTTAACTAATATAGTATATCTAAATGAGAGGGGGGAGTCACTGCCTAATATTAGTTACTGAATTTTCAGATTAGATCCCTAGTTTAAGACAGCTTGTAATGACCAGCAGATTCGAAGTAGATAGTGGCATCATAAAAAAAAGTTTTAGCAAAGATTCTTTGTCTTACCATGGAACCCAGTAACGTTGGTATGTCATTAATATCTTGAAATGTCTCTTTCCTTATCTGTAATAAAGTACTTAAATATAATTTTTAAACTATCACATGAGCATTAGCACTGTGCAAAGATTGATTTGGAGGACACAAAAGAATGCTATGTGGTATCACATGGTTGTCAACAAGAAAATATTGGGGCCCTATGATTCTGAGTGAGTTTTTAAATCACCTAATTATCTCCAAGAAACAATTCTTACTGGAAACTTACAAGGAAGAGAAGAAACTTGTAACTTCTGACAGTTATTTGTTTTGCCTACTTTATTAACATTAAAATCAACCAGAGTTTTCATATTATAAAAGCAAATACAGTGAATATTCATGATGCTCTTAAAGATTTCGCATGATGCCAATTTTTAAAACAAAATTCCACTGATACAGACTTAACTGCATAACTAATAAAAATCCAAATTGAGAAAAATTGGATGAGTGAAAACTTTCAGGAAGCACTAAAATCCTTTCAGCTCAAAGGACTAAAGCACTTTATACCTAATCTAGTCATGTAAATACACTGTCCAAATTATTTTTACAAATATATCACATTCATTTAGCAGATTCATTCAGTAAGTATTTCAAGGAAAATACTCACATTTACTTGCTATTAAGGCTTATCTCATTTCAGTCTTTTAAGGTTAATTTAGGATTTTTCCCTTTAATGTCAACATCATCAATAATATAGATATTTCAGGAGATAATTTTCCCTCATAATTTTCAGGTGGTAAATTTAAAACTTACCAATGAAAATGATAAAAATGAATTATTAGCATTCTTTGGTTTCATACTATTACATTCTAAGCCGGTTTTAATTTACTCAGATTTTCAGTATGATTAGAATCTCCCTTATAAGGATCAACTCTCCTTAGAACTGAATTTCTAAAGATTAATTTAATAAAATTCATACTATTATCCTATAAAATACCACGTTCACAAACCAAAAGTCATTTACTCAGAATCTTTACCAACCCCTGAGTACAAATTTGTTCCTGTAAACTGCCATAAATGACAGCAGCACTTAATAAAGAATCCAAACAATCTACAATAGCTGAAATAAGTTTGAAACTTGCTTGTTTAGGATTTATGTTAACATATTTTTAAACCACCTGAGTTTCTAAAAATGTCAATAAAAAGTAAAACATGACACTAGAATTAACTGTTTGGTAACTGCCCAGGGAAATATGCTGAAGATGTAGAAGGGAGCACTGTGGGTTTGGAAGATGTCTGTAATGCTCCTAGAGGGCCATCTTTCTGATGGTCTGCAAATGAAGACAAAACAAGATTATGGGTACTCAGTCTTTGTATATACATTCAAGTAAATCACAGTGTACAGAGTCCAATTCAGAAATGCCTTCTCACCTGAATTACTAAATAGATTCTGGCTGAGTCCACGTAAAGGAATGCTATCTTCCCTTTTCTTCAGGTATTTGGATTCCAGCCCTAAATTTTCACCACTTAAAAGGAAAATAGTAATAACAAAGTCTTATTTTGTCTTCATTAATTTTGAAGGTTTGTCTCATATATACATATAAACTCTATATACGATAACTAAGTTGTATTTATAGTTTAACTTTGTTCAGATCACATTCACTGGTTTCCTAAGCAAATAATAATTCGTCTACATATAAATCAAAGTATCCTTCTCAGTAAATTACAGTGAATTAAAAATTCTAAGACCTGAGATAAAGACTAGAAATGAAAATCTACAAGTACTATAAAATTTTAAACAGTAGCACATAAGTGATACATGATAGATATAAAAAAATACATACATGCCTTGAGAATATCCCTATTAATTACTTTAATAATTTCTATCTCATCCTGTATTTAAAATGAATAAGGCTTATTTTTCCTTTGACCAAAAGCTCTTCAAAATTTTGTAGTGCTTCAAAGTAATCATTATCAAATATTAATACATAGTAACAATGAGCTCTGGTCAGACGAATACAAATGTGAAATTTTGGAAAATAAAAGAAGAATATTTCTGTATTTTTCACCATTCCACCACTGCATTCCTGCTTTCTAATTCTGTTCAGTGTTAACAGTTTCCCTAGTAGTACACATGTAATAAGAAGTTAAAGGCTCTTGCAAAACAATGACAATATATCCTTAAAGTTAAATGCTGGTTGATCTTTTCCCAATTTTCACAAAATAAGTGGGTGAATAGGCATTTTTTTTCAATTTCAACTTTTTTCTTAACCTTGATACCCACTGCCACTTTCTGCTAGGTGACAACAAATAAACCAGAAAAACTCAAAATTGCTCAACAGTCCTAATTTTATGGACAGATGATTGATTTTGTACTACAAATACGATTGTCATATTTTCTGCTAATAAAATTGCTCTTGGTGTGTATGATGAATTAAACATATAAACATTATGTTTCTCTACCATTAATGGGAATACCAGGTCTTCTGCCTCATGAACAAGTGTGATATTAAATATAACAAATATATACATTTCAGGACCTCCAGGAATTCTGATCTTTTTTAAAAAAGGGAGGCTCACAAACATTAACTATTTTAATACTCATCCTAGTGGCAATTTCAGAAGACTTAATGAATAAAGGCAGGAGAGCTAGAATAAGAACCGTTTTTGAACTATGTTAGTAATTTAGTTTGCAATGTATTGAGATGGTGATAGCTCATGATAATGAGTGTCAGACAGGCATTAAAGCTATTAAATTACAAGTAAATAACCATAATGATTAAAAAAAATTACAAACATGAAGCCTACCCAGAGAGAAAAATCTGCATGTATATGTTATTTAATTTAACCACAAGTCACTTAGTCAACAAACTTTACTATCTAACCCCTATTTAAGACCTTAAAGCTTGGGAAAGAATGTGAGCAGGCAAAACAAGTCACAAATTGGCAGTAAAGCTCATTTATGTTATCTATGGGACAATGTCACAAACCATTTTACTCTTATTCGCCATAAATTTCTAGCAGATTAACTTGCTGGTCTCTTACACCATGTGACACTGGAAGTAATAAATCAGAAAAATGGAGAGCTTCCAGGGGCAGACACAGCCACACAGGAAAACAAAAAAACAGCTGACCATGAGAAATCAAAAAAGATTTCTATGTATATGCCCAAAAATACTTAAAAGGGCAATATTCAGTTATGTAGGAAAATCTCTTGAGACAAATAAAATGTTACTGTGTGTCTCAGAGTATCCCAAAGTTTAAAAAAATAAATGAGAAATCTCTTTTTTATAGGTAAAAGTGACTCAACTTAAAATTCCACTGACCAGTAACTTAAAATGTATCAGATATATAGGTGGGCACAAACACTGATAAAAATTCTTTAAGATAACCTTCAAAAGTGCAAACATTAAATTTTATGTCAATAAGTACTTACTTTTCCTTATCAGCTGAGCAAGGCATACTAATAGTTGCTCCTGACTGAACATCTCCTAGCGATGTATTTGGTTTTGTAAATTGCAAGTTAAACTGAACCTGTGAAGAAAAATATCTCATACAACTGAATTAATGAGAACTGAGTTCTATATTGAGATACGTGGTGAAATTGTTCTTCTGATAAATCTACCATAAAAATACAGGTTTCACCTATATTTTATAACACAAGCACATTCTATTGAGAAGATTTAATAAAAAGAATCCTATTGTTCCTTACCAAAGAAGTACCTGTCATATAAGATGAATAAAACAAAATGATTCTCTTAGTTTGAAAGAAAAACGTGAACACTAAATCATTCAAATGAAGTGTTGCAGAGTTAAAAGTAACCAAGCACCACAATAATGCATTTACCTCATGCATTCTGAAAATACTTCTCTTTTCATGACTTTCAAAGCCTGTTATATTTATTTAAGGATTCTAAATGAAGGCTTGGAATTTGAATTTTGAAATAGTCAAAAGTAATCAAGAATCTATGCAAAAATCTAGAGTAAAATATTAGCATTTATTAATAAGACATAGTAGCTTATTTAATAATGTACTACGATTGAGTGGGTTTTGTAACAGAAAGGTATATATGGGCTCTATATTATAAAGTTTATAAACAAATCATTATACCAATAGATCAAAGAAGAGAAATCATGACCACCTGTATACAAAAAGAAAAGGCATAAGAAAACAATACACGTCAATTTTTGGCGAAAACTCAAAATAGGAATAGATACTAGCTTAATATGGTAAAATTATAAATTAGGAAGATATATGCTGCTGTACGTGGCTATCAAGTTTCAATGGTGTAAAGATACCAGTTCTCCCTACATTAACCTACGCTTACCATAGTTACATTACATACAAATAGGTTTTTTAAAGCAAGACAAACTGTTTCTAATATTTTTTATAGAAAAATAAACATTCAATAAGAGGGAAGAAAATTAAGAAAGGATACCAGATATTAATAAATAATAGCTTCCAGTCACCAACCATAAACAATTAGAAAAGTGGACAAAACAAATGAAAACAATGTCCTCAGATATCAGACCACAGGGAGTGCAGGACTGAGATCTCTGAGAAGTGTTATTCCTATAATCAATCCAGCTTTCTAACTGGAGGCACCTTCCTGCCAGCAAGTGCAGAGGGAGAACACAAATGCTGAACTGAGGAGATCAAGATCAGAATTTAGCAAGGTTGGGTGGCTGGAGGCTGCAGGGCTGAGTTCTGATGAAAAGGGAGCTATACAGAGAATAGTCTCTAGAAATCTGTCTGTTGATCTCCTTGAGTCTTTGCTGAGTACTAGGTACACGCATACGGTAAAACTCCACAAGGATGGGTAAATAAAGACAGGAGCATTTTAAGCTGAATAATTTCCAAGGTTCATAAGCAGAGAGCCCTTGGCTAGAGTGGAAAGCCGTGAAGGATCACACCTTTGTATTAGGGCTGACCTGTCCCTTGAGAAGAAGGTACTTTAGATACACCCTAGCAATGCTAAAGAGAAAAGAAAAAAAAAACTTTGAGAGCATTAGTATCTATATAAAATGAAGCAAATAATAATGAAATAAATAAATGAACAGTCTCAATGGAACAATATTATGTGATCAACCAGGTATTATTGGAGAACCAAGGAGTACGAAAGGAAGAGAATAGAAAAAAAAATGTGAAGAAATAATGACCAGAATTTCCTAAACTGATGAAAACTATAAACCCACTAATTGAAGAACCTCACGAAAACCCAGTGCATATGGATGCACATGCACCACACCAAGCACATAATTAGGATGTTGAAAATTAAGGCTAAAGAGAAAATCTTAAAAACACCCAAAGAAATATATAGAAAAAGTGATAAACATGGATGACATCTTCAACATGTAGAAAGGAAAAAAGAATCTGTTGACGTAGAATTTTAAATGCAGAGAAAATGATGTCAAAATAACAATCTGAGACAAATGCAGAATTGCCTGCATGCCTGCACTGTAATAAATCTTACAGACTTGTACTATATGAGATCTCAAAGTTATTAAAGAGAAAGGAAAATGATCCCAGATGAAGATTTAGATCTACAAAAAGGAATAAAGAGTATGTAAATAGTAAATGTATGAGTAGACTAAAGACTTTTACTGATTGTTTAATTTCTTTAAAATATACTTGATTGTGTAAAGCAAAAAAAAACAGTGAGATTCATAACAAATGTAAAAGTAAAATTTTGACAACAGTCACAAAAGCACATGAGGGAGGAAATGGAAGTATATTATTTTAAAGTTCTTATTTTACACGGAAAGTATTATACTATTATTTGAAGGTGGATTATGATAAGATGAAAATGTATATGTAAACCAGAGCAAACACAAAGAAAATAAAGTCAACAGTAGATAGAAAATGGAAAACAAAATATAATGCACAAAGGCCAGAATGTCTCCTTTCACACTTACTTAAATTTAAATTGTAATAAGGTGAGAAAAATAAATAAAAGGCAACCAAATTGGAAAGGAAGAACTAAAGTTGTCATTATTTTCAGATGAAATAATAGTTTTTGTGTAAAGTCAAAGAGAATCTACAAAAAAAATTGAGTTTAATAAATGAGTAGCAAAGTTTCAGGACACAAAATCAATATACAAAAATCAACTATGTTTCTATACATCATTGAATATTCTGACATAGAAATTACTAAAACAATTACATCAGCAACAGCATCAAAAGGAATTCTTAGTAATAAATTTAACAAAAGAAATGTAAGACATGCACATTGAAAACTGCAAAACATTACTAAGAGAAATGAAAGAAGATCTAAATAAATGGAGAGACTCTTAAGGTCTCATGGATTGGAAGACAAAATATTGTCAAAATAGTGTTTCTTTAAAAATTGACCTATAAATTCAATTTTCCCCTATCAAAATTCAAATAGACTATATTGTAGAAATTGACAAGCTAATCATTTATGTAAAAATGAAAAAGGATCTAAAATAAAAATGTAAAGAATATGAAACAATTTTGAAAAAGAAGAATAGAGTTGATGGATTTACACTATCCATTTTTGAAACCTAATATAAAGTCACAGTGATTAAGACAGTATGGTATTGGCACAAAGATAGGCATATAAATCAATGAAACAGAATTGAGAGTCCTGAAGAAAATCCTTACATTTATGGTCAATTGATTTTCAACAAAGGTGCTTAGACAATTAAACAGGGAAAAGATCTTTTCAACAATGGTACTGAAATAATTGGAATATCCATATAAAAAAAAATGAACTTAGACCCCTACTTTACATCATACACAAAAATGGATCACAGTGGATCATAGATTTAAATGTAATAGCTAAAACTATAAAACTTCTAGAATAAAACACAGGAGAAAATGTTTTCAACATGTGGTTGGACAAAGAGTTCGGAGACATGATTCCCAAAGCATGATCCATGAAAGGAAAAAATTTGATAAAGTGGACTTCATCAAAAATTAAAATCTTTTATGTTTCAAAAGATACCATTAAGAAAATGAAAAGGGAAGCCACACTAGGAGAGAATATTTGCAAATCATATGCTTAATAAAGGACTTCTATCCAGAACACACAAAGAACTCTCATAACTTAATAGAAAGACAAACAAACTTGTTTAACACATACTAGATGTTTAATTTTAGTGATTCTAATACATGTGTAGAAGAACTTTGTTGTGCTTTTAATTTGCATTACTCTAAAAGATAATGAGGTTGAATATTTATGCGCTTATTTGACATCAGAATATCTACTTTGGTGAAATATCTATTTGAATGCTTTGCCGATAGTTAAACAAATTTACCACCAGTAGTCTAAGAGTTCAAGTCATTCTGCATCCTTTTAACAATTGGTAAAACCACTTTGGAAAAGTCTGGCAATTTCTTGAAAATGAAACATATACCACCAAGCCATCCCATTCCTAGGTATTCATCCCCAATAAATAGAAAAATTTACACATAAATGTTCAGAGCAGGTTAATCTATAATATCCAAATATTGAAAACAACTCAAATGCCCATCAACTTATGAATGTATAAACAAATTGTGGCATATCAATATAATCAAATACTACTGGGCAATTAAAAGAAATTAACTATTAATAAGCAATACAACCTGGAAGAACCTCACACATGTTATTAGTGAAAGAGAAAAGACACCAAAAAACTACTTATTTTATGATTCTATTTATATGAAGTTTAAAAAGGCAAATTTATTTTATTTATTTATTTTTTATTTCAGGATTTAAAGTGACAGAAAGGCAATCAGTAGTTGAGGCAGGAGTATGGATTAACTGAAAACAGGCACTAGAGAACTTTTTGGGGTAACGTAAATATTCTAAAACTGAACTGTTGTGATGGTTTCACAACTCTATAAACTGACTAAAAGTATTGAACTATAAACTTACAGTGGAAGAATTTTATAATATGGAAATTATAACTTAATAAATCTTTAAATTTCAAAAAGGAAGCATAATGAAGAGAGTAAAAAGACAATGCAAAAATTGCAAAATAATAGTTAACACATAAAAGCAACATCAGACTAGTGGCCAGAATACATAAAGAATGCTTATAAAATTGTTTTATAAATATTAAATATTGTAAACAAAAAGATGAATAAAAGAAAAAGCCAGGCACAGAGTGGTCTGTGCCTGTAGTTCCGGGTGCTCAGGAGGCTGAGCTGGGAGTTGTCACTCAAGCCCAGGAGATAGAAGCCAGCCTGGGCAATGTAGCGAGACTCCATATATAAACATAAACACACACACACACACACACACACACACACACATACACATACACAAAACCAAAAACAAACATAAAAAAATGAATGAACAAGAATTTTACAGAATAGAAGATATAACCCATAAATACATAAAAAGATATTCCTCACTTTAACAACCAGGGAAATGTTATTAATAATTAACATCACAATAAGATACTATTTTCAGCCACCAGATAGGCAAAAATGCCTTTGATCCAGTTACTTCTAATAATTTATCCTATAAATCTATTTGTAAAGGTCACAAAGATGTATGCACAAAGAAAGTCACTGCAGCATTGTATAAGTATCTAATAGATTAAAAACAACCTAAACAATTACCCATAAATGGTACTAGTTAATTATAGTACATCCATATACTGGAATATTATGATGTCATTAAAAAACAAAAACTTACATTCTGATACACTGAAATAGGCCTATTCCATGATAACAATGTTAAATGAAAAAATCAAAACATAGGCCGGAAGCAGTAGCTCATGCCTGTAATCCCAGCACTTTGGGAGACCGAGGCTGGAGGACTGCTTGAGGCCAGGAGTTTGAGACCAGCCTGGGCAACATAGCAAGACCATGTCCCTACAAAAAATTTTTTTAAATTAGCCAGGTGTGGTGGCATGCTCCTGTAGTCCCAGCTATTCCAGAGGGTGAGGCAGGAGGATCACTTGAGCCCAGGAGTTTGAGATTGCAGTGAGCTATGATTACACCACTGAACTACAGCCTGGGCAACAGAGTAAGACTCTGTCTCCAAAAAAAAAAAAAATTAAATTAAATTATTTAAAAAAGCAAGGCATAGAACAGTGGGCATGTACTATTTATGCTTATCTATATAGACACTCATATATATATATATGAACATACATATGTATATATGCATGCACATATATTCTTGTATATGCTTTAAATATTTTTGGAATGTATCACAAGAAATTTCAAAATATTTTTCTCTAAGGAGAGAATGGGGATCACAGTACAGACATTTAGACAGTATATCCTCTTGTCCCTTTGGAAGCTTCTTATACATTATCTATTTTTTAAAATAGTTAATACTAAATAAACAGAAATTTAGAATCATCCAGTGAATGAGGTGGTTAATCAAACCGAGTAATACTATCTCTAGATAAAAATCTGTTTTTGGATGCACACTGTGGGCCAAACACTATCAAGATAAATAAATCAATCATTGGGCCCCTTTCTCACTGCAAAAAATCTCTCACACACTTCATAATTTCCTTGATGAATGTTTGACATTGAAGACTAAGAATTTAATCAAAAGATTCAATCAAAGTATTTTCTTTGACATCAAATAATATATCCTCTTTAATAACAGTTCAGTTTGAAAGATCTTACAGTTTACTATCTAATGGTATTTCACCACAAAATGTAAGCACCAGAGTGTCAGGCACTTTATTTTATTCAACACTGTATCTCCTGCAACTGTTAATAGAACAATGCCTGGCCATAATAGACATTCATTAAATACTTATTGAATGAATGAATCCTTGGCTATTACTGTCTTCAAAAATAAAGGAGAAAAAATAAGTAATTTTGTCTATCTTGCTTTAAAATATCAAGTGTTTGTTCTATTTGTCAGCACAGCACAATTTTTAAAAATACTCTTATGGATTCTTTTGGCATGACTTTGTTTGTTGCCTATATCAACTTCTAATGTTATTTTACATCCTCACAGTTAAACATCTACTTAAATACACTAAATCTTTGACAGTAACATTTTAATACATCAAGTATATTATAGGTTCAATGTTATAAAATAAAATATTTTTTTAAATTGTAACTAAAAAGAACATGTTTTAATCACCATACCTGCTAGCACAAGCCTGCCTAAATCAATAGAAAAATTAGCTTGGTGTGGTTTTGCACACCTATAGTCCCAGCTGCTTGGGAGGCTGTGGCAGGAGAATCCTTTCAGCCCAGGAATTTGAGGTTGCAATGAGCTATGATGATGCCACTGCACTCTAGCCCAGGCAATGGAGCAAGACTCTTGTCTCAAAAAGACAAAAAAAAAACCAACTACCTACACCAATGGCCACTAAAGTAGGCAGTGATTAAGACCATCCATTGAGGCTGGAGAAGAAAATCTTATAACTTCAATTTATATCCATTTTTAATCTCATTCTTTAATTTCTATTTTTGAATACATTTTATTATTAATAATAGTAGATAACATTTATGGAGCACTTATCATGTATCAGGCACTATTCTGAGCAAATACATCAATTCATTTAACTCAATAATCCAGTAAGGTAGAGAAAATTATCACTCCATTTTACATGTGGGGAAACGAAGCCTAAGAGTAGGATATTGTTTGTTTGTTTTTTAGTGGCTTCCTCAACTTTACATTGATAGAAGCAGGATTTAAAGTTTAACATCAGATTCCACTTTCTTAACTACTAAATTATATTGTATATAATAAACTATTTCAGCAGTATATGCATAAATTCATAAATATTCATGAATTAGAGGTCAAAGTGTTTTGCTTGTTTTAGGGTTTTTTTCTGACTGTTGGGAATACATGATCAAAGGAAGATGGAGAGCAATTATATAAAAAACACAAAGTCTTGCTCCTATGTTTAAGAATATTCTTGTTATAATGATTCCTGTGATTCCACAATACTTATAAGAAACGTAATTTCATTATTTTATAAGTCATATTGTCCTACCAAGTAGGCAACTATCGTAGATCTTGTCCTCATTGTGTACATTTTATATATATTTTTTTTTCCTGGAAAGTTGCTTAAAATAAAAAAACTGTGAATTCCATCATAATTCTCAAGGAAAAAAATGATCCCAAATGTAATCACACTTGCGTATACTGATATTTATCATAGAATAATAGTATTCTTTTGAATGCATGTATCTAATTCTCCTTAAAAAGCAATGCATGAAGAGCCGATTAAATGCCAGAAAATATTCTTTACATAACAGTAGTCTAAGCACAAAAACTCAGGTTTAATTCTCATTTCATTCAGAATTCTCTATAGCTCCAGATAATTAATAAGGATATGGCTAAAAAAGAGCACATGCCTAAGCAACACAGCCAACTTATTTTTAGAAGAGCCAGACCTAATTTGATAAAGAGTTTATAATACCAGTTTCAAAGTCTTAAATTCTATCTTTTATAAAATACTTTTTTCATAAATGTTTGTTTCCATGATGTAGGAAAAAATCAACTTAGACCTGAAGTTAGGAATAAAAATAAAAGCAGTGACTAATCTGGGTGTATTAAATTATTATGAAAATAAAATTGTAATACATATGAAAACAATATATATTCCTTTACTTATCTATAAATATATATATATATATAAAAACTAAGACATTAGTAATAATAGTGATGATGAAGAACTCAAGTGGGTAGAAGAAAGTCTTAACAAATAAATCAAGGGTTGGAGGGATTGCTAGTCATACACTTTTTAAGATAATGTTGCCAGAACTACACTGTAGAATTTGACATAAGCCTGCCCTACACCAGAGCTTTAAATTCTGGCAACAAAATCCAAAAATGTTACCAGAGCTAATACTCCAGCAGTATATCCTAGTCAGTAATGCTAGTTATGCTTGAGAATTGTAGAATATATTCATATAAGCAGAAGAATGAATAAAAATGGAGAGGTTGATTAGAAATAAGGTTTAAGTAGACTGATAATCCAGTCTTTTACAAATTATAGTGACTCAAGAAATATAGCACATATATTTCTATAAACATATATACTATTCAGTAATGTATTCAATTTAATGTTACCTAATATTTAGCAACTGACCAAGTAAACAATGAACTTATAAAAGATAAAAGATATTTGTATGCTAATAAGTTGCTGTATTTTTCCAGAAAAAATATTAGTTAATTTGGCTACCTTTGGTCCTGAAACCGGGTGGATGGTATTTTTGGCAGATATCGAATGAGGAAAGGTATTTTGGAATGCAAATGCAGAGGAGACAGGATAGCCAATCCCACAAGTTGGGTAAGTTAGTCTACCATCAACCTAAAAATAAAAACATAAAAATGATTAAAAATGAGAAATTAATTCTAAATAGTATTTGTTAATCAGGAGGCATTAGCATGTGTTATAATAACCAACAATTAAGGGCACTATCTCAGAGGCCAATTTGTTTATGATACGTTTGAACCAGATGGTTTTTTCGAGTGGCTGCGCAAGCTTGGATAAAATAAACTACCAGACCTGCTTTTGTAGTTAGTTAAAACAAAGACTTCTGAACCACCTTGTTTTATTCTAGGGTTCCTGAAAAGCAGGGGAATTGAGAATGTGGAGTCATAGATCAATAGGCCAATCAAAGATAAAATAAAAATTTTCTGCCAAACTGAATAAAAAGATCAGTGTTCTTAAATGGACTAATTGAGACAATAATTGGCTTTATACTAATTTTCAATATACTGGCATCTCTATTAACCAATGTTATAAAAACAGTTTATTTTTATAAGAGACCAACTGAAACACAAATCTTAAGAAGCATTTGTACAATCCAATGGCTGTACAACGAAAATACCTTTCGCATAGCTGTCTATCATCAGTCATTCAAGATTAAGCCAGTTAAATTTTTTCAAGTTTATAATTTGGACTCAAGCACTTCTGTACCTTTTTCCAATTTAGCAGCAATTCTTTCCCTTCTTTAGACACTTAGTACTATCTCATTTACCAGAGTAGATTAAAAATTCAATTAGGTATTTGAATTTGAAACCCTCTACCAATGCCTTCCAGCCAAAGACCACCAGGAACCCACCTATATAGACGTACAAGCTGGGTTTATTCCTCCTTGTAACAAGAGAAACTGCACACCATGGAGAACCACAGGGTGTCTCAGTAAGTGGGTATTAAATGGAACTTACTTTATGGATTTAGACAATGATAGGTGATTTAAGAGAACATTTAAGAAACTAGGGCTTTGCTACGGATTGGAAGCTGTCAGAAAGTGGGAATAAATATATGACTGAGTATCTGAATAAATCCTATCTCATAAGGGAGAAGGAATGTATTAAAGCCAAAGCTATAATCAGTTAAGAAGCAGCAGCCACTCATGTTAGCCAGGAGAAGAGGATGTGTGGCCATTTTTGTGGTTTAAAAATGTTCATATTTGTGTCTGTGTTCACACACAGTTATGGAGTAGCCTTAGTTTTGTCCTGATCCATCCCGGTCACAGAGCAGCCTTGTCTGATGTTGATATTCTATGAAATTGTTATGTTCAGCAGGAGAGCCCCCAAGCCTATCTGTGAGCACTAGGCAAGCTCCTAGCAGCAGCACCTAGGCCTAGCCACCTGATAGTAGCAGGACATCTCTGAATGTAAAGAGCTACTTTTCTTATTCTCCCTTTTTTCTTGCAAGGAAAAAGCAAAAGACCCGGTTCTGGGAGCTAAAAAGCTTACATCTCATACCAGTTTCTTCTAGAATCTAGAGCTGACAATCCTGCTCACAGAGCTTTTCTTTTTCTTTTTCCCTCTCTTTTTCTGACAGACTTCAGTTTGGGCTTTCTCTATCATAGTTCCTTGAGCCCAAACCCTAAATTCTCTCTTCTTGAAGTCTCCTAAATATATTATGTGTATATTTTAAAGCTTTTCAGCATATTTGGCATTACCTTAGTTAGTACTGAATGATTTCTATACCCAGTAAAGTTTATGAAGTGTGCCCTTGAAACACGGCCTCTTTGTTAAAAGCAAGTGTGCCTTTGTGCCACTTCAGGGGCAACTTAAACTTTACTTCAGTGCTAATAATTGTAGGACTTCAGCCTGTATTGGTACCAACACCTTAAGTCATGGAAACTTCCCAACAATCTGGGAATACTTTTGTTTCCGAAAATTCACTAAGATCACTTATACCTTATTTTAATCTTACCACATTCAAGTTAGGAGAAATTCCACTTCTGATTGTGTTGCTGCTAGAATGTGCAGGTGGGGTAGTAGAAGGTCCCAATACATCTTGCTTTCTCACTAGCTGATTTTCATTTAGTTCTTTATTTAACCATGTGATTACTTAAATAAAAGAGCAAAAGTCAAGGTAATTTGACTATTTTTATTTTTTAATCATTTTAAGCAATTTTATTAAGATTTTTAAAATTATAAGTTTTTACAATGACCTTACATCACAGGAGAACAATATAGGTTCACCTAAATGTTTGTAATTAAAGATTCTTATTTTTAGCAACTGCCACACAGGACTCCTTTTTCTATTATTTTCAGAAGCACATATTTCTGGTACTAGAAACTGAGAAAAACGTTAGAAGCTTAATCTTATATTTTAGTTTCACACAATTCATATTGTTACTATTAGGTAAACAGCAATTTTTAAAAAGGAGTAGTGAAGAATTTAAACAATAAATTATATTCAACATATTAAGTAGTTTTAATTTTGGGTTACTGACACATGGGATATGGTTTTCTTCATAATGATGATAACTATTTTACTGGGCAACTGATATAATTTACTATAGCAAAGATATTAAGATAGCATATTGAAAGCATAAATTATTTATATATAGCAATATCTTGATTTACCCACACTTTTATGAATTCAAATAAAATTTTCAAGTTAAGAAAACTATAAATCTCATTTACATATAAATGTAACATACTTACACTTTTCATTATTTTTCAAAAGCTGTTTGCTTTCTTCAAGTTTTTGAACTGTAGCTTCTAATTGTTCTTGTAACTTACATACCTGAAATATTCCAATCCTCACAGTAAGTCAAACAAAATAAAGATTAAATAAAAACTGAAGAAATGCATATACTATTAATTAAATAATTAAATACTAATATTAAATGAGAATAAAGGAATTAGCTCAACTTTGTAATAAAATATTTATGTGTGTATATACATATAGATATTGAGCAATCAAGGTATTTGAGTCATGATAATTAACTTTTCAAACTGAAATAGGTTATTAACTTCTGCTAAATCTAGTGTTCTTTTGTTTTAAAAAATGCCAAAGCCACTAATATAACAAAGTAGAAATTTTTAAAAATACATCTGAGGAAATAAAATAGTAACAATCAAAAATATAAAATATTAACTACCTCTTGCTCTTTAATTCGAAGAGACTGTCCAATATCTTGTAATTCCTTTTGCTCCTTTTGTAATTTTTCCTCCTTCTCAGCCAAGAGTTTTTCCTGCTGAATAGTAACTGTATTCTTCAGTTTCAACTTACCCATTAGAGTTTTCAGATCCCCTTGTAACTTCTTGATAATTTCATTTGCCTGTAAAAGAGCTGATATGTATATCTCTACATAAGCTGATGAAATATTAATATTCTACTAAAGTTTAAAAACAAACCTTCAGAAGTTCTGCTGATAATGATTTTATTGTAGCTTCAAGTTTTCCTAGCTGTACTTGATTTTTCTCCCCATTTTCTTCTAAGGCCACCTGATATGTATTTTTAAAAACATGAATAATTAGGGCATTTGTGTTTATGTAGGAAGAGCATCACTTATAAATATGATCATTTTGTTTAGAAAAATTTAAAAGTAGACCTTCTGCTCCTGGATTGTATCAAATGCTTCTTTTGTTCTTAAAACAAGCTGGTCCTTATCCTTGATTTCCTGTTCTAAAACTGCCACTTTTGTTTGTAGCTGATTAATATGCTTTTCTTTCTCGTGGCATTCGGCATCTAGTGTAGAATTTTCTCTTCGCAAAGAGAGGACTTCTTGCTTAGTTCGCTGCAACTCCTAGAAGGGGAAAAAAGAAATTATACATTATGAAAAAGAGAAATTGGCTGGTCTAGTTATTTACAGTTAAGATCTTTAAAATATCAAAAATGTCTTTAATAATTTTAAAGTTCTAATTCATATTGTTTCTTAAAAAACATGAAAGCATCTCTATGATATGTATAACTTATAGATTTAGAATACAATTATAAAATACACTACTATTTAATTCAACCATATTAAGGGAATATAAAACAATCCTGATTCGTGAATAAATTACTACAACTTTTAAAAACTTGTAACAAGAATTTTCTGATGTCTCCCCAACTGATTCTAAGGATAGCCAAGGATGAGAGCCACAATCTAGAGTAAACGTTTTTCTCTGTTGCTTCTATCTACAGACTTTTTTTTAAAGGCTCTTACTGTGCAATTTATAATCTATCTTCTTCACCTAATACATTACAAATATCTTTCCACGTCAATAAATAAGTCAACATTTCTGAATTTCCTTTTGGTTCACTCTTTGAAGCACAAATGACAATTGTTAATTAAAAATAGATTGTCAAAAAATCTAAAATAGATCACTTCTCAATCAGCTAATACTAACTCAAATGTTGCTGATACACACAGTTCAGTATAGTATTCCTAGTTTTAGTCTTTAACAAAAATTTAAAAAATTAATTTTACAGTATTATACTGTAGTGGTTTTAGGAGCATAGAATCAAATAGAATTTAAGTTCTGTGATCTTGAGAATTACTTAATCTCCCTAAACCTCAGTTCCCTCATTTGTACAACAGAAATGATAACAAATACTTAATAAATTATTTCATTTAATCTTCATAAAAATCTTTAAATTGCCTTGCACATTGGCTGGCATATAGTAAATATTCAATAAATGATAGTAGCAATTGTTATTTTTAGGGCAGTAATGCCTAAAGAGTATAATTTAAGAAAGCTAATGAATACTCAGAAGTAAAAAAAAACTTCCCAGGACTCATTATTTGTAAGTCTTATGTAAATCTTGGAAGATATATTTTGATTAGATTATACAAAAATCAACAGAATGAAGACTGTCTATATCCTGGCCAGTTTCAGGGCTGAGATAGAAGAAATCACATAGGATTATAATGAATCTTTTAGACAACCAATATACCATGAAGTCTGAAATGTTTTACTAACCGATGTGAAGGGTGTAAGCAGGAAAAACTGAAGACGTCTATTGTTGGGGCAAAACACTATGAGGATCTGAACATAAAATTGATCAGACATTAGAGCTTCTAAGCAGGACAGTCTGGAGAAATGGAAGTGGAAAAGTCTTGTGAACTAGAATAACACTGGTGATCTTTCTATTTAAATATGATAGACTTTGAAAATCTATATATATTTCCTGATAATTCATATGACAATAATGTATAATAATGCTACACAGTCTATCATCAGTGGCAAAGCATCAACAAATGTGCCATAACGGCACAATTTTAAAAATTTCTTTGTTGCCTGAGAGAACAAGGTAATAAAAAAGACAGGCAAATAACAGATGGGTTCCAATCCTTGGCTTCCACTTACTGGCTATGTGACTTTACGCAAGTTATTTAATGTCTCTGTACCTTAGTTTCATCATCTATAAAATCAGTATAATAATAGAACTTACCTTAAAGAACTGTTATAATTAAATGCACTAATATACACCTATCACATAACAAATGCTCAGAAAGCAATAACTATTATCTTTACTATTACTATTATCATTATTATTACTTGACAGTAAACTTCATATAATTGTATGATATGTTGAGTTGGCTGAGGGAAAGAACCACCCCTGTCAACACTGACACCCTATGAGAGACAGACGCCACACTAATATTAAAAATACACTCAAGAATCCTAGAGCTGTTCCAGTATGCTGTTTCATAAGTCGTTAACTAAAAATATCCAAGTTCACCATCGTTCTATTCTGAATTAGCCTTTTTATCAAATTTCAGATTCTCAGTTTTCTTTGCATTGTCTGAACAGATTACCCTAACCCCACAAGAGAGCCATGCAGAGCATCCAGAGGACCACCCACCCCACATAAGCAATAAAGTAATCAAATTAAAATAAAGTGACCAAATTAAAGCAGTCTTTTAAATTGGAAGGGGAAAAAACCCACAACATTCAATACCTCTTCGACGCCAGAAAGTTTTGCTTTAAGTTCTCTAATAGTGGAGTCTCCTTTATATTTTCTTTCGGTTAGGTCTTTATTAGTTGCTTCTAACTCAGACACTCTGTTTTGTAGCTGGTGGATGTTTTGTTGATGGAGAATTTCTAAATCTTTTTTCTGTTGTTCATGCTGCTGTTGATATTGAACCTGTGCCTATTATATAATAAAAACATAGTACCAAAATTCAAAGGAAAAAAATCAGAAATACAAATACAAAACCATTTTGGAAAAAACTGTAATTTCTTCTTTATAATTATTAGATGTCCCTGTTTTTAAAAGGGTCTATTTTCAATTATGAATTTCATGTAAGAGAAAGTAAGGTCAAGAAAGGCAAATTTACCACAATGATCTTGTTCATCACTTCTGCTTCTCCTAAACCTACATATGTTTAAAAGTAATAGTCATCAAGGGAAGAATGATATATGATTCAGTAAAAAAAGCAAACTGCAAAATAGTATATATAGTATGAATGTACTTGTGTTAAAAAAAAAATGAACAGGTATATAGAACTTTCAGTTTTTGCTTTAAACACTATTACAGTGTTTCCTTTTTTTACACTCAGTACATGTATATATTAATATGTTTTACAATGGAAAAATACCTAAAATTGTAAAATCAGCAATGTTTGTTCATCAGGCCAATCTCATATTTAGTTGTCACATTTTACCAACAATAAAATTTGAACATAATTATAACTGTGCAATCTCTAGTGCCTGTCTAAATCATACCACAAACCTATCTTAATAATTTCTGTTAATGAACACTATCAAATCATGAATACCTTTAAAAAATAGTCTATTTTTCTGATTATGAAAGTTAAACACACTTTGAAATAAAAAGAAAAAAAATTATACAGTGTATCTGTGTAACAAAAACATTTGTACCTCCTTAATATTTTGCAATAAAAAGAAAAAAAAGTTAAATATGCTCCTAAAGGCACAAAGGGAAATCACTAATAACCCATAATCCCATCCAGGGAGTTACTCCTAATATTTAGGAATATTTCTTTCCAGTCATTTATGCACTTACATTGACATCCCACATGCACACACAATATACATATTTAAATTTAATGAATTAAGATCAAGCTATTTATAAAATTTAATTATGATTTTTATTTCCTCAGCATTTGCATCATTTCACATCTTTAAAAAACTCTCTGTAAATATTTTCTTTTTTTTCTGTAAATACTTTAATAGCTGCATAACATTCCATTCCATGGTTACTCCATAATTCATTTAACTCCTGCCCAATTATGGACATTTTCTAATATTTCACAATTAAAAATAAAACTATGATTAATATTTTTGTACATATATGTACACCCAAAATTCGCATTATTTCTTTATGATCAATTACAGGTTAAAGAATATAAACAAATATAAAGCTTGATATAAGTTCCAGAACTGCATTCCAGAAAAGTTATATCCATTCAAAATTCTTAGCACTAGTACAGGAGAGTGTCTCTCTAATAAAATGCTTTGAGAATTTTACATTATTACTTCAGGAATTCCTTCATTTCTGGAAAATTGGAAAGGAGAGAGGAGAGGGGCAAAAAGAGATAAAACAGAAAAAAGGCTACATAAAATTGAAAAAATCTTGGCAAACACATTGAAGAAGAAAAATCAAGAAAAAGAAAAAACAGAGCAAACTGGTAAAGATGATAAAGACACTAACTAAAGGTAGAGGCGGCCAAAGGCAGTAAAAATAAAGAACTGGTTTTACCCTAGCAATTATTAGGATCCCAGGGATTTTTGTTTAAACAAGAAAGTGTGAGGGATAGGATTACAAAGTTTGCATTTTCTACTTTGTTCCTGTCTGAATCATCTGAATATTTTTAGAATAAATACATAAGAAAAATATTTCTACTCTGAAAGAAAAAATAATTTTTGAAGGGATAGTTTCAGAATTATAGCAAAATAATCAAGCCAAACAGAAAAGGGAGCATTGGTAGAGGTGGAAGCAATATTTGCCAAAAGAATATTCTACAGAGGCTTTAATCAAAAGAGCACACAGTAGTTTTAGAAGAACATTAGATGAAAATATTTGGAGGATGGATTTATAATGCTAAGAATTGGAAAATAAAGACTAATAGAAAATTCTATGAAAAAGAAAAGTGAATAAAACAGAGAAGTCAGGATCAAGAAAATAATACATAAAAGGAAGATGGGTGATTCTGCTTCTTGCCAGAACTTTCCTCACAGAAAATAAGCTGCTATAAAAAAGAGAAATCAATACAGAAATAATTAAGACTATTGAGTATATTTTTAAAAGCAGGGATATGATGAAAACACGCAAAATAAGTATAAACGTAAAGAAAAAATATGCACCAATCAAATTTGCCCTAACTTTTCAAATGCCCTAAAGATGGTACCATAGGTTTAATGTCCATTTGAGTAGAGAAGTGGCAAATGCAGAAATACAGTCATTATATTCTCCATGACACTTATGGAAATCATCAAAAATGGGAAGCAGTTTGCCTCGACAGATTTCTATATATAGTCATGAAATTGGTCTAATTTGGGAAACAGTACTCTATGGCAGTGGTTACCAAAGTTATCAGTATCACTTGGGAATCTATTAGAAAATCAAGTTCTTGGACTCTACCCCAGACCTAGAGAGACTCTGGGGATGGGGCCCAGCAACCTGTATTTTAATGGGCCCTCCAGGTGATTCCCATGCACATCGAAGTTTTACAACTACCATCCTATGGAATGTCTATCAGCAGGAAGAAAAGTGTTGGCCTGGCTTTAAACTCCCAAAAGACTGCTTGACGAACCTATTAAGAAAATGCAATGAGGGCTGGGCATGATGGCTCACATCTATAATCACAGCTACTCAGGAGGCTGAGGCAAGAGGATTGCTGAGGACAGGAGTTTGAGACCAGGCTGGGCAACATAGCAAGACCCTGTCTCTACAAAAAAATTTAAAAATTAGCCGGGTGTGGTGCTGCATGACTGTGGTCCCAGCTACTCGAGAGGCTGAGGTGGGAGGATGCATGAACTCAGGAGTTGGGAGGCAATAGTGAGCTATGATTACATCATTGCACTCCAGTCTGAGGGACAGAGTGAAATCTGTGTCTGAAAAAACAAAAAAACAAAAAGAAAAAAGCAAAAGGAAAATACAATAGGGAATGCAAACAAATCTTTTGGTCACTTTGGAGTTTTAAACAAATGGATTCAGAAAGGAACTTTTAGTACCTAACTTGTTTGAAAATCAAGCCTCCGAAAAGATAGTAAATAACAGAAATGAATAAAATGGGGGGGGGAGGAAGAGTACAAAAATTAATAAATAAAAAACTAGTTCTTCAAAAACACTAAAAAATAGTCAAACCATCTAGTCTCATAAAAAAGACAAAACAAATAAGAACATAAGAGAAATGACATGGAGATTTAAAAAACCGTAAGACAGTATGTATGACAGTGTACTAATACATTTAAATACATAGATGATAGCTGGGCACAGTGGCACGTACCTATGGTCCCAGCCACTTGGGAGGCTGAAGTAGGAGGACTGCTTGAGATATGGACTTCAAGTCTAACCTGGGCAACACAGCAAAACCTCATCTCAAAAATCTTTTTAGAAATCTTAAAAAATAAACAAACAGGCCAAGTGTGGTGGCTCATGTCTGTAATTCTATCACTTTTTAGGAGGCCGAGGTGGGAGGATCCCTTTAGGCCAGGAGTTCGAAACCAGCCTGAACAAGAGCAAGTCCCCATCTTTACTAAAAATAGAAAAATTAGCTTGGTGTGGTGATACATGTCTGTACTCCCAGCTACTCAGGAGGGTGAGGCAGGAGGATCGCTTGAGCCCAGAAGTTAGAGGTTGCTGTGAGTAAGCTGACGCCACTGCACTCTAGCCTGGGTGACAGAGTGAGACACTGTCTCAAAAATAAATAATAAATAGACAAAGGCAAACCTTCCCCCAAAGTCCAAGGAAGCTGAGAGGCCAGAGAAAAAGGCTGACACACCCATTTCTCAGAAAGAAACATTTAATAGGGACTTATGAACAGAAGCTGTGTCTCTGGTGGAGGAAAGACAGGATGGTGGATCCCAGACCCAGGATCATACACCATAGGGATGGGATGGGTAGGACAATTGAAGTCAACTCTCTCAGGGAGAGGAAAGAATGCTATGTGAATCTGCCTCAGGGCAGGATGTACAGTAACAGTAGATAAAGTGGAGATCTAGATGCATTCTAAGAACAGAGGTTAATCAGAAGTTAACGTGGTGGATTAGCATCCAAGATGGAGTTGCTTTAGCCTCTACAATGAAATACATGGCTTTCTAAGGAAATGCAAATTAACAAAACTCAAGAAAAAATTGAAAATTCAAACAGATCCATAACCATGGAGGAAATGGTAAAAGAACTTAAAGACAAATGCCTCAAATGTGTGTCAGATCCAAATGGTGTTAAAAGCCTAATTGCATCAGGCCTTCAAAGAATAGATAATTCCTTGTTATTGCACTGTTTCAAAGCACAGAGAAAAGTGAAAAATGTTTTCATTCAACTCACGAGACTAGTATAATTCTATAACCCATAATTGTAATAAGCAGACTAAGATAAGGAGACAAGGGCAATCTTAGACCAATGTCACTTGTGAATATAAATACAAACATCCTAAATTAAATATTAGCAAATTGATCCAATAGGATATTAAAAATCCCTAGGACTATTTAAGCATTATTTGATGATTTCAAAGATGATTCCATATCTGGAAATCTATTGTTATAATCTATTAAACTATTAAAGAAGAAAAATGATTTAATTATTTGGTTAGATCCCCCAAAAATCATCTCATCTGACTTAGCATTCTTTGGATTAAAACTCTCCGGAAGCAAGGAATAGTAGAAAACTTTCTCTCTCAAATGCAGAGAAAACATCATACTTAATGATGAGATATTTTAGTCATTTACCAAAAAAGACTGGAACAAGATAAGGATTCCACTATTATTCAACACTTTTCTGTACAAGAAAAAAAAGGACACAAATCTTAGGAAGAAACAAATTACTATTTTTTTGACTTATACATCTACTTGGAAAACCTAAGAAACTACAAAACAATTAGAAATAATATGTAAATTTAGTAATGTGGCTGGATATGGTATTAATATATACTTGCAACAAACAATTATAAATTTAACCACAGTGGTGGAGGCAGGGGAGTGGATGGTCTGTCCCATTTATAGAGCAAAAATCTGTAAAATTCCTAGACAAAACATTGTTTAACAAAACCATAAAAGAAAAACAGAGAAGGAAGGAGGTAGGGAGAGAAATAAAGAGTAAATAAGCCTATTTTAAAGAAACACAACCTGAATAAATGAAGAGATATCTCTCTCCACTCAATGAGGAAACTCTAAAGATACCAGTTCTTAACAACAGTCCAGAGATAAGCCCAAGTACATAAAGGAATTTAGTATATAATAAAGATAGTATTTTAAATCTTTGGGGGAATATGGTATTGGAACAAATGACTAAATGTCCAAAAATATCTACCTTATATTGTACTCTACAAAAATATATTCCAAATAGATTAAAGAGCTAACCATAGCAAGAAAATTATAAAAATAACTAGAGTATTAGAGAATATATTTCATAACCTTGGGGTGGTAAAAGCTTTCCATACACAAAATGAAACCTTAAACCATAAAGGCAATGACTGACAGATTCGATGACATTCAAACAAGTAGTAGTACGTACGGCAAAAGACACTGGCAAATGGCAAATGATAGGCTGGGAAAAATGCTTATAATACACATGATAGATAAGGTGTAATACCCTTACTTTATACCATTAAGAAATGAAAAGGCAAGCCATAGACAGAAAATATTCCCAATGCGCATATCTGAAAAAGGACTCATGTCTACAATATACAAATAAGTCCTACAAATCAATGAGAAAAATATTAATAGGCCAATTTAAACATGGTCTAATGACTTGAATGGGCACTTCACAAGAGAATATTCAAGTGATCGATATGTATATGAAAAAGTGTTCATTATAATGAGATATTATTACAAACCCACAGAATGGCAGCGTAAACTTGCATACCCACTTTGGGAAACTGTTCAGTGGTTTCTACTAAAGCTAAATATACACCTATACTAGAATCCAGCCTAATACTAATATATACCCAAGAAAAATGAGTGCATGTGTCCACAAGTAAACATGTACAAGAATGTTCATGGCGATTTAATTAATAATAGCAAAATAACAGAAATAACTCAAATGCCTACTGACAGGAAAACAGATATATTATGGTATATTCATATAATAGGATACTACACAATAAAAAGAAACACACTAGAACATAATTGAATTTCAGAAATATTATGCTGTGTGAAGGAAGCTACATAAAACACATATTGTATGATTCCACTTGAACAAAATTCAAAACCAGGCAAAACTCATCAATGATGATAAAAGGCAGAAGTATAATAATCTCCTGTGGGAATATTACATGGATAAAGGAAAGCACACAAGGGAACCTACAGAGGTGGTCAAATTTTCTGAATCATAATTTGGGTGAAGCTACACATAAAAAAATCATCATGCTGTACTGTTAGGAGCAAAAATCTGGTAAAATACATAAAAAAATAAAATTTAATATTAAAGAAGCTGTAATATAAAAGGTAAAAAAAAAAAAAAAATCCATACTACAAAGCAGTAGGAAATGACCACACAGAAAGAAGGAGCAAAAAATATTAAAAAGTAATCCACAGAAGAAACAAAAATGGTCAAAAGTCATATTAAAAGATGTTTATCTTCACTAAAAATAAAAGCAATATAAGTTAAAACAAGTATTACCTTACCACCTCTCAGGTGGCAAATATTAAGAAGGTTAATAATAATGTCAAGAACATGGGGAAATAAGTATCCTCACACAGTATCTTTGGGATTGGATTCCATTTGATTCAACCTTTTTGGGCAAAAACTGCGCAGTATCCATCAACATTTTATATAGATACATTGCAATTTCACTTCTAGAGACAAAGAACATTCATTGCAGTATTGTTTGCAAGAAACATTCATTGCAGTATTGTTTGCAATAACCAAAATTTTGGGTAAGTACTTAAATAATTAAGTTATATCCAAACAATGGATACTATGTAGCCACTAAAAAGGAGTATCTGAACTGATACAGAATGATATCTATGATGTCATGTTAACTGAAAAAAAAAGTTATAATCAATATATCCAATAAGACCCCATTAGTATAGAACAAAACCAAAACCTACTATATGTGTACATATATGTCTATCTAAATTATAATTTAAATGATATATATTTATAATTATATAAGTTTATAAACAAATGTTATAAATTACATATGATTTACATATAGAGAAAAGTCTGAAAAACACACATGAAAATGTTTATTCAAAGACCATACTTTCAGGGATGGTTTCTATAAGTTTGTTATTAGAGAAGTTTCTCTAGTACAACCTACAAAAGTTTCTCTATCTACACGTTTCTAGGTTGAACATGTAGAAAAGTTAAAAAAATAATACATTAAAAGAATGTTTATAGGTTATCTCTGAGTAGTAAGACTTTGAAAGAAAGACTTTCAATTTTTATTTTATATACTTCTGTAATATTTGAAAAATTTAAAGCAAAAATACATCAATTTTAAAATTAACAAAATGGCCAACAGTAATAAAAAATATTTTTTCAGTTTCCTTTAACATTCTTACCTGCAAGGCTTTTTCCTTCTCGTTTGTTAGTTCCTGAGAGTGCTTATTTGTCAATGCTGCTGTGTGTGATGCCCATTCGTTCCGTAACTTATCTAATTCTTGGATTTTTTCTGATAATGTCTATAACAGAGTTCAATATAAAATATTAACACAGTCTCCTGAATAGGTTATAATTCTGATTATAACATAGCAATATTTACAAGGCTATTAAAGAAAACAAAATTACAGCTCTTCAGGACATACCAAAAGCCTTCTCCTACACAGATTTTTGAATTTGAGAAAATCAAGATTAGAATAAAAACAATCTTAGGTGAAGCTTAACTATCTTTAAGCTTTTAGTTAAATCTGGCTCTTTACCACCAAATCCTCTCCTCTGGCATTAAGAAATAACACAACTCAGGATGGAGCAAGTCAGTTATAAGGAGTAGTTCACTTATTATACATAAAACCCAGTAAGTAACAAAGTCCCCAAAAGGGCCATGTTGTACAGGGATATTTTCTGCCTGAAGCCATGCAGCTTATCAGACACTTTAGCCTGCAATTTCAAGGTCTAAGGGCAGAAATATGGTAGCTATGACTGAAATGATGCTCAGCCTATCAGAGGAATTAATTCTAAATATAAAAGAAGGAAGGGAAAGGTTTAGAAGATAGGAAATGAAAAGCCATTTTAGGCTGGAGGAATGAGGTGAGTAAAAGGAGAGTAGAGAACTAATATATGACAGACACTATACATTATCTTATTTCCTGAAGACTCGGAGGGAATATATCATAGATCGAAGATAACAGAAATGTTTGGGTGGAATAAAACATCTATTAATAAAAGAAAAAGCATGAGATTAAGATAATTAACTGGCAGGTAAAAGGTGATAAAATGGAGAGGAAATTCAATGGTGGCATGTTTTTACAGAAAATTACACAAAAGCTTGGAATTGAGTCAAAAAGTCAGAGCCAATGTCTGGATGAGTTACAAAAACAATGAAATATTAATTACCTTTTGTGTGAAGTTCAGTTGCCTAGTGACATCATCTAATGATTGTGTCAATGACAATTTTTCTTCCTATTTATAAAAATAATAAAATGCAATTTACAATTTAATCATCTGTAGCTGTGCTACCCACAGTGTACCAAGATATAGTATGAGCATCATCCTGGAAGCTTGTTAGAAATGCAGAATCTCAGGCGCCATCTCAGATCTTCTAAATCAGAATTTACATTTTTAAGAAGATCCCCAGATAACCTGTGTACCATTAAAGTTTGAGATGCACTGAGCATTTGACTAAAAAGACTTTCTAAAAACTCTTAAGCAGCATCTCTATGTTGTTTCCTTGTGCTATATACCTTACATACCACTTTGTAATTTTGAAGACACTTTCATATATTTTATGTCATTTAAGATGGCCTAGATAGGGTAGATATTTCCACACATATCTACCAGTTGATGAAACCACGATACAAGACTTTAAGTGACCTGCCTAAAGTCACAGAAAATTAGTAACAACCCTGCGACCTAAGTTTCTCAATTCCTGCTCCAATTCTCTCCTTGTTATACCTTAACTAAATGAAAAACAATAAAATAAAATAAATTCACTACATGTTATGAAACTTTATTTAGAAAACAAAAACTTATGGCAATATAACTCTTCAGTGATGTAGTGAAGACATTTGTTACTTATTTTAAAAGAATAACAAATTTAAATCTTACCTTGCTACATTTCAAACAGCCTGCTAGAAATTTCTTTATCTCCACATCATTTCCAGGTAAAAGTTTTAGTGAGAGGTGTGTAAGATGCTTAAAAGGATTTGTTTCTACCACATTTAAAAATACAGGTGAGTTATCCAAAATAGCTGCTGGAGAAACTAACTGTAGTAAAAACCTTTGAAAAGAAATATTGCATTATAACACATTTATGAAATTGTGAAACTGTCTCATTGAATCATAAGCTCCACTACTTGGAAAAATCAGGAAAGGGCACATATTGAAAACATAGGGGCCAATATGAAGGACTTCCAATGGTAAAAGACAAGATAAATTGGGCAAAAAACAGAAAAAAGATTGATTGAAACACAGTAAATATATAAAAGTCCATAAGTTCATAATAAGAGACAAATGAGAGAGAAAGCAAAAATTAAAAACAAAAACTCATTGAACACCACAGAAGTAACTGGAGTACCAGCTTAACTCTAAAAATTGACAATTTAAAAGCAAAATTAAGCATTTATCCTTTCCTACATGACTTTTCAGAGTAATTAAATAGCCCCAATTGATGAGGGAAAGTTCTTCTTTATGGAAGAATTACGCTTAAATAAATATGGGAAGTGACAGATTTGGAAAAGAATATTTTTTAAAAATTTTACTTTATTATTTCTTTATTTTTATTTATTTAGAGACAGGGTCTCACTGTCACTGAGGCTGAAGTGCAGTGGCACCAACACAGCTCACTACAGCCTTGAACTCCTGGGCTCAAGCCTCCCATGTAGCTGGGACTACAGGCACACGCCACCACCACATCCAGCTTAGAAAAGCATCATTTTGTAGTTCCTAATGAAATAATTGATTCAACAACAATCATGAAACCAATAAATAAAAGTTGATGGTAAACTTTACAATGACATGATAAGGCACCACATACACACACACACACAAAATCTTATTCTTCTCCTTTTCCCAGATCATTATAAAAACAGATACTTGATGTGTTAAATAGTTCAAATAACTTTAGTGGCTATGTCAAAACATGAAAATTAAGAGGTAAGTATTTCTGATTTTAATCAAGATTCTTTAAAGTCTGAGATTTAATGAAGCCCTAATTCCAGTTTTAAAAATAAACAGGTGTACTTATAATACATGGAAAATATTTTGCCATCAACTTATCTTTTGAAGAATATGTCTTGAAAGAAGTTTAATAATGTAGCGTTCTTATGTGACTTACCTTGGAATTTCTTTGGTGTGTTCTTGAGTACACTGCTGAAGGAGATCTATAAATTTTTGTGGGAAAGCTAAGAAGTCTACCAGAAGACCTTGCTGGAATTTTAAGCTATACAGAAGACAGGAAGAGAAATTTTTTAAAAATGTAATTACTTCAAATTTAATTATCTTTAATTATAATTAACACTCTGAAAGATTTTTTTTTATTCACTGAACATCTATCATAATCAAGAACTAAGTTAGGGAACTTTGATTTTTATAAAACTTATTCAATGAGAGGAAAAAGGTCAATACATTTAGCTAAAGCTCTAAATTTCTGAGTTGTTTTAGGCAGAATTCTGATAATCCATATTTATTTTCAAAAATACCCTAATTACAGTACAAATAGTCCAATATTCTCCAAAATAACTAAATGTTCCTAATAGGTATGTGTTTCAAAGAGAACAGTGCCAATACATTCATAAAACTTAGAAATTTACTTATTCCTAGATTAAATATAAGATGAGAAAAAAAATTAGTTACCTTTGAAAATCTTCCTCAGATATAACAAGGTTATATAGAAAAAATGGATCCATGTCATCAGTCAGACGGATAACTAAGTCCTAAAAGAAAGTTTGTTGTTTTTTAATGTTTTCAGCAGATTTGGCTTTTAGAGTAATTTCTTTCTTCTTGGAAGTAAAATGATCCAATAACATCAATGTATCAGAGTTTATACTTCAGATAGCTTTGTGTTCTGATGCTGCTGTTTTTATTAGTCTTTAGAGAGCTAGAATCTTAAATGGGGGTAGATATTCTGCTCCTTGAGAGCCACACGGAGGTCTGTAGAAGTTAATTAAATGCTAAGAGTTGAAGGCTTAAGAAAATTTAGACCCAGTCCCTTGCTGACACAATGACAAAAACATTCTATATGTATGAATATACCATTCAATTATATTTTCAGTTTCCCTCAAGTTAACTGGTGTGGCCTCTCGAAAGTGGCAAACATATTAGCAGAACTGACAAACAATCATCCATCCAGGAAAAAAAAGGAGCTTTTGTCTGTCAGGCAGAGGACAGGGGTGTCAGGTGACAGGTTGCCAGCGCTGCTTCCGAAGAGCCTATTCTCTCCTACTCCAGGTGGCCACTGATATGGAACCCCATCTGTTTTCAGTCTCAAATGAAGTGGGTACCTTTCATAAAAAAAGTTTCCAGGTAGTTACATTTATAGTGTGGCAGATCATCATAGCAGCTAAAGTTGGCAAAAAGTACGCCAAAATTACGTACTTCAGAGAACACTGGTGCAAGGAAAACAGGGTATAGCTACAAGATGACATAAGACTAATAAAGAACTAAGCATTCAGGTTAAGAATAACCTGAATTTTATTTCATAAAATTCTACTCATTGCTAAATAAAATAAATCTACTCATTGCTACTGAGGAACTCCTAAGGTCCTAGAAAAATCTAAACCACCTATGAGTATAGCTAGAAAATGAAGAGGTACAGCAGGCATGAGGAATAACATGTAAAAAGTATGGGGAAATTAGCAATCTGGGTATTTGCTCTGCCTCAGAATGCCTTGTTCTTATGCAGCTTCTATTTAAGTATTTCTTGAAATTCACCCCAGTATGCTATTAAAAAAACTAAATCTACTACTACTATTAGGTCCCTGAATATGTTCAGGGAAAGCTATGATACAGAGAAAACATGCTGTATTTCTTAGCTGTCTATTCTGTATCCTTCATTCTGTTAATGACTCATACTTTTTAACATCATATGGGACTGATGATTTAAATGCCTCTCTTCAAAAGGTAAAGTAAAACATTCAAGAAAATCTCCCTGCAGTACTCCAATTTATTCTGTTCGCATATTTACAACAAGAAATGCCAATTCTATAAGGCAGCAATATATGTGTATATTCCAGCAACTTTTTTTTGAGATAGGGTCTTACAAAATCAGGCTGGTTTTGAACTCCTGACCTTAAGTGATCCTCCTGCCTCAGCCTCCCAAATAGCTGGGATTACAGATGAGAGCCACCACACCCAGCTCCTCTAGCAACTTTTAAGTACACCGGGCAAACCTAAGGAGACTGTCACCTGAAATTCTTCTTGTACGCTTTAGAAATATATGGTATAATTATCTTTTAGTTGTTAAGTAGATTCCACCACCCTAGATTTGCAACAGTTACAAAATGGTCCAAAACTATAAAGTAAGATGGGTGTAACAAAACCATATTCTTTTTTTTTTTTTTTTTTTTTTTTGAGATGAGACAAGGTTTCACTCTGTTGCCCGGGCTCGAGTGCCATGGTATCTTCATAGCTCACTGCAACCTCAAACTCCTGGGCTCAAGCAATCCTCCAGTCTCAGCCTCCTGAGTAGCTGGGACTACAGGCACACACCACTATGAGCAGCTAATTTTTTTTATTTTTTGTAAAGAAAGGGTCTTGCTCATGCTCAGTCTGGTCTTGAACTCCTGGCCTCAAGCGATCCTCTGGCTTCAGCCTCCCAAAGTGCTAGGATTACAGGAGTGAGCCACCGTGCCCAGCCAGATGTCAGACTCTTAAAAAACAAAAATAATTTTCTATAATGTACAGAAATTATATTTCAATAAAGAAATAAATACCAACCTTTCTGTGAACTGGATTAGAAACTGATTGTAGTTCAACGCTCACTCTAACACTTACTCTCCTGTATGAAAAGATATGTCCAGCTATCAGAAACATTCATATGAAATGAGTTATCACTATCATTTGCGTTAATTAAAGTTTTCAGTCTTAAGCTACTAGACTTTCCACAGGTGTTCTCTAACTTAACAGATGTTTGGAAAGCACACTGGATTTGACATTTAAGTTCTCATTTTTCCACTAGTAAGTAATGTAGCAGTTTTTAACCTCAGGCTAAATTTTTCTCATCTGTAAAATGGGGATCTTGTGAGGATCAAATGAGATAAATGATAAATGATGTGGAGTGCCTAGTACTAGCCTGGTATATAACATTACTGCCCTGCTTCTAAAATAACATCCATTGAAAGATAAACCATCAATTTAGTAACAACTTTTCACATTAAAAAAAATTACCATTTCAAGTGATCAAACTGATTTATGAGAGATTCCATTTTAAAACTTAAAATATTAAGTAATGTTGGAATGCTTAGAATGTTTAAAATCAAGGAAATAACATATTCCCTACACTTATGCATATACAAAATGTTTTTTCAGATCCACAAACTAAATTTGCTCAATATATTCTCTATGCAACATATCCACAGAAGTACTGTCAACAAGTTTATTATTATCTATCTTAGCCTAGAGTAACTGTAAGCCCTGACAGGAAGAGACCACAGTGTTCCATATTCTATACTGCATCTTAGAGTATCAAGAATTGAATAGAGGCATGTAAATAAAGGTGTTCATAAATTTTGCTCAATTAATCAAAGTAAGCAAAAATGCTTAAATAATTCAGAAAATGCAAGGAAAACTTAGTGAGAAACATCTATGCACGAGTGGCTCTCAAACTATTCTGCTAGAATTAAAAAACAATGTTCTTTGACGTGCAGGTAAAAAAAGTAAACAAACAGAATTTGTTCAATTTTAAGCTATTCCTCTAAAGATTTAAACCTTTTCCACACTTTACTACGTACTACAGAAGTAAAGAGTACAGACATAGCAACTGAGTATTGATAGAAAAACTTAGAAACAATTGACCAAGGCTAGATTCAACTGTTTAGATTTTTTTTAAACTCTGACCTATAAATTTATATTAGTTTAAAATGTGTCATCTTAGTTAAATTTCTTGTTGAACATGATTGGATGCTAAATCTTAGTTCAAATGATGAGGTTAAATGTTACCATAACTTGTATCTGTTACCTGAAAAGGAACAAAAAGAGCTGGTCTATATCACAAAGAGAGGAAGAACTATTTTAAAAACAAGAGAATGTGTTGTTTCTATTTTTCTAGTATCTAGAGCAATGTATGTGAAACAGATTACAGTCCTACTCCAATTCCCCTTAAATTAAGCTTTCTTGAGGGAGAAATGCCTCAATTTCCTAATTTGGAAGATAAGTGAATTCAATCAGGTTTGTGAAGGACTACAATGCCATTATGTTTGGTTTTGATCTTTTGAAGTATTTTCTTGTTTATACTGATATAGTGGTATGATACTGCAGTTGATACCTAACTTTATATGGTGTTTCAGTTTTAAAAGCCCTATCATACTTCATACATTTATAAAAAATTCAAGAAGCATCTGTTTAATAAAGTATTTACATAATTCTATTAGAGTTATAGTACTATGATAATTTACCAATCATATTAATTATATTGTATATATTCCAAATGCCTATATGCACTAAACGTTAGGAGAAAAAAGAAAGGTCCACAAATTAAACGTATTCCCCAACTTTATTTCAAAAACACCTCTAGAAATATAGAAAAATATGAGTTTTCAAGGGCTATACTGTTTGAAATCACAAATCTTATTTTTTCCATTATAATGGTTAATGTCATAAGAGCAATATAAAATCAATAAAAAAAATCAATAAAAGATGTTATCTCTCATCTCATAAATGTCACACTCTGAACGATGCATAAATCTACATAATATCCTCCCTGTAAGATTTTGCTAGGTGTTCTTTTAAATAAAAAGTATTTTAAACATTGGGCATTAGCAGAACTAGATTCTAGCCCACCTCTGCCACCCAGTAGCTGTGACCTTAAACTCTCAATTCAAATAAATAAAAGCTACTCTAAGCCAGGTACTGTGGTGGGTGCTAGGGATACAAACAGAAATAAACATGGTCCATGTTCTCCAATTGAGATCAGATTAAATGACTTTTCCCTGGATTTGCTTCTGATTGTACTAAGTGCTTCAAGAGAAGGGAGGGAAGGGTTACTAACACTGAACACCTACACTACTGAGTACCTGCCAGGTACTTTACATATATCAACTTATTTAACAATAGTCTTGTTAAGTAAATATTACCTCTTTTACAAAGAAAGAACCTGAGGCTCACAGAGTTACATACTTGTCTAAGGTCACATTGCAGAGCTCAAACCAGAACTTAAATCTTTCACCTACACCACTCTAATAAATGAATAAAGGCAATTAATTTAAACAGGCAACTTTGAAGGGTCCTTATAGTGAAGCAATTTAAGACACACCTTGAAGGTTATGAAAGAAAAAGCATTTGAGGCAGAGGGAACAGCAGTAGTAAAGATATGGTACAGAGAGAGTATCAGATACATTCCGAAGATAACAAGAATTCTTGTGTGACTAGTATATTGGAGAGACAAGCTTAGGAAACAACACTGAAAAATCAGGTTAGTGTCAAATCATAGATTTCAAAATTCTGCATTACTTTTCTCCAGATAGAGTTTCTTGGTCATTACTACTGTCCTCAAGTGAATTTCTTTCTCTATGACCTTAGTATACTTCCATTACTTTATGCATTAATTATACTTTATTAATAGCTAAAGTTTAGTGAATGCTTATGATGCTCTAGGCACTATTCTAAGCACTTTATTTGTATTAACTCATTGCATTCTCATAATAATTCCCTGAGGTACGTACTGTTATCAATTTAAAGATGAGACACAGAGAAGTTAAGTAAATGGTACAAGATCAGTCAATAAGTGGCAGAACTGGGATTTAAAACCAGGTGATCTGGTTCCAGAGCCTGAACTCTCAACCTGTGCCATGCTGCCTCTCCAAGGAAAATCTTTTTATTTCCTCTATTAAAGTGTGAATTGCTTGAGAGCCAGAATAATAATAGGTTTTTGTTGAAGGTTAGGGGAAGTTTTATACCCTCAGCACCTAGGACAGTTTCTGGTATACAGTAGGTATTTGTCGAACTGAACTGGCTTTGAATACTCAACTAAAGAGTATGGGTTGTTCTTCCTATAGGTAGGGTACAGCAAATCATTCTGTAAAAGGCCAGATGGTAAACAGTAAATATCTCAGGCTTTGCAGACCATAATGTCTCTGTCACAATTACTCATCTCTGCCCTTATTATGCAAAAGCAGCCACAAACAATTCATAAACAAATGAGTAGGGCTATGTTCCAACAAAAGTTTATTTACAAAAACAAACAGTGGGCCATTTGACCCATGTGCTCTAGTTTATTGACCCCTGCTATAGGTGATAGGAATCTATGAAAGGTTTCTAAAGAAGAGGAAGGAAAAAGTTGAAATTGTGTTTTAAGATTAACTGTGATGACAATGTAATGAGATGAAGAAAAGCTAGGACTTTCAATATTGGAATCAGAAGTGATGGCCCCCACTGTTCATTCTAGAACAGCGTTGCCCAATAGAGATACAATGGAGACCACAAATGTGAGCCATGTATGTAATTCTAAATTTTCTAGAAGTCACATTAAAAAATTTTAAAAAACAGATAAAATTAATTTTAATAATATATTTTATTTATCAAATATACCCAAAATATTGTCTTTTTAACACATAATATAAAAATTATTGAGATTTTTATATTTTTTTTTCATAAGAAGTCTTCAAAATCCAATGTGCATTTTACACTTACAGCACATCAATTCCAATTAGCCCCATTGCAAATACCTAATAAGCACATGTGGCTAGTGGCTACCATACTGGACAGCACGAAAGAATGACCAACCTAAATAACATACAGATCTCCACATACAGCTGCTGGTTTTGGTACCATCTCCTTGCCTGGCTTGCCATTGATCTTGGACCTAATTCTGAACTATGTATATTACAGTTTCACACATTACTGGCAACTCAATAAGGCAATATTTTCATTTTTTATGTTACATTTCCACATCATTTAGTTTTTACATACATGTTCGCACTTGATCCTCATTACAATCATGTGGGTAGGCATGTTATAACAGTATTACAAATGAGGAAACAACGTTCGGAGAAAAAAAGATACAGCTATTGAGTGGTGGAACTGAGAAAAAAGGTAAATCTCCTGATCCAGTCAAATCTATTTAAGTCCCAATAGCACAACCTCCTTAGTCAAAGTTACAACGCTGCATTTAACTATGAGACTGGCCTTTATTTCATCCAAGACTGTAAACTCCATGAAGAAAAGGACTGTTTTTCCCGACCAATGTATTCCCAGTGCCCAGCACGGTGTTTAACAAGAAGGCAATATTTACTGAATGAATTAACTAAATTTCTGATTTTCTCAGTTTTAGTGGGTTAAATGTAATTTACTTTTTTTTAGGAACTAATATGAAAAAGAGCAAGCATCAAGTTGATTTTTCAAGTTGAAATTTAAATTTACTTTCAACACACTTTAAAGGAGTACGGGGGAAAAAAGGCTGGGAGCCATGGCCTGAGTGCTAGTGCTGACTCAGCCGTGAACTCGCTGTGAGCCCTCAAATAAATCATTTAACTTCTCTGGACCAGAGTTCTTAGCTCTCTAAAGTGAAGAGTCTATCATCCCCACGATTCCGTTCAGAGCTAGGATTTTTGACATTAACTTGATGTGAGTCGGCTTCCCATTTCCTCACACCTTTCCTTCGGTCCCCTCTGCAACTACCGACTTGGTGAAGGAGGTAACTGCTAGGTCCCAGCTGGGTTCCCTATGCGCGTCCTGGGGGGCCGGCTGGACACCCAAACGTAGGCCGGTGCCCACTGGCCGGAACCGCCATCTTCTCCCATTGGCCTCACTACAACCGCCACCCGCGGGCACCCGGGGACGCGAACCTCACCTCTCTTCGCAGTCTTTGCATTTCACCTGCAACGGGACTAGTTGCTGGAGTAGAACTTGGCTCATACTGGCCCGCTGCCCCGGCCGCTGTGCGGAACAGGCTCGGCCCTCGGTACTAGCCTGAAAGACTTACGGGTCCGGATAGAGTTTGAGTTTGGCGCTCGGCTCCCGCGGAGGAGGCGGGGAGAGAGAGAGAAAAACGGAGGGAAGACGAAGGAAGTTTGGGCTTCGCCAGCCACCATCAACTTCTTCCGGTTTTGCGGAGGATGGGATGAAGGCGGGTCGGTAGTTCCGGACATTAACCTATGTGGCGGGATCCGAGGTAGCCATGTTTGTTAAGGGAAGGGGACCCGAAGGAAGCTGACAACTTTTCTTCTGGTTGCCCGATGCTCGCCACCTGAAGCGGGCCTTGAATTATGGCGGCTTCTGGGCCGATGCCGCACGCGACTGGTTTTCCAGCTGAGGGTAGATGCAGTTATTATGTGGAAAAGAAGAAGCGGTTCTGCAGGATGGTGGTGGCTGCAGGGAAAAGGTTCTGTGGTGAACACGCTGGAGCCGCGGAGGTCTGGTATCGCCCTACCCTCTCGAGAGTCGGAAATAAGTTTCTTGGTGCGGTCGGTGCTGGAACCCGACCCCTCCCCTCTTTAACAGGTTTCTGCTTCTGTCCCCTGGATTCTCCAGCTTTTACTTTAATAAATACAGTTTTGCCCTCCTTGCGGAGCAATGATGAGCCCTACTGATCAACAGTGTTTTGTTTTACTAAGTAAAGCGCCGGCAGTGACCCATTTATCTTGATCCTAATTCATGGTAATGGTAAATTTTAGTTATATTCCAAGCTGCCTCTGCTTACACTCCGCTCACCTTCCGCCTTCCTGATGGGAAGTGGTAGTTAAAGCAGTGATTGAAGTCCCCGGGTTTCACTACTTGTGTTCTAATTATTGTTTTCTGAATGAGAATCACTTGTGAATGCGGTTGAAAGAAACTTTCTTTAAAAATTAGACTTAACAGCCTGTAAGACGCAACTTATAACTATTTGCTGGAATGGGGAAGGAAGGATTAAAAATATCTAAGAATTGACCTTTTAAAATTGAGAACAGAAAACATGCAATTTTGTTTGATAATAGTTATGCATATAATTGTACAACCAAACACTACATATTTGTGTATACGTATATTACTTTAGGAAATATAGTAAAGTAAAAATAAAAACAAGAGGAGCAGAATGCTTGTAGAAAAAGAACATGTCTAATAGCATTAGAAAGAATAAACCAAACAGACCAGCATCTGGTTTCATGCCTTCTGAATATCCAGTATTATTTGCATTATTTTCTTTCTTAATCAGTTTATTCTTCTAGGCAATATCCAGTGCCAGTCAGTCCCCTGAGCCCTTTCATCTGCTACTGTCAATTGTAGCCATAGCCTACTTTCTATTTTGCCTTGACTGATATTTACCAAGAGGTGAAGCATAATGAAACAAGGAAGTTCTTGTTTTGGAATATGGGAGATGTGACTTATTGTGGTTACTCTTTGAAGTATACCCACAGTTGTGTTGACTGGCTTTTAGGGGACAAGCAAACATCTCTTGGTTGAAGAATGAGATTTATGATAGAAGAAGGATTTTGTTCCCATCTGTTACAAGGCCTTAGATTTCAACTTATCCAGACATCTGGAAGGTGAATGCAGATGGTGATAGTAGTAGAATGTGAATAAATCCTTACAAGCTGATCAGTATTCCTAGAGAGGAATGACAGTTCTTTGAAGAAAGACTGCAAAACACCAAGTGGAAACACTTTTCATAACTATGATTTGGTTGTGAATTACAGCCATCCTCTTGAATCTGTAATTTATGATGTAATTGTATATTGTGTTTCCATCTTTTTTAAGTGTCATATATAGCTATGAGACACCACTTTTATTCATTTTTACCAAGTTGTTCTCACCTGGGGGTGATTTTGCCGCCCAGTGGATACATCTGAAGACATTTTGGTTGTCACAACTGGAGAGTATTACTGGCATCTAATGGGTAGAAACCAAAGGTGCTGCTAAACCTCCTACAAAGCACAGGACATCCCCGACACCCCCACCTCAAAAAAAGAATTATCCAGCTCCAAACATCAATAATGTCAAGATTAAGTAACCCTATTTCTAAATCCAAATAATAAATGTGTTTTTTTTCCTACTCTACAGTTAGGCTTTGGGGGCTAAAATAATCTTCTCTTACATGGAGGTTAGGTTTTAAAGTCAGCAAATAAGGAAGAAATAATGTACAGTATTTTCAAAAAAGTATGGAAGATTTCTTAGCTTTTCCATGAAATTCAGTGTGCATACCTTCATGGACATGCTGAGAGGCACATCAGAATTGAAATAAATTATAGTAACAGCAAACACTTAGCATTACTTCATGGTCAGCACTGTTCTGGGCAGTTTGGGGTTTCTTTTTTTGTTTGTTTGTTTTTTTAACTATTAGATCACTTAATTTTCACAAGCCTTAGGAGGTAAGATATTATTGTTCTCATCTTTTAAATGAGGCAGTAAGCCTACCTAAGGTTATAGGACTAGTAGCTGACAGAGCTGGGTATCATACCAAGGCAGTCTGGCTAGCCTATGGTTTTAACAATTATACTATCCCGTTTCATGCAAATTTATTTGGAATGTTGGGTAGAATTGCCAACACTATTAATTTTTCTTTCTTTATTCTTAGTGCATATTACAGTCATGTGCCACATAACATTTTAGTCAATGACAAACTGCATATATGATGGTGGTCCCATAAGATAATAATACCATATTTTTACTTTGCCTTTTCTGTGTTTAGACATACAAATACTTATCATTGTGTTACAATTGCCTACAGTATTCAGTACAGTAATATGTGCTACAGGTTTGTAGTGTATGAGCAATAGACTGTACCATATAGCCTAGATGTACAGTAGACTGTACCATCTGGGTTTGTATAAGTATGCTCTATGATGTTCTCATAACAACGAAATCACCTAAAGAGGTGTTTCTCAGAACATAACCCCATCATTAAGCAATGCATGGCTATAGTTAAATCCATGTTACTTAGTAATGAACAGGTTAGAATTACTATACTGAAAAGTTGCAAAGCCAATAAAATGTGGCACATACCAAATGGTTAAATGCCGTGTTTTATTTTTCTAAGAAACTTTTGAAAATATGTGTTAACATCTCTAAAATCAGGAAGCATCTTAAAATCCGTATGCCATCATTTAAATGGGCAGCACTTACCACAAAAAAATGCTAAGTATTTGAGATAATGCATATTTATTTAGTTCAATTTAGCCATTCCACAATGTATACGTGTTTTAAAACATGTTGTGCATGATAAATATATACCATTTTTATTTGTCAATTAAAGTAATATAAAATAGCATTGTTTCTTTCTTGGTAATGCATAAAATAGTAGTGTATATCATAATCAATGCTATCTTCGATTCTAAATTTCATATGTAGGCCTTATCTAAACCTATGCGAAGCTATAGACCCTTGTTTGTCCAAAGCAATATTTGTTCATATATACATAAGCTAACTACACTAGAGATTTTTTGTTGTTAAACCCTTATGACCTGATTTTACCAATGTTTTTATTATGTCCTTTTAAGGTTTCCTAATCTTGTTTTGAGAATGCAGAGACACTGAAGTTTTATCTAGTTTCTTTAAGTATTAATAATAAATTTGATATTTTATTAAAATAGATGTATCCCTTTTAATTTATTAGGAAGAAGATACTCGGAAAAGAATCCTGTGTCCTTTAGATCCAAAACAGTAAGTATGGATCAGATAAAGATTTTTCTGTGTTGGAAACAGTAATCGTCACGAGTCTTATTTTAAATAATTTTCTTTTTAAATTTAGCACAGTATATGAAGATCAACTAGCAAAGCATTTGAAAAAATGTAACTCAAGAGAGAAGCCAAAACCTGTAAGTGTTTGATCAGTAAAATTAAATGGTGAAATGTGTGGTTTGTAATGTTTATGTATATATATATACTTAGTATATTACAAACATGTATATTTAATAAGACTCATGCCTCAAGGCTTTGATTTGGTAAATGCACTTGATGTATATAGAGTATCAGACAGTAAATCCACTCACAGTCTTAATTCAGAGAATAGAATTTTATGCAACATGAGTTTTCTTCAGAGTATAATTTCACAGCTTGGTTATTGAAAGATATTTACTTAGTGCCTACTAAATTTACTACAATAAAATATGATCCCAGCCTTCAAGGAGCTTATTTGAGACTGATAAATAAACTTGGAAATAAGGGATATTATTTAAGAAGGTCAATGAAAGAAGTAAGCACGTGATGAGAGCACATACTTGCATCAAAATTAAAATTAAATCCAAGGGTCAAGAAAGGCTTTCCAGAAGAAATAACACTTGAGCTGATTCTTGATGTGGCAAAGAAAAGGAAAAAGAGTCCTTCTAAGCAGAAAGGACAACATGTGCAAAGGTATGGAGCTGAAAAACTGCATGATGCTTTCAAGAAATTTGAACTTTATTCTGAAAGATATGGGAAACTACTGAAAGACTTTAAGCTCAGGACTGGCGTGATCAAATTTACCTCTTAGAAAACGTTCTTTTTTTAGCAGTGTAGGAAGATAGCTTGGAATCAGGAGTACTAGTTAGGAGGCTGTTATTGAAATACAGGTGGGATATGGTAAAACGCTGAATTAACAAAGATGGAAAGCGTAGGGATAGATGTACGAATTATTTAGGTAGCAGAGTCAATGAAACTTGGTGACTGATTAGATATTTGGAGTAGGATATATGAGTCTGAAACTCTTTAGAGTTACAGTCCCCAACCTCTGGGCCGAGGCCTGGTACTGCTCTGTGGCCTGTTAGGAAACGGGCCATGCATCACTGCCTGAGCTTGATACCAGTGTCTCCCCCACCCACGGTACCTCACCCCTAGTGTGCGGAAAAATTGTCTTCCATGAAACTGGTCCCTGGTGCTAAAAAGATTGGGGACTGCTTCTTTAAAGCAAGTAATCTAAATTTGGAAGTCAAATACATGAAGGTCATAGGTGAAGCTTTGGATTTTTAAGTTGCCCAGGGTAAGTGATTAGAGGAAAAAGAAAGGGACTGTTTATTCAGTAGATATTAATTGACCATTTATGCCAGACATTGTACCAAGCATCCTACCTAGAAGACCATTACAATCTAGTGGGAGAAATGGAAAATGCAGTATTATAACACATGTGCCAAAATTGATGAAGTACAGGGTGCTATGGGAGAATAAAGGAGACAGGGTTGGGCACGGTGGCTCACACCTGTAATCCTAGCACTCTGGGAGGCCGAGGCGGGAGGGTTGCTTGAGATCAGGAGTTGGAGACCAGCCTGAGCAAGAGTGAGACCCCATTTCTACTGAAAATAGAAAAATTAGCTGGGCTTGGTGGCGCTCACCTGTAGTCTCAGCTACTTGGGAGGCTGAGGCAGGAGGATCACTCGAGCCCAGGAGTTTTGAGGTTGCTATGAGCTAGGCTGACGCCATGGCACTCTAGCCTGGGCAACAGAGCGAGACTCTGTCATTCATTCATTCATTTATTCGTAAATAAATAAATAAGTAAATAAATGAATAAATAAGTAAATAAGTAAGAAGTAAGTAAATAAGACTCAAATAAATAAGTAAGTAAGTAAGACAGGCCCAAATCTTTTTTGGAGTATATAGGGAGTGAGAGAAATGGGGAAGAAGTCAGGGAGACTTCTTTAAAGGAGGTATCATGTAAGATGAGACATAAAGTTGAAAGGAGAATCGGCCAGACAAGGAGGCAAATATGTGCAAAGGCCTAGAAGTGGGAGTAGATAACACTGGCATTTCACATGGTGGAAGAATAAAATACAATGGGAGAGCTGAGTAAAAGATGAGATTTGAGTGGTAGCTAAGGAGTAGATCATGAGCCCAAGGACAGAACTCTTGGTGACACTGACATTAAAGGGTGAGGTGCTAATAGGAACCATAGAAAAAGATTGAGAAAGGGTGGCTAGAAAGATAAGAAAGAGAAAAACTAGGCCGGGCGCAGTGCCTCACGCCTGTAATCCTAGCTCTCTGGGAGGCCGAGGCGGGCGGATTGTTTGAGCTCAGGAGTTCGAAACCAACCTGAGCAAGAGCAAGACCCCGTCTCCACTAAAAATAGAAAGAAATTAATCGGACAACTAAAAATATATAGAAAAAATTAGCTGGGCATGGTGACGCATGCCTGTAGTCCCAGCTACTCTGGAGGCTGAGGCAGTAGGATCGCTTGAGCCCAGGAGTTTGAGGTTGCTGTGAGCTAGGATGACGCCATGGCACTCTAGCCTGGGCAACAGAGTGAGACTCTGTCTCAAAAAAAAAAAAAAAGAATAATTGCTGGGCATCTTTGAGAGTCAGACTGAGTATGGAGATAATGAATTTGAACCGGCATCAGTCCAAATGACTTCAGCAGTGGTCAGCACTCCAGATGTTGCAGTTAAAAGTCATATTAATGCAGGCATTGAGTTTTGTAAGGGTGGGAGAGAATGATTATAGTGGCTGTCTAAACTGGATGGCATGAAACAGAAGCCAGAAATTAGTTGATAAAAAATGAATACAGGTATTCAATAGGTAGAAGACTATGATTAGGAACAAGAGAATCACAATGCTTTGTACTAGTGTAGTGAAAAGTTATGGTGAGAAAATGGGTTAATGGAGTTTAAGATTTCAGAGGTAAATGGTTCATAGTAATGCCAGAGTCTAGAGGGCCCATGGAAGTACTTTGCAGAAGTAGAGTGAACGTCATGAGAATTAAGAAAGTCAAGCAGAGCTATTATGCTTAGGTGACTTGAACACATTGTCATATTGGCTGGATGTGGAGTAGAAAGGACAACTTGATGTCAAAGTCCCTAATGAATGTTGAATAATGACTAGCAGATTAGTAGTTGATAACCCTGAAAGATTTAGAGGATGGTTTAAATTTGGTGTTTCTCAGTGGGGGCTTTTGGCATTTTGAGTGGGACAGTCCAAGCCTGTGTATCCTAAAGCATCCTGTACATTTCAAAGTATCCATCCTGGCCTCTGAGAAGCACTTGTCAAGAACCGTGAAGGGTCTGAAATTTTCTTATTTCTAGGCTATTGAGTTAGCCTGCCATAGGTTCCTGGGTGCTAGCAGAAGACATGAGATTCCTGAGTCAGAGACATAGAACAAAGGACTTCATTACTCACCACATAGCAAGCAACATGAGCTTGTTTGCATCAGTTCCCTTTGCTACTCAAGGCTAGATAAGTCAACATGGAGGCACCTAGATAGATGCTGCATGCGCAATGTTACAGCTGAGGAACCCCAAGCCTAGGGAATACAAATTATTTTTAAATTGGGCAATAAGCACACCTTCCTGACCTTTGTTCCATAAGTAGACATTTATTTATTATACCACACAATAACTAAGCCTGCCATGTTATCTAGGAGAAGACACCATTTCTGTCTCCCAAGGGTGCTTGGTATATAAGTGTCCTTGAAAAAATAGTCTGGAACAAAGATAATCAGTGCCTCTGCTTCTAAACTTGTAGAAAAACAAAAGACCCATGGAAGAATTGTGTCCCAATAGCACCTCTCAGATATTTTGACAATAAAATACTCCCCCCTATATTTGCAGATTCTTCCCAATTGAGAACAACTGGACCAGATGGCATAACTTTAAAGAAAGTATTTTTACATTAAGATGGTGTAGAAGAAAAATGATCACCCCTCACCACCACCCCATTAGGACTTAGTCCCTTTAGTAGAAAGAGAAAATGTTGGCTTTGCTCATAAGTATCTTCTTTACCTAATTGCCAGGTTTCAGTTAAAGCAAACAAGTGGAATATGTACGCTGGGAAAAGTTTGAGAGAAGAGGTAAATTTATTAAAAATGGAATACCTTGGATGAGTTTTATTGTATGTCAGCACACAGTGGCAAGGAAATGGAGAAAAAGCAGTGAGGTGATAAGATAGAGGAAAGGAATGTGGAGGAGTATTTATCTGGTACGCTATGTAGAATAGGAATCTTGGAACTGAGGTAAAGGCCTATCATTGTTCTGCTTTGCTTTGGGAAACTGGTCATCAATTTTTAAATATTTTGTATATTAAATGCAAGTAAGTTGGTGATAAATCTCTCTAATATAAATGGTTTTCACATTTAAAAATCTAATCCACAATGTAAGTTACCTGGAGCACTCTTTGCAACCATTTTGAACTAGAGTCCATCAAATTCTAATAGTTATGGCTAATGTTCTATTATAGTGTTGTCAGTCATCCAAAAAAACATTGTAATTCCTGCAGTCTTCACCCATTCCACTCAATCACCAGTGTCCATTGCTATCCATATAAGGAAAGCTAGCAACACACAATCAGAATATTACTTTTCTGCCATCTGTGTAACAAAAGTCCACTACTATGCATAACATAATGTCCCCAGGAGTTGTTTTCACATTTAAAACAGGATTTGTAGAAATAGCGCTAATTCATTCATCTAGATCTACACTATTCAATATGGCAGCCAGTAGCCATATATGACTATTTAAATCCGAATTAATTAATTATAACCAAATAAAATTTAAAATCCATTTCCTCAGTCACATAGCCATATTTCAAGGCCAGTGGCTGCCATGTTGGCCACAGTAGATATAGAACATCTCCATCATTGCAGAAAGTTCTATTGGACAATGCTGATATAGATCCTTACCTAGAATGTATAGCTCTGTAGAAGGACTAGAAACATCTCATTATATTAATTAAAATAACAGTGTCACAGGACATTTATTTTTTTGATTTTTAATTAATATTTTAAAGTAGAAGAAATTAGACTTAATACCATTGTGATATCTATATTTTATCTGTTTTTGGTCATGTTGCATGTCTGGTAAACAGCATTATGTTGTTGGTACTTTGTTGTTTTTGCTCCAGTGCCATAAAGGAAAACTGGCCCAGTCCTCAGTCTATTCTGTAAATAGGTGAAAACTTTAATAAAGATTACAAATGAATCTCTTTAGACTATAAATGCTTATTCAAATAACCACCTTACTAGAATATAAGATCCATGGATATAGAGATTTTTGTCTCTTATATTATCTACTGTGGTGAATGCCTAGCACTTAAATCAAACTAGGGACTATAGTAGGTACTCAATAACGATTTAATGAATAAATGAATGGGAGGAAGGAAGAATGGCAGGTACAGAGTATGGGGTGAAGGGAAGAATCAGTTTTCAGCTTAATTTTTGTGATCTTCACGTTATTAACAATATTATGGTTTTGTTTTTATTAAGGATTTCTTTATTCAAGATATTAATGCAGGCTTAAAAGATGAAACAGAAATACCTGAACAATTAGTAAGTACATAGACTTAATATTTAATTTTAAAAGGTATTTATAAGCTGTCTCTATGTTGTGAATAAGTCATGTTGCAATTTTTGTTTCAAATATAACTGTTGCTTTGAATTTAGAATGCATTTTGTTATATGATCAGTATTATTGGTAATTGCTGGTTCTTGGGCCAGCTCATGCCCCATAACAAGACAAGCTGCAATGTGGCCCTGAGTCCCCTTTGATTCTTGAATTCTTCTGAGCCTAAACTTGTTCTTGACCCTGAGGAGGTTAGGTGAATTAAAGGAGCATGGCAGAGACTGAGCAGAGGCTTAGCAGTTAGACAATTCTGATGGGAGCTTAGGGAAAAGGCCTTATCAGAAAGAAAAGCCTAAGCTGCATGGGAATTGCCCAACTGTTAAGTCTCTACTCAGTCTCTATCCTGCTACTTTATGACACTTTTTGGCTACATTATTTAGTTTTATTTTTGTATATAGGTTCCAATTTCTTCTCTATCTGAAGAGCAGTTGGAAAACTTAATTAAGAAATTGAGAAAAGCAAGTGAAGGTAAGTCAGCCTAAAGTTGCAAGTTAAATTATTTTAGAGTAATAGGTGGTATATGAGTTGCTACCATTCTGGTTTAAAATATATTACTACCATTATTCAGAATCCTACAATTTCATTTGGTTGCTTAAGCTATCGTGCTTATATTTGACACAGGTTTGAATTCTACACTTAAAGATCATATTATGTCCCATCCAGCATTACAAGACGCCCTTAAGGACCCTAAAAATGGTGATTCTGCAACAAAGCACCTGAAACAGCAGGTATGTTAAGGTTACAGTAACCCTACTAAAAATGGCCTTTGTTCATTTGTTAAAAGCTTTCTAAATACAGTTATTATTGAGATTTTATTTCACTTACCCTTCAGGGTACAAAATATTTCTATTTCAAAAAATATGTATGAACATATATAAAAAATTGGGGCTATAGATATGGTTTTGAGTAGGAAGTATTAAATATTTAAAAGCAAGAGAAAAACAATTTAAAGCCAAATAGAAATTATCACTGTGATGAACATACTGTCGTATGTAGAAATCACCTTGCTATTTTCCCATTTGAGCCAAATGTGTTTGCTCTATTTTATAAAATAATCTTGTGAAGTTTGCAGGCTTCTATTTTAGGTAACATTGAAAAATTAAAGTTACTTGGTCCAAGAAGATGCTTTGTTGAGTTTGGAGCGGGAAAGGGAAAATTATCTCATTGGGTTGATATTGCCTTAAGAGATGCTGAAAAAGTTCACTTCATCTTAGTAGAAAAGGTGTCCACAAGATTCAAGGTAAGTGAAACCATTGCAGTACATTAGTAACCAAACTTTGCATTTTTCTTACTTGAAAAATATGACAGAAACATACCTTAAAGAAAATAAAAAATGAATTTTCTTTTCTGTCTATTCAATTATAGCCTTCTATCAGTTCTAATTATACTGATGACTTGTCTTAAACTGAAGGTGATTTTGGTTTTTTTATTTCAAAATATTAAGGGAGTACAAATGTTTTTGTTACATAGATACCTTGTATAAATGCTTAAATCAGGGCTTTTGATGTGTACGTCATCAGAATAGTGTTCATTGTACCCAATAGGTAAGTTTTTATCCTACACCTCCCTTCCCACTCTCCCCTTTCTTGGTTTCCAATGTCCTTTATATCTCTTTGTGCCTGTATGTACCCATCATTTAGCTCCTACGTATCAGTGAGAATATACGGTATTTGGTTTTCCATTCCTGAGATACTTCACTTATAATAATAGACTCCGTTTCCATCCAAGTTGCTGCAAATTACATTATTTCATTCCCTTTTATGCCTGAGTAGTAGCCCATGGTGTATATACATATACCACATTTTCTTTATCCACTCGTGAATTTAGGGACACTTAGGCTGGTTCCACATCTTTGCAATTTTGAATTGTGCTGTGAAAAACATTAAATATGCAGCAGTGGGATTGCTGAATCTTTATTTCTTTGAGGAATCTCCATATTGTTTTCTATAGAGGTTGTACTAATTTGCAGTCCTACCAACAGTGTATAAGCGTTCCTGTCTCTCTGCATCCATGGCAACATCTATTGTTTTTTGACTTTTTAATGATGGCCATTCTGACGGGGAGGATGGTATCTCTTTGTAGTTTTAGTTTGCATTTCCCTGATGATTAGTGGTATTGAGCATTTTTTCATATGTTTGTAGACCATTTTTCTATCTTTGAAAAACTTCTTTTCATGTCTTTTGCCCACTTTTCAATGGGGTTGTTTGGTTTTTTCTTGATGATTTGTTTGAGTTCTTTGTAGATTCTGGATATCAGTCCCTTGTTGGATGTATACTTTGTGAATATTTTCTCCCATTCTATAGGTTATCTTTTCACTCTGTTGATTCTTTCCTTTGCTGTACAGAAGCTTTTTAATTTAATCAAATCCCATTTATTTTTGTTGTTGCTGTAATTGGCTTTGGTGGTCTTAGTCATAAATTCTTTGCCTAGGCCTATGTCTGGAAGAATTTTTCCTACTTTATCTTCTGTAATTGTAATGGTTTCATGCCTTACATTTAAGTCTTTTATCCATCTTTAATTAGTTTTTGTATATGGTGAGAGTTAGGGGTCCTGTTTCATTCTTCTACATGTGCTGATCCAATTTTCCCAGCACCATTTATTGAATAGGACTTCCTTTCCCCAATGTATGTTGTTTTCTGCTTTGTTGAAGATCAGTTGATCATAGCTCTATGGTTTTATTTCTGAATTCTCTATTTGTTTTATTGTTCTGTGTCTCTATACTAGTACCATGCTATGTTCCTTACTATAGCCTTGTAGTAAAATTTGAAATCAGGTCATGTGATGCCCCCAGATTTATTCTTTTTGCTTAGGATTGCTTTGATTATTCAGTCTTTTGTGGTTCCAAATGAAGCTTAGGATGATTTTGTCTAGGTCTGTGAAATAAGACATTTGTATTTTGATGGGGATTGCATTGAGTCTGTAAGCCACTTTGGGCAGTGTGGACATTTTAATGATGTTGATTCTGCCAATCCATGAGCAAGGAATGTTTTTTTCATTTGTTTGTGTCATCTGTGGCTTCTTTCATCAGTGCTTTATAGTTCTCCTTGTAGAGATCTTTCACCTCGTTGGTTAAGTGTATTCCTAGGTATTTTATTTTCTTTGTAGCTATTCTGAATGATATTGAGTCCTTTATTTGACTCGCAACTTGACTGTTACTAGTATATAGAAATCTACTGATTTGTATGCATTGATTTTGTTACCTGAGACTTTGCTGAATTTATTTATCAATTCTAAGAGTCTTTTGGTGGTGTCTTTACAGTTTTCTAGATACAAAATCATATGGTCAGCATACAGGGATAATTCGACCTCCTCTTTCTCAATTTGTATGCCCTTTATTTCTTTCTCTTGCCTGATTGCCCTGGCTAGGACTTCCAATGTTATGCTGAATAAAAGTGGTGACAGTGGGCACCCTTGTCTTTTTCCAGTTCTTAAGGGAAATGCTTTCAAGTTTTCCCCATTAAGTGTGATGTTGGCTATGGTGTAATATATTGGCTTTTATAATTTTGAGGTATGTTCCTTCTGTGCCTAGTTTGTTAGGGTTTTTATCATGAAAGGGTGCTAGATTTTATTGAATGCTTTTTCTGCATCTATGAGATGATCATATGGTTTTAGTTTTAGCTTTTGTTTATGTGGTGAATCAGTTTTATTGATTTGCATATATTGAACCATCCTTGCATCCCTGGGATAAAACTCACTTGGTCATGATGAATTATCCTTTTGATGGACTTTTTAATTTGGTTTGCTAGTATTTTTTTGAGGACTTTTGAATCCATGTTCATATTGGTCTTTAGTTTTCTTTTTTTGTGGTTCCCTTTCTTGGCTTTGGTATCTAAGTGGATACTAGCTTCATAGAATGAGTTAGGGAGGATACCTTCCTTCTCTATATTTTGGAATAATTTCCATAGGATACGTACCAGTTCTTCTTTGTAGGTGTGGTAGGATTCAGCTGTGAATCCATCTGGTCCAGGGTGCTTTTTTCTTGGGAGTTTTTTTTTATTACTGCTTTAATCTTGCTGCATATTATCATTCTGTTCAGGATTTCTGTTTCTTCCTGTTTGGAATGTTGTATGTTTCCAGGAATTTATCCATTTCCTCTAGATTTCCTGATCTGTTTGCATAGAGGTTTTTGTGGTATTCACAGATGATATTTTGTATTTCTTCGGTATCAGTTGTAATGTCCCTTTTGTGATACTTCTGCCGTTTTGTTAAAGGCATTTAAGGCTATGAATTTTCTCCTTAGGACTGCTCTTGCTATATCCCATAGATTTTGAAAGCTTATATCCCCTTTTTCCTTCAGTTCAAGAAACCTTTTGATTTCCATCTTAATTGCATCATTTACCCAAGGATTGTTCAACAGCAGATTGTTTAATTTCCATGACTTTCTATAGAATTCAGTGTTTCTCTTAGAATTGATTTCTAGTTTTATTCCACTGTGGTCTGAGAAAAGACGCGTGACATGATTTTGATTTTTTTGAATTTGCTGAGACTGATTTTGTGGCCTAAGATATGATCAATCTTGGAAAATATCTCATGTGCTGATGAGAAGAATGTATATTCAGTGGTTTGGGGTAGAATGTTCTGTAAATGTCTTTTAGGTCCATTTGTTCTAGAGTCTCATTTAAGTCCATTGTTTCTTTATTCATTTTGTGCTTCGGCAATCTGTCTAGTTCTGTTGGTAGGGTGTTGAAGTCCCCAGCTATTAAGATGCTACTGTTTGTTTCTTTGCTTAGAGCTTGCAGAATTTGTTTTATGAACCTGGGAGCTCCAGTGTTAGCTGCATATATATTTACAATTGTTATACCTTCTTGCTCAATTGCTCCCTTTACCATTATATAAAGAACATCTTTGTCTTTTTTTTTTTTTTTTACCATTGTTTATTTAAAGTCTATTTTATCTGATACGGGAATGGCTACACTCACTCACTTTTGGTTTCTGTGTTCATAGAATTTTTTTTCCATCCCTTGACTTTGAGTCTCTCTGTGTCCTTGTGGGTTCAGTGTGTTTCCTGGAGACAGCAGATATTTGGGTTGTGTTTTTCCATCCATTCAGCCAGTCTCTGTCTTTTAAGGGAAGCATTCAGACTGTTCACGTTGAGTGTTAGTATTGGCGTGCTAGTCTGTTCATCATGTTGGATGATACTTATTGTTTTGTTTTCCCTCTTGTGCTATTGTTTTATAAGAGCTATGAGATTTAACTTTTGGGTGTTTTTACACTGATTCGTATCTATTATGCAGTTCCACGTGTAGTGTACTTTTGAGCACTTCCTATAGGGCAGGTTCAGTAGTGACAAATTCCTTTAGCTTTTGCTTGTCTGGAAAAGGCTTTATTTCTTCATTATTTATGAAATTTAGTTTTGCATGATACAAGATTCTTAGATGGCAATTGTTCTGCTTAAGAAGACTAAAAGTGGGGCCCTGATCCCTTTTGCTTGTAAGGTGTCTACTGAGAAGTCTGCTTTTAGCCTGATGGTTCTCCTTTGTAGGTTAGTTGTTGCTTTCATCTTGGAGCTTATAGAATTTCCTCTTTCAATTTTACTTTGGCTAGGTTAATGATTTGGAGTGTCTTGGAGATGTTCAATTTGCTATGAATCTTCCTGGTTTTCCGTGACCATCTTGTATCTGAATATCAGAATCTCATATGATGCTAGGGAAGTGCTCCTCAATAATTCCCTTGAATAATTTTTCCATGCTTTTTGCTTTTCTTCTTCCAGGATACCTGTAATTCATATATTGGCTCATTTCACATAGTCCCTTATTTCTCTGAATGATTGTTCATTCTTCTTTTTCCTGTGTCTTTGACTGATTGGGTTACTTTAAAAGCCTTGTCTTCAAGCTCTGAGATTCTTTATTCTCCTTAGTCTAGTCTGTTGTTGAAGATTTCTGCTGTATTTTGTAATTCCATAAATGACCCTTTCATTTCTTTAAATTCTGTCATATCCTTTCATATCCTGTTGTCTCTTCAGTGAGTTCATATTTTTCATTTGTGTCCTGAAATATTTTTTTGGTTTTCTATTTTTGGTTTTCAGCTTTCTCTTCAATTCCGTTCATGTTTTTTGCCATCCATACTCGGAAATCCATTTCTGACATTTTGACAGTTTCCTTTTGGTTGGGGTCTGTTGCTGTAGATGCACTGTGATCCTTTGAGGATGTCAGACTAGCTTGTTTTTTCAGGTAGCTAGAATTCTTTTGTTTGTTTCTTCTCATCTCAAACCTTTTCTCTCAGCTCAGGGCTGATAGGTTTGCAGAGTACCTATTCTCCTTTGCTGGGAACTCTCCTACTTAGTGAGGAGGAGAAATCCCTGGATAGCACTTTTGTATCCTACTACAGAGGACCTGGCAGGAGAAGGGCGAATGCACTAAGAGCCTGTAACACAGCTGTTCTCCTGCGTCATCCAGTCCCCCTGTGGGACTGGATGTCACAGTCCAAGCCAGTGCTGATGGATACTCATTTGGATTGATGGGTTGGTCCCCAGGCTGCTGTTAAAAGGTTGGGCTGGGGGCTAGGCAAATCCCTCTCCATGGAGGTCAGTGGCATGACCTTGGCCAGTGCCTGGGCAGGTCATGGGACCTTGGTGGGTGCCTGGAGGTGTCACAGGACTGCAGCCTGTGGTGGGGTGAGTCTTGGGACCTTGGCAATTTCCTGCACGGGTTGTGGGATGTTGGCAGGCTCTAGGGCAGGTTGTGGGACCTTGGGCAGCCCCTGGGTGCATCATGGGACTGCAACCAGTGGTGGGGCAGGGTGGGTCTTGGGAACTTGTTGAGTCTCTGTGTGGGATGCAGTACCTTTGCAGGTACCTGGACAGGTTGGGGGTCTTGGCCAGTGCTTGGACAGGTTGTGGGACCACAGCCAGTGGTGGGGTGATTCCTTGTGCTGTAGTGGCTGGCAAGGCTAGTGTGAGGTGCAGTGCCCTGCCAGAGACTCACAGTGGCTGGAGCTCTCCCTCCACCCAGGTCTGACTGTGACAACTGCTATGGTGTTACTCAGGTGGCAGTGGCAGTGCTATTGAGATGGCAAGATGGCGGTGGCAGATGCTGAGGACTGATGGGCACCTGCTCTGTTCGGATCCCTCGGAGGCAGCCAGTAGGGGGTGTTGGGTGGTGCATGGCACCTAGTCACAGTGCGCATGAGAGAGCCTGCCCTCCCCTGTCCCTCTCTGATCTGGCAAGGATAATGGGGAGGCAGCTGCAGTGGAACTGACCCCTGTGCAGACTGGGCACCCTGGGGCTGAGAGTGCAGATTGGTGTCTGTTGCCATGTCCTGGGACCAGAAGTTGGTGGGACCCCACTGTGCCCGTTCTCCAGTGCAATGCTGCTGTAGTCTCCAAGCTCCTTGATCAGTTTGGAGCCATGCTGTGGTGGAGACCTCCTCGCAGCTTGGATCTCAGTGTCCCCTGGAGGAGTGCAGAGCCCTGGGGATCTCTCGCCTAACCATTCCCTATGTGTGAACACCTACCCCAGGTATCTTCCTGTCTTGCCGAGCAGACCTCACCTCTCTCTCTCTTGCTTTGGGTGTCTCCAGTCGCTTCTCTGATGATTCATAGTGCTCTCTGCAAAAGCATTGTGGGTAGAAGTCTACCCACAGGTGACCCTCTACCCACAATCTCTGATCATCTCCTTGAGAGCAGCAAGTGCAGGCTGCTTCTAGTCTGGCATCTTGGCCTCTCCCTCCAATTTTTTTAATCTAAATTTTGATAGTCCATTTATCTAAGCTCTTAAAATTATTTGCAGAGACAGGAAAATATGTAGAAAGAGCCAAGCTCAAGCTAGGAGTTAAGTCTTGGGTCCTCAGCTGGGCATGGTATCTCTCACCTGTAATCCCAGCACTTTGAGAGGCCATGGCAGAAGGATTGCTTGAGACCAAGAGTTTGAGACCATCCTGGGCAACATAGACCCTGCCTCTGCAAAAAGTGAAAAAATTAGCTGGGCATGGTGGTGTGTATCTGTAGTCCTAGACATTTGGGAGGCTGACATGGGAAGATCTCTTGAGCCCACGAGTTCAAAATTACAATGAGCTATGGTGAGGCCACTGCACTCCAGCCTCAGTGACAAAGCGAGACCCTGTCTCTTAAAAAAAAAAGTCTTGGTTCCTACTTCTGCCTTTGCCAGTAACTCTTCATTCAGTAAACAGTTACTGAGCATACTGCCAGGCACCAAAATAGACATTCATGTATAAAGTCAAGTAAGACAAGGTGCCTACGCTCTATTACTTATGTTTAGAAATGAGAGGCAACTAAATGAATGTTTGTAGTCAATTACATGTTAAAATGCACAGAGTAGTGTGTATTCCTAGGAAGCAGTGACAAGGTTTATGGCAGGGAAGGGATGGAGAATGACTGACTACACAGAAAAGATGATGCTTGAGCTAAATCTTGAAAAGTAAATTAGTGTTTGCTAGATAGAGGGTTTGAAAAGCATTCTAGGAAGCAAGAACTATATAACCAAATGCCTGAAACAACATGAAAATGTGGACACATTTCTGTGTTGCGAGAGAACATGGTGTGAGGTACCGTTCATCAGTGATGAGACTGGAGAGGAGTGCTAGGCTATGGAAGGTCTCATATTTTATGCCGAAGGAGGAGTTTGACTTTATCTTGCTACGTGTTAGGGATACAGTGGAAACAAGAGTTTTTACCTTGAAGAAGCTTATGTCTAGTGGAGTAGACATAAAAATATTTTGGTTCAGTATGCTCAGTGTGTTATGATAATGGTAAGTACTCGATGCTATGGGAGCATGAAGATAGAACGCCAACGTCAGTCCAGTGTGGGTCACAAAGTTTTCGTGGAAGAAGTGACACTTGAGAGAAGATTGAAAGAATATTTAAGAGTTGGTGAAGTAAAAAAGGGTCTTTAAATGTTTATCCTAGCTGGATACAGTGGCTTATGCCTGTAATCCTAGCACTTTGGGAAGCCAAGGCAGGAGGATCACTTGAGGCCAGAGGTCAAGCTTATGGTGAGCTATGACCAAGCCACTGTAGTCCAGCCTGAGCGACTAAATGAGACCCTGTCTCTTAAAAAAAAAAAAAAAAGTTTATTCTAGCAGCACCATTAAAATTATGTCAGAAGAGTGATACTTAAAGGAGGAAGATGAATAATGAGATAATTTTTATCCAGTAATCCAAGTAAGAAATGGACCAGAGCTAAGGCTATTGCATTGGGGTGGAGAGAAGGGGAAGAGTACGAGAAATGTTAAGATGTTGGAAACCACAAGACTTGGCGATTTATTATTCATTGAATATGAGAGAGAAGGAATAATTTTGGGTAGCGTTTTTATGGCTCAAGTGACTAAGTGGTGCTGTTCTCTGAGATAGGGAATAAAGGAGGAGGAAGAAGAAGAATAGGTTTGGAGGGAGAAATAATGATTTCAGTTCTGGATGTGCTCAGTTTGCTGTTGAAGTAGAGCTTTCTAGTTCATAAATGGATATATGTCTCATGCTCATTAGAGAGGTCTGGGCCACAAATGTAGATCAGTAAGCCATAGGCACATGGGTATAGATTAGAATTGCTACGATGTTTCAGGGAGAGTAAGAGGAGTGAGCTAAAAACAGTATGCTAGGAAAAAATCTCAGCAGTTTTGTTTATTTGAATAGTGTTTCCAAATCTACTTTCATTAGCCAGAATGCTACAGGACCCTGCAGTTCAAGGAGAGAGTCCACTTCCAGTAGCTTACAGACCAAACGACATGCCATCTTAAAGTTTCTGCTTATTAGAAACAACTGAAATGCATTATAGGGCAGCAGTAACTGTAATGGCTGGTTTGCCAACCCGTGGGGTGGAATTAAAAATGCATTAAAATTTATATAAAGGAAAGTAAATAGCAATGAGTCTTTATTGGTTTGGACATACTTAAATGACTGTTGTTTCTCTTTGTGTGGCTAAGAAAAAAAACCTGTAAAAATAGAAGAAACATTCCCTTTTGGAACTTGAGTCGTGAAAATTTATTATTAATAAAATGGACAGCTTCTTTCTTTAAAAAAAATAGTATGCTAGGGGTGACAAAGATAAAGGAAATAATGTATACATAATAATTGATAAAATTTTCAAACCTTATAAAATGTCTGATATTAGAGTTTTCAGCACTCTTATTTTTTTATTCATTCTATTTTTACTACTAAAAATAAGATGGAAACTTTTTTGCTCTGCATTTTAAAAAGAAATAGAAATCTTTTTATTTTCATAAAGCTTTTTTTTAAACATAAAAAGTCATTCATTGTTACAATAATGTTCTGTTTGTGCAGGTAGATGGTAAACACAGAAAAAAAAATTCAGTGTTTGAAAGACTTCAAATTGATATTCAACACTTGTGTTTGAGTAAGTTGCACAACTTTCCATTGCTCTACCATAAATCATAGAAGTTTCAAACCGAGGGTTGCTTAGAAATCCAGTCATGCAGAACAGTGTTTCAGGGAAAAAAGTAAAATTTTTTCCATTGTTATTATATAAATGTTTTATGTAACAGTTAAATAATTGTAAACTGAATTAGAGTTGAAACTTGTTTTTCATTACCAACTGGAAATGAAGTGTTATATTAGGGGAGAGTTTAAAAGTTTTGATAATAATGTACTTATGCTGCTTCTTTGTCCTATTTAAATTAATTTTGAGTCTGTTCATACCATAAACTAGCCTTCTGCCTGTAGTTAACATGACTTTGCCTAAACCATTAAAGAAAACGAGATAGTTCTCTGCTTAGCTAATGTGTAAGAATACTTCCTAGAGTTTTAAACTGTACCAAAGGAAATAAATTGTCGCTGTGGAACTCACAGCAACATATACACACATATACACATATACACATAGACACACACACCTCATTCTCTTTAGTGTCCTTTCTATATTTTTTCTAAGTTTTTCAGATTATTTAAGAACAGAGTAATACAAATGTATCTCAGCAACTTCTTCCATCCACTAATTGTAATCCAACCTTGAGAAGCATACCATCATTTGCATATAAATTACTGTATTTAAAATTATTTACTGGATAGATAAATTTTTTGATGTCATGAACACTAAACAATTTCTTATGTTATATGTTGAGTTCTATAAAGTGAGAATGTTTTATTCAAGTGTCTTTCACCCCTAAAATTCAAAGACTCTGATCAGTTCTCTCTTTCAGAAGGCCACATTAACATGTACTTTCTCTCATGAGAGAGCTTAATTCTCATTTTCTTGTTTTTCAGGCAGGATTCCTGTGCTAAGAGAAAGAAAACTACCCGTGGTAGGAATTGGAAAGCATCTGTGTGGTGTGGCAACAGGTATGTAAACAATAATGTCTGAATTGACACATTAAGTTTTGACTTAACCTGGCTTCAGCCATTTCAGTGGTCTCTTTTAGATTTCTTATGTTTACAACCCATTAGTCTTCATAGTAGCACTGGCCCTGTGTTATATCAAATACAGAGCTTTCCTATTTATCTTCTCATTTTGGCCATTTTGCAGAGTAATATAAGAGTTTTGTGTGTAAATACTGTGTCATATTGGCCTTAGAGTGCTTTGGAGTGTATTTCAATCAAAAAAAGGAAACAAACCATTTATGGAAACTATATGATTCCACCTGAGAAGCTACTGATTTTTTAGAGGAACCGCTTAGGAAGAACTCTGAAACTTCTCCCATTAGAAGATTATTGTGTTTCAGGATTCTGAGGAAAAAAGAAAAAAGAAATTTTTGCCAGAAATTCTAGGCCAGGTGTAATGGCTCATGCTTGTAATCCTAGCACTTTGGGAGGCCAAGGCAGGAGGATTGCTTGAGGCCAGGAGTTTGAGACCATCCTGGGCAACATAGCGAGACCCTGTCTCTACAAAAAATTTAAAAAAATTTTTTTTTTAATCTAAGCTGTCTTGTCATAGCACTTCTGTTCATCAGATCTAGCATGGTAAAGCGGAAACAGCATGTGCTTTGGATTCAGATAGTCTAGCCTTCAGCTCTGTTGCAGAATCTTGGCAAATTACTTAACCTCTCTGACGTTTGGTTACCTGATCTGTAAAACAGGGATACTAATGTAATTTACCAAACTACATGTAAGCTGTCTGGCACATAATAGTGTTCAATAAATGTTAACTATTGTTACATCATCTTCCTGGCTCCTGCTAGTTTCACTATCTACCATTATGGGGAACTTGGAGCCTCTGTAAAACATTATTCAAATTGGGTAGAAATAGCTTTAAGTACTTTATATTTGTGTTGTCTTTCATAGCTTTCAGACTACAGTCCTGTACCTCATGACATTTTAGCCCACGATGGACTGCATATACAGTGGTGGTCCCATAAGATTATAATACCGTGTTTGTCCTATAACTTTTCTGTTTAGATACACAAATACTTATCACTGTATTACAGTTGCCTGCAATATTCACTACAGTAACATGCTGTATAGGTTTGTAGCCTAGAAGCAATAGGCTATACCTTATACCCTAGATATAGGTAGTAGGCTATAACCTCTAGGTTTGTGTAAGTTTTGTATACTTTGTGATGTTTGCACAAGAATGAAATCACCTAACAACACATTTCTTAGAACATATCCCCATTGTTAAGCAACGCATAACTGTGCTTTCACCTACCTTATCTTATTAAAAGCCTTCGAAGTAAACCAATTGCATCGTGGGGCAAGGAGAGGACATTCCTTTGACTCCACCCATCTAATCCTAGTTTCTCAAAAATATAACCTACAGTAACCATTTCTCATGTTCTGCACACTTTTTCCCCTTTGATTCACTCTATCTGGATCCTCGCTACATCTCCACTGCAGTTGCTTACCCTTTTTGAAATTCTGTTTCCTTCTCTTTTGTGACACTCTCTTTTCCTGGTTCTTCCCCTACATCTATGCCCTTCTTTCTGTTTCTTTTATGGTCTCCTTCCACTACCTGTCTTTTAAGTATTAGTATTCAGACCCATCTGCTACACACCTAATGTGTTTCTCCTTTAAATTCTTGAGTAACTCCTGATGACCTGCAGAATAAAGTCCAGGCTCTTTGATATAACATCCTACTCTCAGTGTGCCTTCTGCCTTCCTCTCTTAGCCATTCCTTCTCTCCATCTTTACTGTTCAGCAACATCAAACTCTGTATACTTTTCCATATACCACATTGTTTCTACTATACCTAGAATTCCACCCCACCCACCCACTTACCCAAAGAGAACAACTGGTCGGTTTCTACTCATCCTTCAGCTCTGTAGTCACCGCTCTTCAGGAGCCTCCTTAAATAAGATATGCCTTTTTAGTATTATCATAATTCCCTCTGCATATCTTTACCTTATTGTATTTTAATTATCTATTTACATATCTAATTCTTCCACTATGCTATGAATTTTTTTGTCTCCATCTTTACTGTTCAGCAACATCAAACCCTGTGTACTTTTTCTGAGCATAGGCATATGCTAGTACAATGCTTGGTATATCACAGGAACTCAGTACATATTGGAATGAATGAATAATCTTGGCCACCAGTTTGCTGTGTTTCCTTGTCCCTCTCTAGCTATGTGACTTTGTCACTTAAAGGAGGTGTAGAAATAAATTGCTAAAGCTACATCTAATTCTGAAATAACTTAATTATTTTAATAATTTTCTTGTTATTCACATTTCTTTACTTAAGTTAAATATGAATAAAACAGTGTCTATACATATTTTGTCAGAAAATAATAGTTTATGAAATAATAGACTAGCTATCAATTTCTCCAAATAATAGGTTTCTAATGTTTATTGAATTAAATTCATATGTTGAATTAAATTTACTAGTGAAATATCAGATCATTTAATACTCACTTGTGATAACTTAGGGTCATGAAATTTTTAAAAATATATACTGTTTTTGATTGAACAGACACAAAATGACAATCTAATCAGAAAATGTTTATTTTACGTTTGGGGTCTTTCCAATATTGTCAACAACATAGCGATTTTCAATGGGAAGCAGCCACAGTAATCAAAAAATTCATTTATTTAGTTTTAAAATGTACCAAATTTTTTCATTTTAATATGTAGCACACCCACCTCTAAGTTTGTATTAATCATCATTACATCCTTAATACTTTGCACATGAAAGGCATTCAGTAAATGTTTGCTGAATGAATTGTAAATTCAGTAAGGCTATTCACTGAGGCCCACTTTGCACATTCTGACCCCCTCTTTTCCACTGTAGTTCACCACTATTTGCTGTGAACATCTTACATTTCAAGACTATCTTCTTGACTTAGCATCAGCCTAAGCAGAACTGCCTTTTCAAATTTCTTTCTTTGTGTTTCTTAAGCTGGTATGTAAGTGTAGGTGAATAAATTCTTTCTATATGAGTCCTTTCCTCAGCTAGCATAAGAGAAATGAGAGATAATTCAAGTAGTTGGACTAAAAGTTTCTTATATTGTAATCTTAAGCTTCAGACAGTTTTATTGGGAATTCAGCTTTATGCAGAATAAATCATTAGAGAAATTGAGAAGATAGTAGAAAAAGGGCAAATTTAAACAAAGTTGATAATTCATGGTAGAATTATTACAAGTATAAAGCTAAGTAGATTTTTATTGTTTTTGTTGTTAGGTTTTAAAAAACCATACTGTTTAATAAATGTAAAAAATATTTATTTTTAAAGATGATGTGGTTTGGGGGGCCACATAATTGTGTTTGCAGATCTTGCATTACGATGTTTGGTTGAAACCTATGCTGCCAGTTGTGAGGAAAGAAATGAAGAACCTTTAGCCAAACGCATAAAGAATGATAAAACAGAAAAAGAAATTAACACTTTGGCCAAGGAAGGAAATGAAAAAAATGTCCCAGAGAAGTGGACCCCTGTGGCTGGCATTGTTATTGCACTCTGTTGTCACCACAGGTGTGATTGGAGACATTATGTGGGCAAAGAATATTTCAGGGCTCTAGGCCTTGGAGCAGTGGAATTTCACTATTTCCAGCGCATGAGTAGTTGGGCGACTTGTGGGATGGGAAAAACATCTTTGGAAGCCTCAGCTGTTACCGTGAAGAGGAAAGACAATCAGAATGATGACAGGGAAGAACATGATGATGGAGGATATCGAATCACAGATGACAGCACTAATAGTTTGCCTGGGTAAGTGACTACTTTTGTAATGCCCAACACTAAAGGAGAAATATTATTGCTGTACTTTCTTTTTAGATGACTGTTACCAACAATTTAGTTATGGAAATGTATTTTACAATCTTATTTTAGTTAAAATATACACATTTTTATTGTAGTCATAAAATGAGTCTTGGAAGCATGGGACATAGCACCTAGTATTAATGTATTATGGTTTATTTAGTAGTCTGTCAATAACTATAAGTCACTAAAATAATTTTTTATAAATGTTTATAAAATTTTAATAATGTTTTGTGTGTGTTTATTTGATTTAGGCTTCTTACTGTTGAAGAAAAGAAGAAAATAGGGCATCTTTGTAAATTGCTGATTGACCAAGGTCGAATCCAGTATTTGCAGCAGAAGGGATTCAGTCCTGCCTTACAATACTATACAGACCCTCTGGTGTCTTTGGAAAATGTATTGTTAACTGCTTTACCAAATCATTCTTCATCACCAGAAACAACTGCTTAATGGAAAAGAAATTTGAACATTATCTGTCTTCCACCAAAAAAAGTTTTTAATTATATTTTTATATTCACAAAAATATAATTTCAATAGCAGATAATATGAACTTTAAAAAATGCTGTGGCCTCATTGAACTTTTGATAATATCTTTGTTTTTTACTTCAGAGGTCCAAACATTAGAGAATTCACCAAATTCCTGAAGTAATCCTCTTCAGCAGGGCATCTTGAATTATATTATCCATCTGTATTTACAGAGATTGGTAAAGTAGTTGAACAGTTGACTTGGTGATCTGAAACACACACAATACATCAACATGTAATTAGCATATTAACTTTCTATTTGAATTAATTTTGGAAATTTATTTTCTTTTGATATTATTTAATATTTTTCATTTCTCAAGTTCAAAATGTAATGATTAATTGTCACTTTGTAACAAGGGCTAATCTAAGAATTTGGCTTATGTGTGAGTTTTTTTCCATGCAGATGCGGCAAGGACAATTGTAACTTTCTCACATGCAAACAAATTCAGATATGTTCACAATCAATTAATGAAATCACTTTAAGATTTCAAGAGCCATACCTGTATTTATATATTATCATAATTTGTCCATTACAAACATCAAATGTGAGATATTTTCAAAGAAAAAAAGACTATTTTTTTCACTTCATTTTTTCTTGCATAATTATCTAGTTAGAACTTCTAAAAAGATACTTATAATTCACAAATTAAATTTGAAATTTACAAATAACTTTGGAGTTAATTAAGTATCTCATATCTTTTATCAGGTCATCTTTTACATATATAAGTATAAAGAGTAAGTATGTTCTCTTCATACTTTTTATTTGGAAAAATATGTTTGGGAGAATAATTTGGAATAAAGTGGAAATTAGATAATGAAACCAAAAACCTTCTCACATTTAGGCCTTATTTAACTCATGAGTGGTTTCTATGCACAAGCAAATGTTAAACCAAACATACGGTAGACTGTTATTCTCTTCTACATCTTATTCGTGTTTTGTTTCTACCTTTATTTGTAAAAATTGTCTTAATTGTAGATATATTTGCCAAGACAAAGATCCAGAATTACAAGTTTTAGATATTATAATGATATTCTGAGGTAACTATTTTTATCCTGTAGGTACAGGTTACACAAATTGTAAATAAGAAGCCTAGCCCATTTTTAATTCCTGAGTAGTTTAATCTCTTATGTCTTGTCAAACTGCCTCGGTTCAGATTCCAACTCTACCACTTCTCAGTTGTGTGACCTTGGGCATGCTACGTAATCTCCTTGTGCCTCAATTTCCTCCTCTTAAAATGAGGATGAGGATAACAATAATGCCTACCTCACAAGGTTGTTGTGAGCATCAAATGAGATAACACAAATAAAATGCTTAGAATGGTTCCAAGCACAGAATAAGTAGTCAATAAATATTAGCTAATAGTATCAGTGGTAGTAATTCATGAATCTATTTTTAATAACATAATAGGTAGGCTTTGATTTTATTATCTCTTTGTTTAAGTTTGTTAATGTTTTTCTCTTGTTACGAGTTTTATGTCAAATATTACTGAGGTAGTTTTATTATTTTTTAAGTTAGTTACTCATGCCCCCTAATCAAGAGAACATAAATGAAGATAATACATCATTCAATAATTAACCTTATTTTATTGTGTCAATGCTAATTTGTGTCAATAAATTTGTTTTGCATCATTCAACAATTTGTGCCCAGAAATCAAATATATTCTACAACAACATTCCTGTAATGGCTGCTTCCTGGAGTAATAGGCTATGTCACATGGAACCTCTTAGCCTTAGCATTTGGAGCTCTAGGAAGGGAAAATTTCAAGTCAGATAGAATTATATATATACACCATTTCTTTGGAACCTTCAGCCCTCAAGAGCCCAACCTCATGACGTCAGTTTCAACACAATTGCTCTTAATCCTCATTTCGCTGCTTTTTTGGTACTGCCTGTTGTTGGAGCAGTGGAAGCCAGAGATGCAGTCACTCTCTTGTTAGCTGTGGTTCTCACCATTACAGGCACCTGTGCTTGCTTGGGGGTATATGCAGGGAAAAGAAATGGACAGATGCTACTTCGAAGGACCTCCCAAGTCAAACCTCACCCTGAAAACCTTCGTGCTTGAGGCTAAACCTGAGCTTTAGTGTCTGAATGTTTCTAAGAAACAGTAAAATAGGGGAGTTTCATATTCTTAGGTGTTTCTCTTAAAATGGGAACAAATTGATATGTAAATGGGAAAAAAATGTTTACAGCAAGTAATGCACTGAAAAATGCAGCCTATAATTTGTATTCGCTGGTTAGAAAGGAGGTCAAAGAAGTAAGATGGCTGAAATTTACATAGGTAGTATTTCATACCTTTTCAATTTTCAAAGCATATGAAATAGGAAGAAAAACTCTTGCTCAGAATCCTAGGAAATTGTCAATGTTCATTTATAATCACTGCCTCCTGAATTGTTGAGGAGTCTTTTCCCCATATTTTTATTACATTTTTGTTTTATCTCCCAAGTTAATATTGCATTTAGATATCAAATGGCCAAAAATTGAAACTTTTATCTCTGGGGAAAAAATTCAGAAAAGTGTATTCACTGTATCCAATATTGAAATGGAGAAAAGATTTAATGTAAAAAAAAAAACCCTTTATATTAATTAACTGAATACTGTATTAAAGTACTGGTGAGAAGTACTGTATTAAAGATAAACCCATTATGTTGTAAAAAATAAAATATGTACAACAGGCATAATCTAACCTCAGTTATGTTTCACAAAACACACATACACACTCAGGTATTATCATACTGGTACAGTCTTGTGGCTCATTTAGCTTAATGATGTTTCTGACCATGGTTCCAAGTACCACCATTTGGAAAGATAAGCTTGTCCTTCAACGCCAGCCTTAGGTCAAGATTATTGTTTTTCCAACCTTGTTTATTTATCTTCACATATCATGAGAAAGTGACTATGTGGGATATGCATATAGCTATTTCTTGACCAGAATTTGCAAACTCAGCAAACCCCTTCTTGAACTTTAGATGCATCTACACAATTACTGTGTCTTGCATGTCCCACAGGTGCATCATCTGTTTCTACCACCTGATTCTGCCCACCAAACCAGCTTCAGTACTTCATTCCCCATCTTAGCACTACCATCCATCTAGTTGCTTTAACCAAAAACTGAGATTCATTTGGAACTCCCTTTTCTCATCCTCATTCAATTATCAATTCTGTCAACTACTTTTACATATTTATTCTTTGCTTTCCAAAACTAGGCCCCAAATGATTACAACTTTTACCTGTCTTCCCCCAACCTGTCCTCCAAGCTCTTGCACCTGTGACCTTGCTACAATAGATCTAATCATCATTTCCTAAACATTCTCCACTGAATGTCTTCTATCTGAAAAACTCACTGTCTGCTCAGATTACACTCATTTTTCAAACTATTTGCTGCATTGAGCTGAACTGAAATCTACCTTTTAAGTAAAAAGGTTACACACATAGCAAAATGTTATTTACATTTTAGTGAATTATAAAACCATGATTTCTATTACTATCCTATTGTTTGGTTTTTTATTCACAGAAAGGCTTTCTTTCCTTAATTAAGAAAACAAGTAATTCGAAATTATCAGAGACTGATTGAAATCTGCATAGAAACGCTCACATTTCCACTGTTGGTTAAAATCTATTAGCTGGGTGTGGTGGTACATGCCTAGAGTCCCAGCTACTCTAGAGACTGAGGCAGGAGGATCACTTGAGCCCAGGCGTTCGAGGATGCAGTGCCCCATGCCTGCACCTGTGAATTGCCACTGCACTCCAGCCTGAGCAACAGCAAAATGCCATTTCTTAAAAAAAATCTGTGTTCTAATATTTTCCATTCCTAGATAAAATGCTTTTTGCTATTTGTGAATTGTAGAAAAAGAGGAAATGGCAGGGAAGGTCAATTCATGTTCAAACAGATATGTATGACAAGCTGGTAGAATGAGGTAGTGAAGCTTTAAGAATCACATCTTCATCGGTTGTGCAAGTGCTTAGCCAAAGGATTTATTTCCTGGCTCCACTTGAAAGATGTTGAATATCTGTACAACCTCTCTCCATTTCACTTCTTTTCTTTCCACAATACTGACCAAGAGACCAGAAATTGACAGAAAAGGAAAGGTGGAATGAGAAATCCATAAAAGAATTAAAACAAAGTTAGAAGTTAATTACATTCACATTCCCCTACCGAAGAAGAATATTTAATCTGTTATATACAAACATACCTGCTCTTCTCCGTGACTCTTGTATGTATATGTGCATAAACTGAAGGCCAAATAATTCCCGTTCCTCTTCCTCATCTACGCTTTCACTGGGAGGGAGTGTCACTTCCAATTGCAGTGGGTTGTCTCTGAAGTTGACAAACCTACCAGTTCACCAGAAAACAGTATTTTTATAGGTGCAATAGAAGCGTACATTTATTCTTCTGGAGAAAGATCAAGTGATAACATACTAAATTACTCTTTTTTAACGGGTTTCAATAACTGAACATCTTGGTGTGGGATGTGATATATCTCAAGAATCTTTTAAGTTTCTTTCCTAGAAGGAAAAAATATTATTAATAGCTTTAGACAACTTAACTTTCGAAGCTTGTAAAAGTAACTACTAACCCACAGCATATATTTAATGTGATCCAGTTTAACTTTTAAGAGCAATTTTAATGCATCTTAAATATACAATTAATGCTATGAGCTTAGCTTCTGTTATTTTATAGACCTGCATGTTATTTATCATTTTGTCTTCACCATCTAGCACAAGGCAGATAGTTGCTGAATAAGTAAATGAATTAATGAATGATTTTGTTATGGAAGTTTAGTGTTTTGGTGTATATTCTCTATGTCAGGAAATTAAATTTTGACATAAAAACACTTTAGAGAGTTTCAATAATAATTAGCAAAAAGTTATACCTACTTCTATTGGTAACATTTGCTTGTGTCCATTTATAGTTATTTAGGAGGAAATAATGACTATTTTTATGCTTTTGATTTTCATATTATAAATGAGCTTTGTTAGCTATATAATTTTCATGAAAATATCACCAACAGAGGACATTTCTTAAAGCTGGTAAATCCTAATACCGCTTTTGTTTCAAAGATTCTTTCTTGAATACACAGACCAGTATTATTTGAATCCTATTCATCAAATTATAGAATGTCAACATTGGAAAAGATTTTTAAAATGTATCCATTCATATAAATAAGAACCCGAATTTATTAATAACAATCTCTATATTGCTTTGTTCTGTGGCCAGAAAGAAACATGTCAGTTTTGTATCTATAACTTTTTACCTCAGATTTGCCATTTCTTCCATGCAAACTGGGATATCTTGCAGTTTATTGTTGCTGAGAACAAGAGTACCCAGATTTTTCATTTTGCTGATTGTTTCTGGCAAGCAGGTTATTTCATTCCTTTGCAGCCATAATGTATGTAGACTTTTCATTCTGAAAAATTAGAAGAGGTTTCTGCAATTAATCACACACAATATGGTGTGATTATTATGTTAAAATAATAATATGAACCATAATATGGTTCTCATTGTGTTAAAAATCAAAGAAATGCATCTTTCACATCTCCTTTAACCAGTATGCTTATTGAGTTAACTGACTTCACATTATCTGATTATTAGGGAAACTATATCAGGGAGTTAATCTCTTATATAACTCTCATATCACGTGGTGGTAGAAATGAAATCAGTGTATTCTAGAATTCTTCACTATTCTCATAGGATTTCTTAAAGAAGAACTGCTGTAAATGTCATCTAATTTGAGTTGGTGTCTTAAGAGAGAAATCAAATGATTAATATGCCCATTTAGGGGAAGGCAACATGCATAATGGTTAACAGCATGGACTCTGGGGCCAGGCTGCCTAAGTTCAAATCCTAGCTTGGCCACTCCCTAACTATGGCCCTGGGCAAGAAGTTAGCTAACATCTCTGTGTGTTAGTTTCTTCACTCCTTTGTAAAGTGCATAGAAGTGCCTGGCATGTACTAATCAACGTTGTTATTGGGGCATATTCTTGTTATTTTCTTAAAGTCAGATAGCCACTTTTCCTCTCCCAAAACGCTTTTACTTATTTGGAATAAATGGAAATATTCTGTTAAAACATAGCATAGTTCAAACCAAATGGACTCATTGTGATTGATTATGCTTGGGATTCCCTTTGTCTTGTTTAGTTTGTTATTTCTTATTATTCATAAGTGGTTTCAAGACATTTGTTGGTAGCATAAGAAGTTATTTATTTTACCTTTCTATAGTATCAGGAAGTTGTTCAAGTCTGTTGCTTCCCATGTCTAGCCACTCAAGGGCAGGCATGTTCAACACAGCAGGAGGGATTGTAGTAAAATGGTTCATACTCAAATCAAGGTGAGTAAGTTTTAACAGATTGCCAAGCTGAAGAGGAAAGCAAGGTTTTTTCAAAATAAATGTCCACAATGTAAATTACAAGTAGACTCACTCACATTGGTAAAGGAGATATTTCACATCAAGGAATGTTTGCACTATACTTGGGCTGTAGTTCACAACAAATTAAAAATAAAAACATAGTCCTAGTTATTTGGGAGGTTGAAATGGAAGGATCCCTTGAGTGCAGGAGTTTGAGACTAGCCTGGGCAACATAGCAAGACCCTCATCTCAAAAGCAAACAAAAAACTAAATAACCTCCATAGAAGTGAAAGGCTCTCTCATGGAAAGTTCATCTATTTGAAGAAAATTTATCTTCCAAAATAACCAGCTTCCAAGGTTTACAGAACCTGCCTGGCAAAAGCTTTTTTCTCCTTGAGAGTAAACATCTGGTGTCATGTTTTTCTTTCATCCAGTAGTTGAAAATTGTATGGGAAAACTCAAACTTCAAAATAATAATTATTTTTATTGAACTTTTGTGCCTGACAATTTACATATATTATCTCAATCCAATTTACACCTTAGTAATTTTATTTTTTAAATGAAATAAGCAATCAAAAATTAAGAATATTTTAACAAACACCAGCATAGTGTGCTCAGCTTAAGAAAGAAAATGTATTGATATGAGTGCACCTACTGTATGCTCCTCGCTTCCTCTCCAGAGGTAGTGCCTGTTCAGAATTTGATAGCCATCATTCCCATGCATTTTTTTATGTTTTTATGACTACATATTATAATAAGTTGCCTGGGATAGAGTACAGTGGCATCATCATAGCTCACTGCAACCTCAAACTCCTGGACTCGAGTGGTCCTCCTGCCTCAGCCTCCTGAATAGCTGGAACTACAGGTGTGGGCTACCACACCCAGCTAATTTTTTTATTTATTATAGAGATGGGATCTCACCATGTTGCTCAGGCGGGTCTCAAACTCCAGGCCTCGAGTGATCCTCCTACTTGGGCCTCCCAAAGTGCTAGGATTACAGGCATCAGCTACCATGCCCAGCCTATATTTCTATATATATTACCACTATATATATATGCTTTCATAAAATTTTGTATTTTTATGTTTTTTAAACTTAAGGATTATGATATCATACTTATCTTTCTTTAACTTGCTTTTTTCTCTCAATATGAATGTTCAAAATGATTCATGTTGATGCTTATAGCTCTAGTTTATTCATTTTTAAATATCTCTTTAGTTATCTGTGTTCCCCACCCCCAGTCTGAGAAAATTGTGAGTATATAAATTCTCCACCATTATACCTTAAATTGGTTCATTTCATATATGTGTATATATGGATATAATGGCTCAGACAGGTCATATAACCAGAAATGATACAGCTACAATGTGAATTCAAGTTTTTGTGGACCTAAAGCCACAAAATTTCTTCCTCTTTCAGCATAACATCCTAGTGTAAGGTTTAAGTTGTGAGAATTTAGTTAACTTTTATTAAAAAACCCTCTTTTTAGTTTGGAAGATTCTGTTTTATTTCTGTCTCAGGGTATGTTCAGATTCCTACTACAACATTTCCATTGCATAAAAGTACATAAATACAATGATCTGTAGATAGTACAAAAAAACAGGAGGGTTCCATCTAGTAGATGAAGCCATTTCTCCAGCTTTCGAATTCAAGCTATGAATAAGACACTTTTTCAAAATCTGCCATTAGACTGTTGGAATTTTCAAATAGTTCAGAATAGAGTATAAAAAGATCACTTTTACATTAGCATATATATGCTTGTGTGTATACCACGTATGCAATTTAATGCCTGAAAAATGAGTTTCCAATTGCTGGTTTCTTAGTAGTTTTGATTTTGCAAGATCGAAAAGATAATAAAGCTAACAGTCCTAATTTTGCATTTGTGAAAACTGAGACCTAGTTATATAAAGTGGTGTGTCCAAGGAAGGTCACACTTTTGGAATTAATCCTGGGATCAAGATCTCAGTTCAGTATTTATTCACTATAACCTGTTCAGGTAAAGACTGGTTAATAGACATGCACAAATTCACATAGTTTTTATAGTGACAAAGCCAGTGCTAGAAACAAAATCACATAAATTAGAAATAAAATATTTATTGGCCTGCTTTTATGTGTAAGAAATTGTTTATGTGAACATTTTTATTGTATGCAAGGGCATACATTTCATTAAGTGGAACTGTTGTAAGATGAAATAGACATACACTATGTTTTACTTGCAAGAGCAACAATTATTGGTAATATTAACAAATATTGGTAATATTGGTAATATTAATATTAAAAGTATGTCAGAAAAAAATTCTGACATACTTATCAAGATAAAGTGAGAGAAGGGAATAGTCTTTCTCTTTTATTATTTTGCTTAACTTTTATCTTGTAAAGTCATTCTTTTCAAAGGCAAAGCACTGTGGAAATTTCCTTTGCTGATTCTAAAAACATGAAATATGTTTGAAAAGTTATACAAATGTCTATTTTTTTATGATCAGTTTGATTTCACCAATAACAAGACGTCATAACAAATGAAAGTTTGAAGGCATTCCAATCACATTGCCTTGCTTTCACTTGATAGAGTCTAGGAAGCTAGCAAGAAACATACTTCCTATACGATTTCATGTTTTACATTTCACTTCCATCTCAAAAACCAATCACTCTATAAAAACCAAGTGGTAAATAAAAGCGTTTTTCTATCACCACATTGTGCTTTATGATAATCATTTATTCAATCAAAAAGCATTTATTGGCCGGCGCGGTGGCTCACGCCTGTAATCCTAGCACTCTGGGAGGCCGAGGCAGGTGGATCGTTTGAGCTCAGGAGTTCGACACCAGCCTGAGCAAGAGCGAGACCCCCGTCTCTACCAAAAATAGAAAGAAATTAATTGGACAGCTAAAAATATATAGAAAAAATTAGCTGGGCATGGTGGCGCGTGCCTGTAGTCCCAGCTACTCGGGAGGCTGAGGCAGGAGGATCGCTTGAGCCCAGGAGTTTGAGGTTGCTGTGAGCTAGGCTGACGCCACGGCACTCTAGCCAGGGCAACAGAGTGAGACTCTGTCTCAAAAAGAAAAAAAAGAAAGAAAAAAAAGCATTTATTAAGTAATCACTACCAACCTAGGCTTTGCCGTCAATTCTAAGAATATAAATAAAACTCTCACTCTGGGCTTCAAGGAGATCATAGTCTAGTCAACAAATGATATCAGCACTGTGAACAATAATAGAAGTATCTTTTACACCAAATAGATCTTTCTCCTACCTTGGTCTCCCAAAGTGCTAGGATTACAGGTATGAGCCACAGTGCCAGGCCACTAATCTTTCTTTGATTAAAACCTCACATTATACTTATAATAATAGGCAATGGTTTTCACTACATATTTTTTCCTGAAATAAAACTCACAGAATCTCCTCTTTATTTTTATTGTTAACAATCACGTAATTGAGAAATAAACTCCTAGCAAATGGAAAATAAAACCGTAGACATTTATATCTTTCTGACCTCTTGTGGAAGATCACATATATCTCTGTTAACTGCCAGTTCTATTTTCTCCAAGCTGGCACAATGACTTAGTTCCTTGGGGACAGTCTTGATTTTGTTGTAGCTAAGAATCAGTTCCTGAAGTCTAGTTAGCAGTCCTACAAAACAATAATATACAATAGAGAGGAGACGTATATAAAGTAATGTTTCCAGTTATCAAGTATTATAGCATAACTTACTTGTCAGTTTTGTATTGGCAAATTCACAGTTTTTAATTTCTTCCCTTTTCCCAGTCTGTGTCCTGCCCCTTCTTTAAACAAGGGACAAGTTTTTCAGTGCTATAGGCAAAAACAAAAAACTATTTTCATTTTGTTTTATCTGTACAATCTTGAGCAATTTTTCCATTTAGTTTTTTTTCCCCTCCATTTGAGGAATCTTTCTATTTTTTCTTTCTTGCCTTCAATCTGTTCTCTTCTAAGGAGAATAGCTGAATCAGCAATATTGTTCCCAAAATCTACAGAATATTTCCAAAGAGGCTTTCTCACAACGAAATCTCATTTTGAGTCACTTCAATAAATCCAGAAGCTTGGATCGCCTGGAAGCTTCAATTTAGATTACATGTTTAAAATTTTCTCAAGACTCAAGGATATATAAAGAGATCTTTATTCCATGTATCAAAAAAATCTCAATGAAAAGCACATCCACAGGTAGATAAAATGGCACAGGAATAAAAGCGATCTTCCTTACCAATTCCTCGAGGTATCTCTGAAATTGCGTTTCGAGATAAATCTAATACAATGAGGTTCTGGAATCTTCCGATGAATTCAGGAATTTTCAGCAAACTGGTTCTATGGAGTTGCCATTCTTGTAGCTGATTCAGTCTCAGTAGAGAAGAAGGGAGGGTCTAAACTCAAGTAAAAGAAATGGCAGTCATGATAGTACTTAAATTATTTTAGTATCATGCCACACTGAAATGTGATATTTGCTTGTAAAAGCACTTTAGAGTATGTTTTCCTTAATGGGTTGCCTTTCCAAGTACTTTGTGTTACTTCTAAGTTTTAAGACTGTTAGTTTTTTTTTTTTTAGCTAAACCTTCAAATCTTTGGTCAATAGTGCACACATATGGCGGTATGTCCTAATGATTCTGTTACACAGCATTAGGCTTTCCTAAAGTGCATATGCTATTGAAAATGGGACTATCCAAAAAAAAAAAATCATTTTAATAATTCAAACTGCTTTTCTACTTCTGGTTTGAAGTATTTTATAAGACTATTTTTAAAGAGGATTTTAATTCAAGAATTTTAAGACTTTCAACTATTCTGAACTCTGTTCCTTTTCCCTTTCAGCCTAAAATAGCCAGAAGAGAAAATAAAGGAGCTAACCCCCTAGCTAAATGTATCTATATGCATAAAAACAAACACCAACCCAAAGATTAGAAGCCCTTGTAAAAATTAGAGTATGTCTAATGTAATTAAGCAATTATGAGTTTGTGTGTCTATATGTATGAGGAGAGAAAGAATATGAATCAGGTGGTAGAACTAACAAAAAAATTAATATTCATCTCTATTTTGTGAAGTTTTAACTGAGCATTTCTTTGGAAGAGCTATATGATTTCATTAGGCAGATGGTCATCTTTTTTATGGGAAATGAGAAATTGCTTATTAGGATTAATAGGAGAAATACCACAAATGACTTTAAGTTTAGGCAGGGTTAAAGCAAATTGAATTTTTGCAAAAAAACTATGAAGTTATATTTCTTTTCATTTGCTCATGTTGCTCAAATTTATTTAGTATATTATTAAAATTAGAATTTCTGATTATTTCAGTGTTAATTATTAATATTACATAGTCTCAAAATCATTTTCTCAGCTGTCCCACAAAATGCAAAAGATCGAATATCACTTTTATAAAAACCTTACCTTCCATTCCTCGTTTTCTATCTTCAAAATGACTCTTCCATCTTCTGTGGTGACCTTTTCTTTTAGCTTAGTTAAACTTACTCGTTCTTCCCAGATCCGCACTAGCCTAGGAGACCCAGAAATTCTTTTAGTTCATAGATAATGATATTGGTAGTATTCACTTTTATTTATTAAAAAAAAATATCCACCAAAAGCAACCACTTGACCAATGGTATGGACATTTGGGTTAATTTCACTTTTTGGCTATTACAATAATACTGCTATGAACATTGGTGTACAAAGTTTTGTGTTGAACATATATTCATTTCTTTTGGGTATACTCTTAGGAGTAGAATTGCTGGGTCATACGGTAACTCTATGTTTAACATTTTTAAGGAACTGCCTAACTGCTTCCAACTTGACTGCACCATTTTGTGTCCCCACCAGCAGTGTATTAGGGCTCTGATTTCTCCACATCCTTATGGATATTTGCTATTGTCTGTCTTTTTTATTATAGCCATCTAGTGGGTGTAAATGGTATCTCATGTGGGTTTGATTTGCACTTTCCCAGTGAGTAATCCATGGATATTTAATAAATTTTTTTAATGGCTTGCAAAGAATACAGTTCAACTTCAGAGTTAAATTGCATCTTACTACCTGCTAATTTTATCCAGACTTCATTTTTTAGCTATAAAATGTATAAAATACTTGTTGTTCTGAAGCACATTCCTATTGATTTTTGGTCCATCGCAAACATACATAATAATATCAAACTATAAAAATAACTAGCAAAAAGTTTTATATATCTATCCTAGAAAACTTTTCATCCATGAGCAAGAGAATAAGGAGCTTCCAGATAGCCGAACACGTGGAGGTTCCTGGAGGGTAGCACACCCGGGAAGGATACTGAAGCTCATGTTTGGATTTGCAAAATACTTCTTTAGTGTCTGTGTATTTTAATCTGTCACTTGCTTAAATTTAACTAATCTGCTAACAAGTGCCCTGTGGCAATGGGCTGTGTATGGCTCCCTGATCTGAACAGCTAAGCTTCCCACAGATATGGATAACTGAGAAAAAAATGTATAATGTCAGCTATTCAATTATATCACTTTTTATAAAAATAGAACTATCCAAACAATAGGGATAATGGTTATTAATGAGTTATTACTCACTAAAAAAGAATTTAAATTCAGAGCAAGATTTAAGGATAATTATTATACAATTAGATATCTTCTTCCTTAACCTTCACCTTAAGTTAAAGAATTAATCAAGTACAAATTACATGGCAAATACTATACTAGACATTGAGGATGCAAAAAGCTCTGTCCTTAATGAGTTTATAATCAGGCTATTATTAGACAAATTTATTTCCATCTCTATAATGGCTCTGTATTTCTCTCTCTCTCTCTCTTTTTTTTCTTTTTTGAGATGGGGTCTTGCTGGTTTTGAACTGCTGGGCTCAAGCAATCCTCCTGCCTCAGCCTCCAAGTAGCTGGGCTTAAGGTGTACACCACTATGTCAGGCCAGGCTCTCTATTTCTGTTATCTGTGTCCACAGTTATCAATTACTCATTTGGTTACTTTGGGCAAGACACCTCACCTCTGTGAACCTTGCCTATAAAATGTGGGGATATAATTAAATAACGTCTGGTTCTCTTCTAGCTCTAATGTTCTATAATTACTACACTGTTTATTTTAAGCCTGATGTTCTTTCACGTCTTGCATAGAAATTTTCAAACTCCTTTAAAGCCCTTTTATTATAGAATGAAGGCTTTATCAGATGTTGTCACACCAACTCTTACCTACCTAAGTGTTTGATTTCTTCAAGGCAGCTTGGCCTCAGAAGGAAGACAGGGCAATTTTTTTTTTTTTTTTTTTTTTTTTTGAGACAGAGTCTCACTTTGTTGCCTGGGCTAGAGTGCCGTGGCGTCAGCCTAGCTCACAGCAACCTCAAACTCCTGGGCTCAAGCGATCCTATTGCCTCAGCCTCTCAAGTAGCTGGGACTACAGGCATGCGCCACCATGCCCAGATAATTTTTTCTATATATTTTTAGCTGTCCAATTAATTTCTTTCTATTTTTGGTAGAGACGGGGTCTCGCTCTTGCTCAGGCTGGTCTTGAACTCCTGAGCTCAAACAATCCACCCGCCTCGGCCTCCCAGAGTGCTTAGGATTACAGGCGTGAGCCACCGTGCCCGGCCAAGACAGGGCAATTTTTGTTCAAACTTTAGGTTCTGTTTTTTTTTTTAAGTCAAAGCTTTAGCCACTTCTTTTTAATGTTGCTCAAGCTGGCCTCGAGAACTCCTGGACTCAAGTGATCCTGCCATCTCAGCCTCCCAGGTGTCTGGGACTACAGGCGTTAGCCGCTTTTAGCTGAGAGAAGCAGCATTCGATTACATTCTTACCTCTCTTATCCCTTGCCTGTGTACAGACTACTCTCAAATCTTCTGCTTCTTTTGTCTACTCCCATTACTCGGTGAGATTTGCAGACCAGCGCATTCTTGTCTCCTGGGAGCCTGTGAAAAGTGCAGACCTTTTGGTCCTACCCTAGACTTACTAATCCAGAATCTGTATTGTAACAAGATCCCTAGGCGACTCCTACACAGGCAAGTTTGAGAAGCACTGCTCTTCTTCAAAGCAGTGCAAAACAGAGAGGACATTTCTTTTCTTTGGGCTATATCTGGTCAGTTTAAATTCTGTGAATTTTCCAATTAGCCCTTTTGTCTTGCAGTCAGCTTCTCTCTCTGCCTTACTCTTACAGGTCTATCAGATTATTACCATTTTACAACAGTTATGGTTGTTCATTTGTTTAACCATTTCTTTAGTAATATTACAAGTTTTAAGCCAAATTTTGACCTAGATAGTTTAGATAGTCTACTTTTTATTTTTTATTTTTTTAGAGTCAGGGTCTCACTCTGTCACCCAGGCTACAGTGGAGTGATCATAGTTCACTGTAACCTCGAACTCTTGGGCTCAAGCGATCTTTCCACCTCAGCCTCCCGAGTAGTTGGGACTATAGGTGTGTGCCACAAACTTGGCTAATTTTTTTATTTTTTATTTTTGAGATGGGGTCTCGCTATGTTGCCCAGGCTAGTCTCAAACTCCTGGCCTCAAGCAATCCTCCCGTCTAGGTCTCCCAAAGCGCTAGGATTACAGGTGTGAGCCACCACAGCCAGCCTAGATAGTTTAATTTTAAAGTGGGTTGGACTTAATTTTAGCCATAAACCAAGCTTTATAATGCTATAAAATGTTTTTATAATGAAATTGTTTTAAGATTAAGAGAAAGGTACTTTGAAAAAACTACATTTCACAAACTCCATATAAAGTTTCTAAAACTGAATTTGGTCTAGATGAGAGAGAAAGAGAGTTCATAATTTTCCCCCCAAAATACCTTAAATGATCTCTGATTTTTATCTCAAGGTTGTCAGAAAATTCTACAAATTCCAGGCCTAATCTTAATAATCAGAGAAATGTGTATAACTTAACTTTTGGAAATTATATTTTATTAACAGATAATCCTTCCACCTAATCACAATGTAGTCATGAAGTGAAAATGAATGCACATTCATTACTCTTATACAGAGACGACTTGAAGCTGCTGAAATTAAATGATTCTTAATTACTGGCAAAACTTCAGACAAGCTCCTCTGAGTCCTCAAATCCAGTTTGAGCAAGAATCCTGCTACATCTGTTCAGGGAAAATTCCCTTCCCTTGGGGTCTGACTGCCCTCCTTCAACAATAATCCTATCAAGTCATTTTAGCCAGAAACTTCTTATCCTTGATGTTTCCTCCTAGTAATTTTCCACTGTCCCCATGCTGCTCCTTGGTTATAAACCCCCACTGGTTGCTGGAGCAGGAGTTGAGTCCAGTCTCTGTCCCCTTGCAGCAGTCCTAATGCCTATCGCCACAGGCCTCCTCGAGTCAGCTCTGCTCTATCATCTTTAGCAAGTGTCTGGATGATTTTTTTCTTTAACACTAGATACACGCAGTAGGTGAAACTGAGGAGTTTAGAATTAAGCCATAATTCCTGATCACTGTTTTAAAAAATGGATAGGATTTAAGAGTACTCTAGACTCAAGTTTATTATAATTGTACAATATAAACACAATAAGTTTCATAAGAGTAGCTTTACATATAATGGGTCAATCTAGAGAAATGTAAGACCTGAGGAGAAATTAATGTTTACTGAGTCAGATTGCTTGAATGTGAATACCAGTTCCACATTTATTAGTGGTGTGATCTTTGACAAGTTACCTAGACCTGTACCTCAGGTTTTTTTTTTTTTAATAGAGACAAGGTCTCACTCTGTCACCCAGGCTGGAACTCCTGGGCTCAAGCAATCCTCCCACCCTAGCCTCCCTTGTAACTGGGATTACAAGTGCAAGCCACTGCTCCTGGCTAATTTTTTAAATTTTTTTTAGAGATGGGGTCTCGCTATGTTGCCCAGGCCAGTCTCAAATTCCTGGCCTCAAGTGATCCTGCTGCCTTGCCTCCCAAAGTGCTGGGATTACAGGTGTGAGCCAGGTTTTTCATCTTTAAAATGGAGAAAATAATAGCACCTATGTGTGGCAGAGACTATGCATCACCCTTCCCACCCCCCACTCCCCAAGTATCTGTTACTCCTCTTCTTCAATAATAGAGCCTCTAGATTTAACTGGGCACAAGACCTTATTTGGCCATCCTCTCTCGCAGCTAGATATAGGTTATGTGAAGTTTGGGCCAACAAAATGTTAGCAGAAGTAGTATTGTGTGCAGCTTCCTGAAAGTGCAGCTTCCTGCTAGCTAGAAACAAATGTGATGGCTGCAGTTGGTGTATCTATTTTGCGCCATGAGGAGACTTTAGGAATGGAAACCATGTACAGATGAGCAACAATATGGAAGAAGCCAGAGTATCTGACTCAGTGGAGTGATACTCCAGATCTGAATCACTTACCAAAAAAGTTAACAGATCTTGTTTACGACATTATCGTTTTGGCTTTTTTCTCAGTGCAGTCTAGCTTCATAATGACACTATGTTTCAGCTTGTTGAGAAGATTAAATGAGAGAGTATAAATAGAGCACTTAGCAGAGTCCTTAGTAAACATTAAGTGCACAATAAGTGGCTGCTTAACCTTATCGATCATTGTTATCATCATTATCATCCTTACTGGCTTTGCTTGGGAAGAATAGTTCCTCCCCATCCAGATCTTTTGTTTTTACAGACATTTAGCAGACACAAATCATTGCTTATCAGTAACTTTTCCCCATTTTCTTTACTAGAAAAATACCAGGTTTTTTCAAGTGTTTACCCTTCCCCCAAGTAATCCAGGGATAAATCTTAATTTGTCTAAACCAATCATACAATCTCATTTCTTCAGAAGGTAACCGAGTTAGGTGTGTACAAATGGCCCAATTCTAGCAAAGAGGTTTGTTGGGGGGACTCTGAAAAGGTTTCCTCAGTTTTAAAGAAGAAATAGAAAAAAATAGTTTCTACTCTTCTGAAACATAGTGATGCTTGGCTGTGGTGCCTGAAAGTGCATGAGTCACCTTGTGACACTGAGGGAAGCTAATCCAAGAGTCAAACCGACATCCTGAAATTGGCAGTGGGAGGTGAAACGAGAAGCTGAGCCTTTAAAGATTTGAGGCTTTGCATTGACTACCTTTGAAATTGTCTTGCTTCCCTATTGCTTAAGACATTTTTAGTTGAATTTTCTGTTATTTGCTAACTGACATTAGCAAATAACTGATAGTAGCAAATAACATTTGCTAATTTAATATTTAGAAAGAGACCTAATGAATGAGAATTATAGGGAGCTATGCGGAATCTATGAGGAAAGGGGCTATTCTTGCAAGATTAGTAGAATACTTTGGAGACATCTGATCAGGAAAGTAGGTAAGATATCAAGGAGGAAGAGAAAATGAGAGCCATGCTATTTAAATATAACCCAGATCAAGGAATCGGGTGATCGACAGAGGCCCTGGCTGGAACTCACAACTATTCAGATAGGTGGAAAGCTACAGTACCTTCTACTGCCAGATGTTAACTTAGATCCTAGGGATATAATGCTGAACAAACAATCCTGAAAATTAGACTAAGTGATACTAATCAAATTTTGATGAATGTTAAACAGGGTTCTATGAGGGCATAGGATAACTACTATTTTCACACACAAACAAATATATTTGTGACTCCTATCACATAGCCACATTTAATTGAGTCAGATGTTTAAGTATATTTTGAGTTTCTAACAAATAAAAATCTATATCAAAGTCAATAATAAGACACTTAAATGCTTTTTTATAATGATGATGTTATGAATTTTCACTAATTCAAGATAATAAATGTCATGGCATACTTGTGTTGGAATTCCTTCTCCCGCTTCAAGTCTTCGTTGTGTTTCTTTATTCTTTTTTCCCAAACTTCCTTTACGGTATTGACAGTCCCAGTACAAACCACATTTTCTGTCATGATTTCTCTACATTGTCATAGAGTCACCAACTTCATTAGGTTCTGAATAGCTGAATCACAGATGCCATTTCAGAAAGGACCTAATCGTACCACAGAAAAAAAGCAATGCGTTTCAGAATGTTCACTGAGTACCATAATGATCATAATAACTAATATTTATTGAATACTTCCCATGTTCCCAAAACTATTTTATATACTTTACATACCATATCTCACTTAAAAATCCTCATAGAAATACTATGATGTGAGTAATTTTATTGACACTAATATACAGATGAGAAAACTAAGCTTTAAACAAGATGGGCAATTTGCTTAAGGTTTCATATCTAATATGTGGTAGAGGTGGAAATTGATGCCAAGTCTACTTTCTTTGTTACCATGTAATTCACAATAATGGAAAAATCTCAACTGGTTGACATGTCCAATTATAGGAAAATGGTTAAATAATGGATATGTAAAATGCGACTGGCATCTTGGGATATCTATCTAATCTGGATGCCATATGCACAAGCTGGAATCCAGTTAAGTGATAATATATTGAGATTGTTGACTCTTGTGTAAAATAAATTGCAAATGGACAGATAAAATATTGAAGATTGTGGCCTGAATCTCAGAAATGAGAGAAAAATACCAACAATAGGGGAATGGTTATGTAAGTTATGATAGATCCATTTTATGGAATATCCTATGGCCTTACAAATAAAGGTATTGATTTTTCATCAAATTAGTAATAATGAATTTGATTCACAAGTATTTGAATAATTTCTTCTCAAATTCAAGAATATAAAAATGTCCACAATCACCAATTCTATTCAATATTATACTGGAAAGCTATAATGCAAGAAAAGTAAATAGAAAGGTATATAATTGGAAAAGGAAGAAATGGAATTTGTAACAGCATAGGGAAACACGTATTCTCATACACTAATGGTGGCAGTATGTATTATATTCTTTATGGAGAGAAACTTGGTAATATCTGTCAAACTCAAAAATGCTCATTCACACTTCTAGAAATGTATACTTCAAATATTTTCAGAAAAAAATGACATATTACAAAATTATTCATTGTAGTGTTTTTGTTTTTTTTTTTTTTTTTTTTTTTTTTTTTTTTTTTTTTTTTGACACAGAGTCTCACTCCCTCGTCCGGGCTAGAGTGCCGTGGCATCAGCCTAGCTCACAGCAACCTCAAACTCCCGGGCAATCCTTCTGCCTCAGCCTCTCGAGTAGCTGGGACTACAGGCATGCGCCACCAGGCACGGCTAATGCTAATTTTTTCTATATATTTTTAGTTGTCCAGCTAATTTCTTTCTATTTTTAGTAGAGACAGGGTTTCTCTCTTGCTTGGGCTGGTCTCAAACTCCTGAGCTCAAATGATCCTCCTGCCTCAGCTTCCCAGAGTGTTAGGATTACAGGTGTGAGCCACTGCGCCCGGCCCTGCAGTGTTTTTCATATCAGAAAAATATTGGAAATAACCTAATATTCCATCAGGAAATTATAGTACATCTATATCATGGGAAATTATATAGCTCCAAAAAAAGGAAAAGCATTTTATATATTGATATGCCATAATCTCCAAAATATATAACTATGGCACAATTAATCTAATCTAATGAATGTAGATATTTGGATCCCAGATTTTTGCTATTATGAGCAATACTATTTCTAAAATTCTTGTTTTTATCTTCTTGGTGCTCCAGTGGAATTACTTCTATTGGGTACATATCTAGCATTAGAATTGCTGGATCATAGTGTATGTGAATATTCTAATTTATGAGATAGAGCCAATTTGTTTTCCAAAGTGATTGTGCCCATTTGTACTCTTACTACCACTGTATAAGGGTCCCCACTGATATCCTCACCAACATACTACTGCATAAAATGATATCCCAATGTGGTATTAATTTGTACTTTCCTAATTACTAAATGTTCCAAGTTAATACACAAAGATTGTCCGATTGAACAAAACACAAAATCCTGAGTATTGTTTATGAGAGTTACACCTAAAAAACAAAGATAGAGGAAAAAGTGGAGAAAAGTGAACAGTTCAATAGAAAAAGATCTACTCCTAGCTATATACCAAAGACAAATTAAAACATATTCTCAAAAAACTTGTACATGAATGTTGATAGCAACATTATTCATAATAGCCAAAAAGTAGAAACAACACAAATGGCCATCTACTGATAAATGGATAAACAAAATATGGTAGATCCACACAATGGAATATTATTTGGTCATAAAAATGAATGAAGTAGTGATACATGCTACAGCATGAATAAACTTTGAATAAAATTATGCTAAGTGAAAGACACCAGACACAAAAGGCCACATATTGTATTGATCCCATTTATATGAAATGTCTAGAACAGGCAGATCCATAGATACAAAAAGTAGATTAGTGGTATCCATGGGCTTTGCAGAGGAAGAAATAGGCAGTAACCGCTAACTGTATAGTTTCTTTATCGAGTGATGAAAATTTTCTGGAATTAGATAGTGTTGATGATTGTATAATTCTGTGAATATCCTAGAAGACACAGAATTATACACTTTAAAAGAGAGGATTTTTACATGTGAATTATATTTCAGCTAAATTTTTTTAAGAAATGAAAAAGATATACCATTGCAAACATTACATACTATGGAAATGCTAATCAAAAGAAAGCTGATTATCAATATATTAATAGCAAATGGACTTTAGGCACAATTACATTACAGGTACAAAAGATCACATCATGATAAAAAATTCAATTCATAAGAAATAAAAAACAGCCTTAAATTATATGCCCCTAATAACATGGCTTCCAAATATACAAGGGAAAATTGACAGCATTAAAGGGAAAAATCAAGAAATCTGGCATTGAAGTTGGGAATTTTAACCACCTTCTTAGCAACTGATTGAACAAGCAGTAAAATGAGGAAGAATACCGAAGATTTAAACTACACAATGAATAAACTTGACCTAAATGATATATATACAAAACTATAGCCCACAATGACAGAATTGTAGGATATTTGTATTTTTTTCAAAAACATATGGAAAAGTCACTGAAAAAAAAATTATATACTGGGGCCATAGAACAAGTCTCAACCAATTTCAAAGGACTAAAGTAGCACAAAGTATTTTTTTCTAATCAATGTAAACTTGCTAGAAATCAATAATGAAAAGATACCTGAAGAAAAGCTCATATTATTTCAATTAAGAAACACACTTCTAAATAATCTATGGTCAAAGAAGCTAACATAATGAAAATAAAACATTTTGAACTGAATTATAATAACAATACCTCAAATCAAAGTATATGGAAAACAGGCAATATAGTAGTTATAGGGAAATTTCTAACCTTATATATACACTTTAGAAGAAATAATGCTAAAAATTTTACATCCATCTCAAGAAGTTAGATAAGGAAAGAAAAAAAAAACCCAAAGAAAGCAGAAGGCGGCCAGGCGCTGTGCAGTGGCTCATGCCTGACAGAAATGAGAGCATACATCTATAAAATAAAAAAGATAAAATAGAATACAATAATAATAATAATCTAAAATCTCCCCACTAAAAAAACACTAGGCCTAAAGATAACTTCAATGGCAAATTCTACCAAATATTTAAGGGGAAAAAATAACACTAATCTTAGGATAAACTCTTCCAGAGAATAGAAAATAAGGCAATACTCCACAATTCACATTATGAGGTTAGCATAACCTTGACACCAAACCCTAAGAATGGTAGTTCTAGAACGAAGTACAAGACTAATCTCACTAGCATATATATTATGCTCGACCTTATAAATACGTGGATTAAAACCATAATAAGATACCAATACACACCTATCAGAACGGCTAAAATTAAAAAGGCTATGCCAAGTGTTGGTGAGAATTTGAGTTACAGAAATTCTCACGCACTGCTGGTGTATTAGTGGAGTTGTATCTTAGCGTTAACTACTTTGGAACAGAATTCTTATCAATCTACTAGTACTGAAGATATGCACAGTTTATGATCCAGCAATTCCATCCAAAGGTATATGCCTAGAGAAAGGGTCCACCAGGAAACATGAACAGGTATGTCCTGGCAATATGTTTCAAAATAGTAAAAAATTAAAAATAAAATAAAATGATTTTTAAAAAAGCAATGAAAATATCCATCCAATGATTTACAAAAATAGCTAGAATTAGAGATCAAAAAGCTGTGTGACATTGGAGACATAATAGAAAAGATGAAGTTTCTTCTCCCAACAAGCAAAAAGGAAGGCAATCAGAAATTGTATTGAGGGAGGCGCTGTACAAGAAAGGCATGCACGGTCCATGCACAAAGCCAGGAAGATACGGCATGATTTTTAGCAATTATTGAATTGCAGGAGAGTCTATTTTAACGTTCTTCTTTAGCACAAGGAGTATGACATTGGTACTGAGAAGGAAATGTTGGCTCTGCATAAAATAGTAATGACACAGCTATAACACGGTAAGGACTATACATTGGTCTTCAACTTTTGAAATAAATCAACCTATAAAAAACAAGGAAGACTTATTTATGGTCACAGAACAGAATATAAATGTCATACATCTTGAAAAATATAAAAATAAAAGTGCTTTTAACAGAATGTGGAAGAAAGAAATGGGAAAGAGAAGTAGAGGGTAGAAACTCCAATTCCACATCTTCAAAGTGGAGAGTCACTAGATACTGTCTGGAACAAGCAGTAGAGATTTAAGCATTTGTTCAAAGTTATAAAGGTAATCAAGAGAGACACTGAAAATAGGGATATAAATCTAGGGGGGGATATAATGTCTAAAGTTGATAAGAAATAGTATGTGTCTGCCTTTGAAAAAAAAAAAAGAAATATGGAGATAACCACTGAAAACTAAATCCTAAAATGGGTAAAATGGTTACTTCTAGGGAGGAGAACTGGTAATAGAGAGGAGTGAGGTACCTAAAGTGCAGTGGTGTCATCATAGCCCACAGCAACCTCAAACTCCTGGGCTCAAGCGATCCTCCTGCCTCAGCCTCCTGAGTAGCTGGGACTACAAGCGTGCACTACCATGCCCAGCTAATTTTTCTGTATTTTCCAGAAATGGGGTCTCACTCTTACTCAGGTTTGTCTTGAACTGGCCTCAAGCGATCCTCCTGCATCGGCCTCCCGTAGTGCTAGGATTACAAGCATAGGCCACTGTGCCTGGCCTAACCTCTTCTAAGTTAATGATTTTTAAACTAATATTATGCAGTGTATGTGTGTGAGAGACAGAGAGACAAAGACAGAGGGACAGAGAGAAAGAGAACGAGAAGAACTATATATTACAGAAGAAACACATTTTAAATTTCAGAATTAATACATAATTGACAATATGCAGAAAATTATTAGGAGAGTGCCCCTATTTCTAAGCAACGCATGCAGAATTTACTCAGGAACAAAACATGAGATCTTTTTGCCATTCATATGCTGGTAATCCAACTGGGCATATTACTGTCAATTCACGATTTATTATTTCACATTTTAGAAAGTTTGAAGCTTTTGCTAAATACTTCAAATAATTGGTATCAAATAATAAAAAATATTTTAAAAGCCCAAGTATCTACATGTACATGAATATTTTACTAGACATATATAACCATTCATTTGCTAATTCATTTCCTCATTTGCCATTAAACTTGGGTCATCCATCAGTTTTCCTGTGATGACCAATTTCCCTTAGAGGAGCGCAGGTCAGTAGCAACATATGAATTTCTTCCTCCAGCACCAGATCGTGTCCCTACTTGGATTATTGCCGTAACAGAAAAGCACATAGCGTGGCAGTGAGGGAAGCACGGCAATATCATGACTGGGAGATCGGCTTCCCAAAGGAACAAAACAAAAACAAAAGAAATACAATCTCAGAGGAAATGCTTCTTACTTCTGGGGAAATCTATCTTCCAGAGGACAATTACATGAGTGACTAGAACCCCATCAAAAACTTTTAAGTTCACTTCCAGTTTGGTTAGACATTCCAGCAAATACAGACACAGTCAAAGCATCATCAGCACTCTATTTGTACGTGAAGAATCGGGGGGAAATATTTTTGAAAAATACTTACCATCGCCAGCGGATGCTGAAGCTGACATGCCCAAAGTTAGTGACAATCAGCTAAGAGTGGATTACAGGGAGAAGTTTTTTCAGCGTGGCTCCCAATGATTAAAATCCTCAGCCAGGCTGTAACCAAATGAAATGTAATGTCAGCCTAGCTCTAATTTTAGTTTACGGACAAAGCTGAGAATAGAAAGAATCACATGGGGCTTCTGTGCAAAGGATCAGCTGATAACATATGTGAGTATATTCCGTAAACTGTAAAATGCTATACTACAGACATTATAAAACTACGAAGCACAACTATTTCTAAGAAAAATTATTAGAAAAATAATTCCTAATGAAAGTCCTCCTACTTTTCATGACTTACACATTTTAAGTATTTAACAGAATTTAATGCATCTATTCCAAGCAGAGAAACTTGAACATATGCTGATGTATAGCATGACAGAAGTCCTACGTGGTAAACCACAGATCTGCAAATATTTGAACTAAAGGCATGGATGCTTTAGAAAAGAAGAAATGAACATGTGGATAAGCGTGGGTAACAGAGGAGTCCCAAACTTCTGCTGCACCCACACTTCAAACTGAATTATCTCTTAACTTTTATCTCTGCAGCTTTTATAGACAGGACTTAATTCCAGGTTCTTAAAAAATATATATTTATGTATTTATTTGAATTTGTAAGATATGCACATGGAACACAATTCGAAAGATCTATCCCTCATCCCTGCCTCCAGCCATTTAGTTTTCTTTTCTGAAGGCTACTACTATTGCCAGTTACTTGTGCACCCTCCCAAAGATGGTCTGTGAATTTATATGCCTAAATATTGCCCATATTCCTTAAAAGCACACATATGCGCTGGCATGCACGCACGCTAAGATGGTAGCGTACTATATACATTGTTCTATGATGTGTTTTCTTCACTCAGAATATCTTGGAAATTGAAATATAGCACCTGAGCAGCAGTAATCAGAATATTACTCAAACTTCCTTCCTTTTAAACCACAAATCAGAAAAAGAGAATAAAAGACATTATAGTCTTGCCTCAAAAGAAAAAAACAAAAGAAAAAACAATATCCCTCAACACCCACCAAATAACGACACAGAAAAGGCACTGGCTTCCTGTATGTCGAATGAGGTATTTTTCACTGCAGAATGAATTAAAAAGGTATGCTCCTCCTGCTTTTTATTTTTATGCACTACTTTTAGTTCTACAGAAGTAAAAGCTATACTGAATTTAAAATCTTTTTGCATGGATAATTCTGTGTAAATTACACAATACTTTGTTTCTAGGACATTGACCCAATTCTTGAGTATACTATGATACACTTCAAATGGCAACTACAAAAATTGGTTTTTCACATTTCTACTAAATACTATGCAGAACCTTTACTATCTATTAAATGTGGAAGCTGTGAGAATTTTTTTTGTATTTAGAAAGTATGACAATCTGAAAATAAACATCTTACAGAAATAATACAATTCTATTAAAATTGGAGTACACTTCATTTATATATCATTATTTCTTTTTCTTTTTTTTTTTTTTTGAGACAGGATCTCGCTCCCTCACCCGGGCTAGAGTGCAGTGGCGCTATCACAGCTCACTGTGGCCTACAACTCCTGAGCTCAAGCTGTCCTCCTGCCTCAGCCTCTCAAGTAGCTGGGACTACAGGTGCACATCATCATGTCCAGCTATTTTTTTATTTTTTGTAGAGATGAGGCTCTGTTGCCCAGGCTGTTCTCAAACTCCTGGCCTCAAGCCATCCTCCCACCTTGGCCTCTCATATATCATTATTTCTAATATACACCTAATTATTAGAGAAACTAGTGCACTAAAGGACAGTGATGGTTTTTAAAAATGATGACTTCGCTGTGGCAAGTTTGTCCTGCTCTGTGCAAGCAACATTTGAACCGATGGGGCATTTCTAATCTTGTGCTAACAACACAATGGGACCAAGGCCAGGTTCTTTTGTGCAATTCGCAAAGCCTTTGGTTTGTAGACTTGTTAGTATGGTGGCTTAGCTCATCAACTTGGAGCATTTGAATATCTAATGTTCCAAACTGTTAGTCATATTCCAATTTATAGTTATCCTACAGTTTTCATTAACTTAATTACACCCGCCATCAACTTAGTTTACTTGCCTTTGTTACTGCAGTTGGAACTCCAGCTGCATTTTTCCAAGAAATTAAATTGCTAGGTTTTTACAGCTGACTATACTCTAGCAACTTCTGTACAGACTTTATAATCATAGTTTTTTGGGACTTGGCTTTTTATCACATTTTAGAGCTATTATAAAGTTTTCTTTCAGCAAACTTCAAGTTAAATCACTTTTCCCAAGTTTAACACAGTCCAATGGCTCCTCTGGGGGTGTAAATGGGTGGAGGCACTTACGTTGCTATTGGAGGAGACTCTGCCTCCTGCTCAGCCTGATATAGGTGTGAATGCCTTTCTTTGACCGTCCCCACTTTCCGCCATATTGAACCTAAATTTTCAGTCCCCCACCTGTCCTCATTTCTTCTGTCTTGTCTCTTGTTAAGCCTCACACAGCTGTTCCTCATGCTTTGCATTATAACATTCCACATGGTACTTCGTAAAAGCCTGATATAGATGACCTCTTTATAACAGAATTGCAATTATTCTTGTCATGCTTCAGTTGTTTTTGTGGCTCTTTTTTGGACTGTCTCCAAATTTTCCTGCTCAGTTTTGGCAAGCTGGCCTGGAGTTCTCTCACAAGGGTCTGGCCAGCACATGAATTTGCTTGTGGTTAAAAGGCCTTTGTGCTCAATACTGGCACTGCCTCATATTGAATTAATTTTCATTTCCATATTATTCTGAATGCACAAACATGAGGGATTCATGCTACCTTCAGTGATTGTTTACATGCCTTCTGTAACATAAAAGAGCCCATGGTTATCTTGATGGGATAACAATGATAACATGAACCATGTCAGGTTTGGCATGAATAGCTCAGAGTTGACCTGGTCTGTCTGATGAGATGTCACTGAACTGTTTGGTGCTCTGGAGATGCTAAAGTGTTGGAAATGAGTGCCTAGAGCTCAGGAGAGAGGTGGGTCCAGAGAGAACTAATCAGGAGACATCTGGGTGGGAGATGTGGCCAAACCTTTTGTCAACACTGTGATTACAGGTGAGCAGTGGGAAAAGCCAGGATTGCAAGGGGTTAAAGACCAATTCAGGAAGTTTGGCAGGAAGGAGAGAGAAATTTATTCATGTAGTGGCAGATAGAAGTAACAATATGAGAAAAGTGTCCTGAGTCTTCTTTTGGGCAAAGGGAAATAAGCTGTTAGAGAAGAAGGTAGTTTTTTTGTTTGTTTCTTTGAAGGATTATTTAAAAAATAAGAATAGTTCTATTTATTTTATTAGTTAGGGCAGCACTAGTCAATAGAATTTTCTGTGATGATAGAAATGTTCTATATTTGTGCCATCCAATATGGTAGCCACTAGCCACATGTGGCTATTTAAATTTAAATTAAATTAAAATGCAGCTTTTCAGCTATACTAGTCCCTTGAATTGCTCAACAGCCCCATTCATTAATTAAAATTAAAATTTCAATAGCCATGTGTGGCTAGTGGCTACCACACTGGACAGCTCAGAGTTAGAGCATCACTAACTAGACTAGCAGATGAATCTCAAAACATCAGTGTCTTAAAAAAATAAGTGTATTGTTCAGCTGCATTACACTCAAACCCATCAGTGCTAGGGTGTGGAGAAGAGGGCATTCTGCTTCACCAGGAACATGAAGGAACACTGGTTCCTTCCATCTAGCATGGCTGCCGTCTTCAACACGCACCCTTCAAGGTTGCTGAGTAGGAGAAGAGAGAGTGTGGAGCCTGTTTGGGAGGTTTTCTGCAGGCCATATCTGGAAATGGCCTACCTATACCCATATTCTAATGGCTACAAATAAATGATATGGCCCTACCTAACTGCAGGCTAGCCTGGAAAAATATGTAACCATGTGCCCAGAAGGGAAAGGAACCAGCTTTATGGATACATAACATTACCCTGCCACATTGAAATGTGCAAAGAGTTCTGGGAACAGTCTCCAACACCTCCTCCGTAGGGAACTGGAAATGAATTTTAACCAGTGTACTAAGGGAGTAAATGTGGTACAGTTCTGGATGTAAAGAAGAGATCGAAGGATCAAAATGGGGCGATGGGGGTTAAACATGCACCAGGGATCAGGAGGAAGAGACGGAATTAATAATAGAGGGTAGAAAGTTTGATTTTTGCTGATGGAGAACCACTTCTTCCTCAGAAAGAGAAACAAAAGGAAAGAAAAAGTGTGAGAATAGATTTTGAGGTCAAAAGGAGAGAAATTAAAGATTCTTAGGTTGATTCACCTTGTCTACTCTGTAAGATAGAAGGTGAGGATATTTGCTTATTATGACAAGGCTGGGAAGATGTTTGGGTAGGTGCTTAAAATGAGCAGAAAAAAGTCAGGCATGGTGGCTCACACCTGTAATCCTACCACTTTGGGAGGCCGACAAGGGAGGATTGCTTGAGCTCAGGAGTTTGAGACCAGCCTGAGCAAGAGCGAGACCCTGTCTCTGCTAAAAATAGAAAAATTAGCTGAGCATAGTAGGGTGTGCCTGTAGTCCCAGCTACTCGGGAGGCTGAGGCAGGAGGATCGCTTGAGCCTAGGAGTTTGAGGTTGCTGTGAGTGAGCTATGATGACACCACTGCACTCTACCCAGGGCAACAGAGTGAGATGGTCTCAAAAAAAAAGAAAAAAAAATTAGTGGGAAAAGACTTGGGACAGGCCCTGTGAAGAATGCTTGGGCATTTGCCATACAATATGGAAGGGATTTGTTTCAGACTAATCCAGTGACCCAGACATCTCATAGAATGTGTCAGGTAAACTCAAATATGTATCTTCTTTTTCTCGTGATAAATATCCCTATGGTAAGCCAATAGAACAGAGTTCTGTTAATCTTCTCTTTGACCGAAAAATTAGGCTTTGAAAATTTAGCTTAGACTTTTTTCTCCTGCCATAATTAATGTGCCAGTATAAGAGCAGAACATTAAAGCTAGTGGGTAGATGAACATGCAACAATCTTAAGAAAAATCAGAAGAGCATATTGAAGCTCATAATTTGTATTTTGACATCGGTGGAATTGTCAACACCACACGAAGTTTGAGAATGAAATTACTTCTCATTAACATTGAACTTAACCTAGGAATAAAATAAATATTCTTTGTTGGAGAAATTATAAAATCTTGGAATTGCAGCAGCCATACAATTTAATAGTATCTCGTGTACTTGCCTCCCACTCCCTACTCTACCACTTCAGTTTCCTCCCTACCCAGGTTCTTAAAGAACTCTTTGAGAAAAATTCATAATTTAACATCAGTTGGGGTGGGAAGGCAATGGCTCACTTTATGTAGTTGCCTTTTTTTTTTTTTTTTAATCTGCCCAGAAATTCCCCATTCTTGTATGCTTGTGTGGGGCTGTCTGACTCCCGGGCTCCAAAGGTGACGTAAGACCGAAGTGTGGTTGGAATACTGTATTCTCCTGCCGACACTGAAGGGCATGGGAACCAAGAAAGACAAATCAAAGCTGTCCTTGGGATTTTGACTGGAAGCATAATGTGGATTCACACACACGATCCAATCTCAGTTAGAAAACACAGTGTATAGGAAAAGAGCAAAACTGCCGTTAAGAACTGACTGGAGATAAAACTCAACTCTAAAAGGACTGATGTTCTGCAGGTTATTGGCACAGACTCACTCCTAGTGCAGGCTTTAATCACTGGCCAAAGCTCTCACTGTGAGAGCAGAAACTTTATCTAATTCACCTTTATCTACAGTCTCTGTCCCAGGGGCTGGAACTGAATACATATTCAATAAATATGTGCAGAATTAACTAATTAGTCAATTACTGGGTAAATGTTATAAACGTCTTTAAAGACTTCAAGGAAACGTTTGTACTCCTGGTAATGTAGGGCAGTGCTGAGTGCAATCATTTCTTTCTCAAACCACAGTTTTCTTAGAAGTCAGCAAGGAAATCCAACAAGTTATTTTCGGGATCCACTTGGGGTAGGAAACCTTGAGAAATGCCCACATAAGCCAGTAGGCTCTCTGGACAAAGCACTGTCACTTTTGCTCTGTTTCTACATAACCACTTCTTAGATGTTTTGACATAAGGTACAGTTTGATCTCTGAAATGGAAATTCATACCAATTCTGACTTGTATCCTGCAAACTTCCTTCCCTGTTGTACTTCCTTTTCAAATGTCAGAGGAAGGCTCTACATAACGAACAGAGCCTCGATTTTCTTGTGGGCCACCCCCAGCAATAATTTTGGCTTCTCCCCCAAGTATATATACATCCTAACCTTCAGACATACTAGTGAAGGACTTGAATTGTCTAGCTACTCCACTTTAATGTCAACCTCTAGGAATACAGCAAGAGTCTGTTCACCCCATCCCCCTGGTCCTATGATGTGTAGAGCCCTGCGGACCAGCACTGCCGCTAGGGCCTCGCTCCTGGCCCTCTGGACTGTGACAGGGAATACTGCTATCCTTAAGGCCCTGCACACAGCAGGGAACAAATCCTTTGCTGAATTCTCAATAATAGATGAGACTAAAGACAAGATAGTAATGGCAGGGGGTTTGTATAGAACAGACAGCTGAAGGGTTATTTTGGGAATGTGGAGAACATCTTGACCTTCAGTGGAATATATTACATACTTACTTCAGAACTCCCTTCTCCTAGTTTTCACATTCTTTTAGTGAGGGGGGACATTTTTACTGATCATGTCATTCTTCATTTAAAATTCAGCAAATGGCTATCCATGGGAAATTAGCTAAATCATAGGATATCCACCTTCCAATCCTTCCAGTTAGAATCAGTAACCTTTATTACATGGTTCATAGCACCTGGGCTATTTTCTACCTAGAATAGTAATTATATTTTTTATAGTTATTTAATATTTGTCTCCTCCACTAGACTGTAAGCCCAGTGGAGGCAGGGACCATGAGGGTGGGCATTGTGTGTCCAGTGCTTAGTACCATACTTGGTATACAGTAGATGTTTACTATTTAAATGTATAATAAATACATACAATGGAGCCATTTAAAAAGCATGACAATGTGGAATTGTTTATTGACACGTAAAGTTACCCACAATATAATGTTAAATTTTAAAAATCAAATAATAAAATAGTAGATATACTACAATCCCATTTTAATAAAAAGAATAGCCACGTATACAGATACATACATCAAAATGTTGATAATGGTAGGTTATGGATGATTATTTTATTTTCTTAATAACTCTCTGTATTACCTGAATTTTTTAAATAACAGCATTTATCATTTTCTGATTTAAAAATTATTTCCATGTTGAGAAAAATCTAGACATTAAAATGACCTTTTTTCCCAATCACAAAACTTCAACAACTAATTTTGGCATACAGTATTCGATTGGACAATATTAGAAACAACCTGAATTTCTGAATGCAAATAAAAATGTTGGATTATATTCATCTTGATGCTATTTCTGATTAAAGTGGACTTTTAACATAATGGTTATTATGAAATCTTCACTGACATATAAAATTTATTATTTTATTTTAGGTCTATAATTACCCATTAGACTCCTTTCTCCTCTTATCCACATTCTTATTTAGGATACGGAGAATGGAATAGACCTTAATTCCTTATCTTATTCTATTTTTTAGTTGAAGATCAAGAAAGTTAAAAGGGGACTTCTGAATATATAAAAAGTCAGCCTGTTACATTTAAAGTTGCTTCCTTATATGATGGAAGTTTGCAAAGGTGAAGTTCTTTCCCAACAAAACACTAAATTATTACCAAAATTCTAAAAGTACATCAATGTTAAACAAATACCTTTAATAGACTGGCTATAAAACTATAATTGGGCATTTTTAAGACCAGGTTATCATTTTTCCCTTTTAAAAGATGTTAATTTACATAAATAAAACACAGATGATATCTCTATACAGAGCAAGAATATACTCCTGGATAGCTTAAAAGATAAGTATAATTGCACTTATTTTATACAATTAGCATGATTGTAGGGAAATGGAAAATATTTTTTATACATAAATTTCTTTTTCCAATTAAGCAGAATTAAAAAGTTTCAGTAAGAGTCAGCCAAAACACAAACAAAAACAAAAACAGGGCAAATACTGTATATATATGGCTATCTGTCTTATCGTAACATTAATTTTGTTATTGTTGCCATTTTCAATCCACTGACACAAAGACCTCAGCACCATATTAAGAAGTCATACTTTGACCTATAAAATGTAACAGCCCCAGGAGAACAATTACACCATTATTCGTTTTCAGTAAAAAGTCTAATAGAACAGTGATAAATATTGTGCCTTAGAACCTTAATCATATAATACAAATCATTTATAATACAAATTATAAAGATAAACATGTGCTGGAATAGCTAGGCTTTACGCACTCTTTGGAAACTCAAGAAGTTCAAGAATGTCTTATCAATCTTCATTTCAGATTTAGTAGCATAAGAGCTGGGTTTTCTAAGTAGGATTTCCACAGATTAGAGAAGCGTGACATTGTAGCACCATCGATAACTCTGTGGTCAGCTGACCAGCTCACGTTCATTATCTGTGCCTTATACACTTCTCCTTTTTGGTTAAAACGGGGAAGGGCCTAGAAAAAAAAAAAAAAAAGGAACAAAGAGTAAACCTTCACTTGTTCAAAGCTTAAGCTCCAACAATGACATATCAGGCAAACTATCCTCCCTGCAACAGAGAGGAAACGGGCATCCCAAATAATTTTTGAAATGCTGACTCCTACTTTTTCCATCTTTGAGAGTATGTGCCTCCAGCTGTCAGAGCTTCTCCAAGGCATTTCCTGTCCCCTGTGCTATTCCCATACCTACGTTCATTAAATTTCATCTCAGATCTCAAACGTTCAACAACTATTTAAGAGTTGTGCCAGGTACTCCTCTGGGCTCTGAGGAGAGCAGACGATTTAGGATAAACAAGGCTTCCTCAATGAAGGTGGCGAGGAAACAAGCCATAGAGGCACCCGGAGAAAGACGACGGAGAGCAAGCGTGACTGGAGCGCTGGAGAAAGCGCAGAGTCAGGCAGACGGCGGAGCAGGAGAGGAGGCCACGGCTGCACTGGGTGGGAGGGACCACGCCATTAAAGGCAGTGCTGCTCGATCTCTATTTGGTAAAGGACTTTAAAAAAATATTCTAAACCACTGAGGGCTTTTTTTTTTTTTTTTGAGACAGAGTCTCACTCTGCTGCCCAAGCTAGAGTGCCATGGTGTCAGCCTAGCTCACAGCAACCTCAAACTCCTGGGCTCAAGCAATCCTCCTGCCTCAGTCTCGAGTAACTGGGACCAGAGGTGTGCTCCATAATGCCCGGCTAATTTTTCTATTAGCAGAGACGGGGTCTTGCTCTTGCTCAGGCTGGTCTCGAACTCCTGAGCTCAAGTGATCCTCCTGTTTCAGCCTTCCAGAGTGCTAGGATTACAGGCATGAGGCATCGCACCTGGCCTATTGAGGGCTATTTTTTAAAAAATACATTAAAAGTGAATTATTATCAGCCGGGCGCGGTGGCTCACACCTGTAATCCTAGCACTCTGGGAGGCCGAGGCGGGCGGATTGTTTGAGCTCAGGAGCTCGAGACCAGCCTGAGCAAGAGCAAGACCCTGTCTCTGCTAAAAATAGAAAGAAATTAATTGGACAACTAAAAATATATAGAAAAAATTAGCCGGGCATGGTGGCACATGCCTGTAGTCCCAGCTACTCGGGAGGCTGAGGCAGGAGGATCGCTTGAGCCCAGGAGTTTGAGGTTGCTGTGAGCTAGGATGACGCCACGGCACTCTAGCCCAGGCGACACAGTGAGACTCTGACTCAAAAAAAAAAAAAAAAAAGTGAATTATTATCTATTCAGTACAATGTACACTATTCAGGGGATGGGTACACTACAAGCCTAGACTTCTCTACTATACAATTTATCCATGTAACAAAAAAAATTTGTATCCCCCAAATCTGTTAAAATAAAATTTAAAAAAAGATTCTTATGCAAACTTCAGATATTTGAAAGTTAAAAAAAATTATATAGTCCTATAAATGCACACATGTCCATGTGATCTCACACTCTAGGTTACGCAAACACCCCTGGTCTGTGTCATCTCCGTATTTCATTCCATTTGTAATGCTCCATTACTACCTGGCAGGAAGGCAGTGCTGAAAGAAGTCCACAGCCACAAAAAAAAAAGATCTACTCGTCACCTACCCCCCAGCCAAGACACTGCGGCTGCAGAGGCAGTCAAATAATCCTTGGAAAAGCAACCTCACAAGAAACAAGCTTGACCACTCTGCCATCATCAAGTTCCCCCAACCACAGAGTCGGCCATGAAGACCACAGCACACTTTAGTCCATTGTGGACATCAAAGCCCACAAGCACCAGATCAAACAGGCTGTGAAGAAGCTCTGTGACACTTACGTGGCCAAGCTCACACCCTAGGGGATCAGGCCTCATGGAGAGAAGAAGGCTATGTTCTACTGGCTCCTGATTAAGGTGATTTGGATGTTGCCACCAAAATTGGGATCATCTCAATTGAGTCTAGCTGGGCTAATTCTAAAGGTATATCTTCACCATTAAAAAAAAAAAATATGTAAAATATAAGCCCCAACTTCTTGTTATTAGATCAATAGACATCAAATCACATTGTCAAACTGCTATAGAAGTTTCTGTACTTATCTCCTCATACCTGGGTGATAACAGTCACATGAGATGCAAGTCTGGAGCACTCTGAGTAGCATCAGTACAGGGTCCCTTAAGCCAATGCAGCTACTTGCCTTTAATTCTGGGCAAGATAAACCACTGGAGGTGTCTGAGCAGAATGGCCAGTCACTCAAAGGGGAGACTTTAGGAGAAGCAGGTTTGAGGATGGGGAGAGGAACAGGAGCTCAGTTTTGGACATGTTAAAACTTGAGACGCCGGCCGGGCGCGGTGGCTCACGCCTGTAATCCTAGCACTCTGGGAGGCCGAGGC
>NW_012150285.1:449807-451219 GCF_000956105.1 Propithecus coquereli
AGCCCGGGCAACATAATGAGACTCTGTCTCAAAAAAAAAAAAAAAAATTTATGAAAAGAGAAAATAGCAAAGATAATACAAAAGGGAGAAAGGAATTAAATACTATTTGTCCCTACCCAACAAAGATTACATTAAGTTATGAATATGATTTATACTCAAAGAAATATGCTTCACAGCTTGAAGATACCATAGGTAAAATCATTCTGTAAAAATATATCTACTGAACAGATATTTGCATACCAATGTTCATAGCAGCATCACTGACAATAGCAAAAAAATGGAAACAATTCAAATATTCATTGACAAATGAATGGATAAACAAAATATGGTATATACATAAATACAACAGAATATTATTTAGCCTTAAAAATGAATGAAATTCTGATATATACTACAACATAGATGAACCTTGAGACAGACACACAAGGACAAATATCGTATGATTCCACTTACATGAGATACCTAGAATAGTCAAATTCATTCATAGAGGTAGAACATAGAATGGTGGTTACCAGGGGCTGGGGGAATGGAGAGTTATTGTTTAATAGGTGCAGAGTTTCAATTTGGGATAATGAAAAAGTTGTGGAGACAGATGGTGGTGATGGTTGCAAGCAATGTGAATGTTCTTAGTGCTACTAAACCATAGACTTAAAAGTGGTTAAAATGGTAAATGTATGTTATAAATATTTTATCACAATTATACACATACATACATACATAATTCAAAAGAAAGTAAATCTAAGGAAAGAAAAAAATAAAACTATCAAACAGGTGTAATGGTTTGGAAACTGTAAGTCTGTGAGACTCAAATACTGAATCCTTGTTGGGAAGAGAATGAGTGTTAGAGAAGTTATCACTCAGAACTCCTGATTTGGAAAGAACAAGCGTCATGCTGTGTGTTTACGTTTTTTCTCCATCTCCTCTGTTTGTCATAAAGGAAGACGGATGCCAGGAAGAGAGAATAACTTGGAAAGCAACTCAAAGGCTGAAGGGAAGCTTGTGTCAGGGTTTGCGATGCCAACACGCAAGTAGCATGAAGACAAGTCCCAGAGATCTTCAACATAGAAGCATTATGAGTACAGAAAAGAAGAGAAGTTCTTCTTATAACATGCAGAGCAAAATCAAGGTTAATGTGGTGACAATGGCATTTAATAGTGGTGGCACTGAACTGGTATCCAGGAGCTTATCTACCTTGGTGGTCCTCAACCCTGAATCAACAGGCAAGCCCCATGCCCCCAAATTCTTATTCAGTTTGTATAGGGGGAGGTTGGGCATAATTTTCTTCAAGCTCCCACATGATTTTAACGTGCAGCCAGTGTTAAGAATCATTGCAGGCCGGGCGCGGTGGCTCACGCCTGTAATCCTAGCACTCTGGGAGGCCGAGGCGGGTGGATTGTTTGAGCTCAGGAGTT
>NW_012150285.1:453093-468039 GCF_000956105.1 Propithecus coquereli
TGAGACCAACGGAGAGGTCCGAGCCCCCTGAGCTCCCGCTTTGCCTATAATCTTTATAAACTTATAAAACTATACCTTTGTCTCAGTGTATTCTTTTGTTTCTTCCATTTTCCATTTCTCTCTATTATTTTCTTATCCCTTGCAACTCTACCAAAGGGACCTGGTTTTTTGCGGGGAACACTGGCCACGTTCCCCGCAAAATATTACTATTACTTACTGATCCAATGTTGGAAAGAGTAAATGTCCCTCCTGTAAGATCAGTGGTGCTGAGCTGACCCGCAGAGCCCAATTTCTGGAGCCGATCCAGTTCAGCGGCAATCTCAAATACAGAGCAGGCCTGAACGTTTTTCACGTTAGGGACAATCAAACCGTGCTCAGTATCCATTGCTATCCCAATGTTATGAGAAGCCTAAAAAATAAAAAAAATAAAAAAAACTATATATTAATGGTAGGCCTTCTAATAAATAAGCTAATAGCAAAGAAAAGGTCAAATTACACAGTCTTCTAAAAACAACCAGCAAAAATTATTTTTACCAGATTGGCAATGATTTAAAAGAAATAATTTTAAAAGGGCCAGGTGCAGTGGCTCACACCTGTAATCCCAGCACTTTGGGTGGCTAAGGTGGGAGGACTGCTTGAGGCCAGGAGTTCGGAACCACCCTAGGTAACACAGCAAGACCCCTGACTCTACAAACAATTAAAAAAAAATTTATCTAGGTGTGGTGGCACATGCCTGTAGTCCTAGCTACTCGGGAGGCTGAGGCAGGAGGATCGCTTGTGCCCAGGAGTTTGAGGTTACCATGAGCTGTGATCATACTATTGTACTTCAGCTTGGTAACAGAGCAAGACCTTGCCTCTTAAAAAAATAATAATAATTTTAAAATAATTTCTAAGCGATTTTTTTTAAAGATAATGTTTTGTTGATAAGAATATAGGGCAACAGGCTATTTCCCTTTATTGTTACTGGAAATGTAAGCTGGGAGAGGTTGAGCATCCCTAATCTGAAAATCTGAAACCCAAAATCCAAAATGTTCTAAAATCTAAAATCTTCTGAGGACCAACACGATGATGTCACCTGTGGAAAATACCACACTTGACGTCATGTGATGGGTTACAGTCAAAACTTAGTTTCATGCACAAAATTATTAAAAATAATGCCAGGTGCAGTGGCTCATGCCTATAATCCCAGCACTTCGAGAGGCTGAGGCAGGAGGACTGCTTGAGGCCAGGAGTTCAAGACCAGCCTGTGCAACATAGTGAGACCCTGTCTCTACAAAAAATTAAAAAATTAGCCAGGAGTGGTGGTGCATACAGGAGGAGCTACTCAGGAGGCTGAGGTGGGAGGATCGTTCAAGCCCAGAAGTTTGAGGCTGCAGTGAGCTATGATCCAGCCACCGCACTCCATAGCCTGGGTAAGAGCGAGATGCTATCTCTTAAAATAAAAAAAAAGAATTGTATAAAATTACCTTCAGGCTATGTATATAGGTGTATATGAGACATAAATGAATTTCATGTTTAGGTTTGGGTCCTATCCCTAAGATACCTCATTATATATATACAAATATTCCAAAATCTGAAAAAAAAAAATGAAATTCAAAACACTTCTGGTCTCAAGCATTTCAGATAAGGGATACTCAACCTGTATAGACTTTCTGGAAAACATATGACAATATGCAACAAAATTTATAAGAATATGTGCTAAAGAGCTAAATGCAGAAGTATATACCAATACACAGGGATGTTGTATACAGATTGTTTATAAGTTTTAGAAACTGCAAGCGATCAAAATGTTTATCAATAAGTCACTGGCTAAGTAAATGGAAACAAAGCTGTATTTATGGACATATAATGATGTCCATAATATATTAAGAAGAAAAAAGTGAGATAAAGAAAAATATGAATAATTCTATATATTTTTTAAAAAGTATATGAGAATAAATATAAGAATAAAATCCTGGAAGGATGTGTATCTCAACATAAACAGTAAGTTGTATTAGGATCGTGGGCTTGAAGGTAAACATCATTTTCTTGCCTGAAATTTTTATAACAAGTATATACTTAATCAGGAAATATTAAAATAAAAATAAATATAGCCAGCTGTATTAATCATATTAATATTCTAGATCTGACTTCCAGAATATCTAAACTCACTTCCTAGTTGTATATTTCTAATGAGAAACATACACAGGAATGGCATCCCTGAGTTCTCAGTCTTAAGAAAGTTTCACTCCGAACAGAAGAGTTCACTCAAATTGAATTCAAACTTACTACTTTTCTCATTTAAATTATTCTTAACATTTCAGGAATTCAATTTTGAGAGAGCTGCTTCTTTTTGAGAGGGTAAAGTAGGGTAGGTAACACAATCCACTGCTGTACAGCTATATATTTCCATTATTTTAAGCAGAAAACCAAAAAAGCTTAAAAATGCCAATCTCCATATCTAAATAGTAGCATGATTAACCAGTAAAAACAAAAATAGCAATAAATTATACTTAAGTTTAATGTTTTATCCCATATCTTTAATTCTAATCTAAAAAAGACCACTATTTGAGGGACAATAGAAGCCTCTCTAACCTACAAGCACACTGGCACTATCTTCTACTTATAACAAGAACATTTTCACACTGTATAGCCAACCTTATATGTTATATTCTGGCAGTTTTCATCCACAGAAGCATTAAGGATGGGAAACTGTAGTAATCCCAAGGATGCAGCCTGTTTAACAGAAAGAGATTGCAACTTTAGCACCTTTAACTCGGAAGGGGTAGGGGATTCCAAGCAATAAGTATTAATATTAAAAGAAGGAGGGAGAGAGCTCCTATTTATGCTGAGTTTAATTTCAAGTCTCCATGTACGTAGGCACATCCAATATTACCTTCAAGCAGTGCAGAACTGGGTCACCCTAATCATTTCAGAATAAAAGATTTAAAGCAGTCAGGTAGCTTGTAAAGATCAAGGAGATTTTTATAAGTGATTTCCTCACTTACACGTAGTCTTAAGATTTCCATGAGAAGTAAACCTGTAGTCCAAATATACACTAGGAATTCAAACACAAAAAGACAGGTAAGCTATTTCCCTACGTAGAAAGAACATGTAATAAGGATTTCAAAGTGCACTGGCCAGCAAAGGTCAGTTTTCCACCTGGTGTCCTTGGCCAAATGAAGGGCTGAGCTGGCACAAACATTTACTCTAGTGCCTGAGTCTCACTGAAGAGCATTTGTTTTCCCTCTCTGCCTCCTTCTCCCTTAGTCTTTCCCCTTCTTTTTTGCTTTAGTCTCTCTGTCTCTCTCTTTTTTTTTCAGCCACAGAAACTGTGACCTTTTGTCTTTTAACACCATTTCTCTCCTGTCCATATTCAGATTTCCCTGTTTCCAAAATGTTCTTGATAGCTGTTTCTCTGCCCATCCAGGATCTGATAATCAAGGTTCACATATTGCATGTGGTAGTCATGCCTCGTATTAAATTTAAAAGATAGCAAAATTATAATGCTTAGGATTGTGCTTAAAAAGAATTCCTTCCCGCTACTGCCCTTGTCCAGTCCCATTGAGAGTTCTTTACATGCATTGTGTTAAGTGTTATTTTTGTCTGTGGGTTGGTGGCCTTAATAGGGGAGGAAAAATGTCAAATCCTTGAACTAGAGAGTTACAGTGATTAGTTTAGCTAGGACGGGTATGGAAGTAGATCAGTGAAAGAAAAATATAATGAAAAGATTTGCTGCAAATTCTTTCATTTTTATGACCTGAAAGCTTTAATAAGTATTTGATTTGATAACTGTAACTTTAATCTTCTTTGTGTAAAAATCCATAACTAAGGTTAATCTAAAGTGTTACACATAAAAACAGGGTTTTCAGCATAATCCAAATTTTGTAAAAGAAAATACAAGATATGTGCCCACGGATTAGATTATTTTTTCCCTTGTACAATACTTCATAGTATTTTCCAAATGTTCTGTAACTTATATAAAAATGTATTTTAAAACAAAGCAAGCTAAATTTTATGTTTTCAAAATAAAGATTAGTTTTAGATTAGTCATTCAGAGTGAAACAATGAAGAAAAATGGTAATAAAAGAAATTCAATGTATTAAACGGATGGTCTATCCTTGCTTCAAAACACTTGCTGTTACCAAAAAACAGTAAGAGAGACCCAATCAGAAACACAGAAGTGGGGCTCTCTTGCTCTTCAAGGTTAACTTCTCCACTGGGGTCTTCACTGCATTCTTCCCCTAATGCCAGGATCTTGCTCCGATAATCCTTCCCACTCACAATTTTTTTTGTCTTCAGATTCTGCAGCTCTTTCCTGTAGCCTACAAACTGCTAGATTTTTCCCTGAGGATGTGCAGGAGGGGCGGAGGCAGATGGAACCTTTCCTCACTCTCCTGCACACAGCCGTCTTAACTACCCTCTGCACCCACTGCCCCATCTGCCTTTCACCAGCTTTTCCTAATGCTCCTCTTTCTCATTCCTATTCATTCCCCAAGCAACTGCAACCAAGCTTCTACCTCAATAATACTCAATCAGTTCCGGCTGAGGCCACTCGTGGCCTCCAGATTACTGCTCCAATAGCCTGTTCCTAGTCCATATCCTATTTAACCTTTGTGATGCATATGCCGGTTATCTACTCTGCCCTTAAAACTTTTTTCGTCTCTCTTAGTGTAAGAGGCTCAATCAACGGCCCCACTCTTTCACACCTCCCTTTATCCACACCCTTTGGTAGTGCTCTTTCAGGCTGACTAAGCTTAGTGACTTGCTTTGGTCAACAGATAAGAACAAACTTGAGCCGGCACGGTGGCTCACACCTGTAATCCTAGCACTTTGGGAAGCTAAGGCAGGAGAATTGCTGAAGTGCAGGAGTTTGAGTTTGCAGTGAGCTATGATGATACCACTGCACTCTAGCCAGGGAGACAGAGCAAGACTGTAGCTCAAAACAAAAAAACAAACTTGGTGCAGCAGAGCCTGGGCAAATAAAAGGGACTGAGCAATTTCTGCCCCCTCTCTTCATCCCTGCCAGCACTGTGAGACCACGTGTAGGCTGGTCTGCCAGGGAGAGAAATTTTAGGGGTGGCTTGTTACATAGCAATAGATACACTTAGCTTCTAAGTGCCTCTTTCCTCGTCATCCTATCGTCATCCCACCACAGGCCCCACACACCCTCTTCGACTGTCTTTGCCAACTCCACCCTGTCTAGCCCTGTGAAACCCTCAGCCTTCTCATCCATACACAACTTGGGTGATGTCATCCACCTGTTCCAATTGCCTCGTCTCTATAGATAACTCTAGAGGCAGAATGAAGTCCAGATCGCTCTCCTTTCATTATAGACACCTACCACATCTATATTTATAAAGCACCCACTTACTTATTTGTTAGGATAGTGGCTTAAAAAGTGGAGCTAAAAGAGAATAGTTTCTGCCTCGTGAGGTTCGGCATCCACCGAAGACACAACCGAGTCAGCACATGCCACACGCTGAGGCACGTTGCAACGGGAAACAGAGTATTTAGCTCAGTGACAGCTGCAGAAGGCTGCTGGAGGGGTCTGTGCTTGAACACAACTTAGCATTTAGGATGCCCAGGTATTTGATCAAGAGAGGAGGGTACACTGCGGTGGAATTGTATATTCTGGCAACTATGTGTAGTTTAACATGACTAAAACAGAGGAAGGGGAGGACTGGAGAGGTAGGTAGCAGAGATGTATAAAAATATTTATATGCCACATTAAGGAGTTTGGAAACTATCCTAAAGGCAATGAAGGAGAACCACAAAAAGGAATCAGCGAATAAAACAATAATTTGATTTATGGTGTAGTCTTGGTGCAGTGTCGAGGAAGGGCGGGAGGGGGGCCACGCTGGCATTGGAGACCGTGCGGCCTTCTGAGTGAAGCAGACCAGAAGCTGAAACGGCTTCTCCACTTGCTAGCCAGAAGTCCCTGACAAGCCTCTCAACCTCTCTGAGCCCCAGCTGCCTTAAATGGAAGTGGGGATGGTAACAGTTACACGTGAGGGTTACTCTGAGAGTTAAGAGAGAACATGTACAGCATGCTTAGTACGGAGCCTGGCACATGGTAGCTGTTGTGAGTAGTCATTAACACGAGCTAGACGGTGGGCTGCTCAAGGTCAGCTGATGGTCTTACTCCATTTTATATTGGTCCCACAGCCTAGCACTAGAATCGATTCCCAGGAGCCTCAACATAAGTTTGTTGAATAAATGAAACTACCTATCAGTGATATTTGTAAAATCAATACCAAGTCTCATTTTAGATCAAATCATGACTTTGCTGGAGTGATCTTTTTAGAATTAAAGGCGTTACTTAACTGGCAGGATAATCTCCACCTAGCTCAAAGAGATAAGTAGACAAAAATATGACAGAAATTTCAATTTTATAAATTCCTATTAAACAAAGAAACAGTACATTTGTATATTTTCTAACTATATGATATGATGAAAATATTTTAATTCAAACCCATAGTCAACATATTGCATATTTACAAAACAAAATTTAAATGTCCTTCTCAAGCCTTGTTTGAAATGAATGAAATCTTACCTTTAAGAAGAAGGGCATAAAGGTGAGTTTAATTCCACGAGCTAAAGCAATGGGTTTTAATTCTTCTCGTAGCTTAACCAGTTCAGTAAGGTCAACCTCATCATAATAGCCAAAGTGAGGTATCTTCAGGGCTGCAGACATAGTCTTGACCATTGCTTTTTGAAAGCCTGGAAAAGATTCAACCGTTACTTATTAAAATTCTTAAATCCTTCCATCCTTTTTAAAAAACTAAAATAGAATGTTCTCTAATGTCCTTTATTCTCTCAATTAAACTTGTTCTATTGTTACCATCTACATCACATTACATTACACTGAAAGTCACTAATTTCAAAGCTGGAACACTGACTACATCACAACACCCAGTGGCAAGTACAATAATATAGCAGGTAATTGCTTTAAATACTGTGGTGTATAAAAAATTCAAAAGGATGCAAGCCATGTATTTACCTAATGGCTTTCTTGCAAAGCCACTCTTCTGAAAGTTAATCATCCTAGTTATTTTGAAAGCTAACTAAAAATAATGAATGTTTAAAATATCCTGAGCAAGTCTTCAAGCAGAAAAATGATCAGTATACAAGTTTATATTCCAAGAAACCTGCTAAGGTATCACTCTTCAGAAATTAACAGTACATATAAATTGAAAGTATTTCCTGGAAAAGCTATGTTATTTCTCCATTAAAAAACTATATGTTGAATTTGAACTTACCCTTCAGTAAGAATTAAAAACATATTACACACATTTATCTATTGAAGCAGCTTTCCCCAAAATAAGAATACTATTTCCCTATATTATGTTATTATTATTATTACCTTTTATGGGTTCTGTCTTGTCTTTGCCTGTGAATATCGGTAGTTTTGACACTGGTATGGGAATAGTCATGTCTTTTGGTTTTGGCAGAGGTGGTATAATTTCAGCTTTTGGTGAAGGAGGTAATATAGCTCCTGTCTGCTTTTCCAAATAGTTGAGAATATCTTCTTTAAGTATTCTGCCATCTTTTCCTGAGCCAACAACTTCACTCAGCTTAATCTAAAAAATGACATATTTTAATGCTAAAAATACAACTACTTAAAAATGAATCAACTATTAAAGTTTCAAAATGGAATTTAATAAATTGAAGGTAAAAATATATATCTGCCCAATAAATTAGTACAAGGAAATAACATTTGCATTGTCTTACTAGATAAGCTATAGCTATCCTATACAAGTAATCATTTATTACTTTTGTACACACTGGTAACTATGAGGTATCTATATAATCCATAGCTATTATAAAAACTTGCATTTTTAAATAGTCAGGTATTTTAAAATCTCTTGCATAATTTTTACTCAATCCTTTCTACTCTTGGAGACTATATAAGAAGAGGGAGAACTGGACCAAGTGTGGTAGCTCACGCCTGTAATCTCAGTGCTTTGGGAGGACAAGAAGGGAGGATCACTTGAGGCCAGGAGTTTAAGACCAGCCTAGGCAACATGATGAGACCCTGCTTCCACAACAAAAAAAAATTTAAAAATTAGTCAGGCACGGTACCACATGCCTATAGTTCCAGCTACTCAGGAGGCTGAGGCAGAAGGATACCTTGAGCCCAGGAGTTCAAGGCTGCAGTGAGCTATGATTGGGCCACTGCACTTCAGCCTGGGCAGCAGAGTGAGACCCCATTTCCAAAATAGCAATAACTAAGAAGAGAGAATTTGAGAGTTTAAAGAAGAAATAACACTATAACAAATTTAGACCAATGTGTCTGATGTTGGTGACCAATTAAACAGGTAATTGTTTAAATAATCATCATACCAAACTTCTCTCAAATTAGTTTTTTTCTGATAGTTGCTTTGGAAAGATCAGTACAAAACAGTTAATTCTAGTTAAATACAAATAAACACATAAGCTTGGATGATATCCTCACACATAGTGTGTGTTAATTAATTTCTTAGGGTTAAGTCCAGCTTCATTTGTATTAGTGCAGCTCTAAAGATAACATTTTAAATAACTTTAAAAGAATAAAGGACTTTATTATGTCAAACATTAAGTTTATAACAAACTCTGAGAATTTAAACAAATAATTTTTAGGCAATTATAAATAACTGTAAATGCCACTGGTTTTTAGTTTTAAACAAATTCAATTTATAAATATGCAAACTGCAAGAAGAAAAAGGTGATTTATAATAATAAAATCTACTACTTAATTTCTAGTAATCATATCAGTATTCTAGTTACTATACACATCTTTAGGAAGTGGTTCAGGAAAGCCAAATCATGCATTTCTTCTACAAGTGATCTTTCTATATAATTAAGAAAAAAAATTGGTAAGATGTTTTATAGCTTTCAAAGCAATATATAAAACCATTATTTCATCTGATGCCCTTAATCTAGTGTTCCATATTATTATTTCTATTTTTTATTGTGCTAAATGTCTTCATATTTAAACACATTTAAGGGTTACATAAAATTTCATCAAAGGTGTATAACATAATTTACCTAAGCATTTCCCTGATTTTGAATATATACACACCTTTTGATTTTTGGCTATATAAAACACCAGGAAGAATGTATCCTAGATTATTTTCTTGGGATAGTTCTCCAATGGCCGGATAACTGGCTGAAAGGGTATGAACATTTTAATGATGCTATTACATATTTCCAAAATGTAAACTTTTGTTTTTTCCCATTGTAACATAACTACTTTTCTCAAAAACAGACAAACAACAAGTCTGCATTGTGGGGCACAGTGGAAAGAACTCAGGCTTTGAAAACAGACAAATTTATGTTCAAATCCCCAGTTCAGTTTACTTGATTTTCGATAGTTAACCAACCTTCCTGCCCTTTTTCATCAGGGAAATGGGAATAATCCAAACCATCCCACAGGGTTGCCATGAAGATCAGAGATAATGTGTGTATATTCAAATACCGGCATGTGCTCAAATAATAGAGGCAGTGATTGTCGAGGCACCGCACAATGTCTAAGAGCACTGGTTTCAGAGTGACATAGACTCACTTTGGAATTCTAGCTCTGATGCTGTGTTAGCTCTGTGTCCTCAGACTTGTCACTTAACCTCTCCAAGTCTTAGAATAGCCTGTTATCTCACAGGGCTGAATGAGATAATATGCAAATACTTATGAGAGTGCCAGGGAGCCCCCTGGCCTGGCATTCCACCCTCCATTCAGTCAATGACCCGCAGAGGGAATACAAAATGGCTCTCCCCATCCCCTTCAGGTTAGGACAGATCCGTGATACCATATCCGCATCCGGCCCATTTCCTTTTGTTTCCTTCTCTTCCTATTCTGCTTCCTTCATTCCCTTTACAGGTTTTCACTCCTTCAATAAATCAATCACATGCACCCAACTTCTCATTTCTCCCAAGTACTTTTATACAACTATCACATTTTAGTAACAAATATTTTCCTGTTTTCTTTAATTCTAACTTGAGCCATTTCATCAGGGGAAAGTTGGCTAATTTTTCAAAGATACAAACGTATACTGTCTATGCAGTCTCAGACTTACATAGGAACTTACATTGTTTTCCATTGCAAGGCGGCGAACTGCAGGAGTTGCCAGTGTTTTCTGGCCCTTTATCTCCTGGTGTGTGTGTTCATCATGCGACACGGCAGGGGTTTCCACAACATCTTCTTCTGAATCTGGTAACGAGGTAAAACTTAACTTCAGTTGGAAATACAAAAAGAAAAAAAATCTTAGTGGCCTATATAATATCTTAATAAATTCAACTTGAAGTTTGTCGTCTAAATGCATTAATAGTTGAGTTACTTCAGAAAAAGGAAAACACAATTATCTTAACAGCAGGGGTGGAGTAGGGGTAGGTATATATTGGTACCTGGTACTGTTTAATTATTAGTACCTGGTGTATACTTCACTTCTGTTAAAGTCACTGCAGCTACAAGTTAAAAAATGAGTTTCTTCAATGAATTTTAAAACATGTATTTTAAACACTTTCCTAATAAAATCCTCATTTATAAATAGTAAGAAAAAAGAATCATATATGAGGTAAATTATATAAAAGAATCATAAAATCTATGACAATCTTAGACACTTTCCTGAGATGATAAAATACTTAAAAGTTTGCTCTGAGCTGGGCGCGGTGGCTCACGCCTGTAATCCTAGCTCTATGGGAGGCCAAGGTGGGTGGATTGTTTGAGCTCAGGAGTTCGAGACCAGCCTGAGCAAGAGCTCAGGGGGCCACCCCGTCTCTACTAAAAATAGAAAGAAATTAATTGGACAACTAAAAATATAGAGGAAAAAATTAGCCGGGCATGGTGGCGCATGCCTGTAGTCCCAGCTACTCAGGAAGCTGAGGCAGAAGGATAAATTGAACCCAGGAGTTTGAGGTTGCTGTGAGCGAGGCTGACGCCACGGCACTCACTCTAGCCCGGGCAAAAGAGTGAGACTCTGTCTCAAAAAAAAAAAGTTTGCTCTGCTTTGAATATGGCTTACAAGACATGCTGTAGCTAATGCTAATTTGGTTGTTCTTTTCTCTATGGAGTCTTGATATTAGAAAAACTATCTCAGGCTATTAGCAAATGTATTTTTACAAGCAAAAAAAACTGTTTTTGAGAGCATTTAATTGTCGAAGTCTACTGTTAGGAAATCAATGATGTATAGCAGAATCTGTCTGAATTGGTAAACTAAAGACTGATAGGACTTCTCAAAATCAACAGACAACTGGGTTTGCTTTGATGCTTTGACATACAACTCTAGGCAAATAAAAATTTTCCACTGCTGCAACTATGGAAAGACAGTCCATTCATTCCTCTTCACTAGTCTATGAATTGGCCCAGTGGAACTATAAAAAAATTTCCCTAAGGATGAAGAAGGAAAGGAAAAAAAAAAATAAACTTGTATTGAGCACCTATTAGGTGTCAAATACCACACTAAATATGCAATATCTTAATTTAATCTTCATTCCGACTGTGTGAGATAGGTGTTATTATCCCCATTTTATAGATTTTTTTTAAAAAATGAGGTCTGAGAGATGAAAGAATCGGCCCAAGGACACACACCTAATAAATCCAACAGCTGAAATTCAATCCTTGGGGCTGACTCAATCTGTGCTGCTTCCATTAGTTCATGGCCCTAGTAAATTTTCTCTCTGCTCAAAGTAGCTGGAATACAATTCCTATAGTTCAAGGCATAATTACATTGAACTTTCAGAATCCCTTAGATTGTCCACATCTGTTAAAGTTATTGGAGAGACTAGTAAGAAAGATTAGCATTAGGAACTAATCAGAAGATTCAACTGTAGGAACCCCAAATACTAAATACTAACTTGGTAGTTTGAGAGTTCTCATGTAAAAAAAAAAAACTAACTTGAACAATGCCTATTTGCTGAAGTAAGAGAAATGTATAAATATCCAAATATATATCAAAATTATTATATATTTCCAAAAGATCAAGCAATTTACTGCAACTCACCTGTCTGGAAATCATTTTGTGATATATTAGCTACGTAGTACTACCTTTTAGAATAACTTGGGTGTAAACATGAATGACAAAACAAACTTACTTGTGAGGAGTCACTCATATTATTTGTAACAGTAATGTATTAATAGTTGTTGGAAGAACACTCTCTTAAATAAAATACCATCTTATTTCATAGCACTTTAAATAATTTTCAGTGTTGTAACATATTTTCTCCTTTGATGATCACAAAAATGTTGTAAGTATGCAGAGCAGATTTCTCAATTTTACCAACATGGAAACAGACTCTAAGGGGGATGGAGTTAAGACTAAATTCAAATTTCAAGATTCTCCCCAATTAATGCAATTTAGTGGTTCTAGCATTACATTCTAATGTGAGATTTTAGTTTTTGGTGATTGGTCTTTTAGTTTATGAATTAGAGTACAGTTTCACAAGCTTTAACTAAATTTTAAGAAAGAGCAAAAGAATTCTAGTAAGTAAGCACTTTTCCTCATGAAGTCTATCAATTCAGTGTTGATGTCATTCCTCATGTGAAGCAAACTTACAATAAAACCACATTATTTCAGGTTAACTAAATAAAAGAGTAACTTGAATTGGTAAAAATAACAAAACTGTGAAATTGCAATATTCCTAGGTATTTCAAAAACAATTTTCAAGAACATTAAATAGCCTAATCAACTCACTTAACTGAGTGAAATTCTTTTGATGAAAATGTTTTGAAATACGAAAGTTTTCGAGTATGTTTGGAAGCCTTTCTTTATACCGCAAATATAAACTTTAGTTCCTGTCCAAATGATCATAAAGTGAGAACTAATGACATCCAAACTGATGAGATTTCATTGCACTTTCTTTTTCACTTCAAGTTATTAAAACAGCTAATTCAATCAATCAATCCACAATTAGCTGTACAAAATTAACAGTTACATATACCGTTTTTGAGCATCTACTATGCCTAGGCATTGAACTTGTAATTTATGTTATCGAATATAATTTAATTAAATGATACGCTATATTCTTGGAAAAGTTTTATGTGAAAGAGCTTTTTTAAAAACTCTAAAATACTTTGTATTAATCCTGTAAACAATTTCAATATTATAAAGTCTATGTACTTATGTAAACTCTAAATTGTATTGTTATAACAGAATTTTGTTAATATGTATATGTACATTGTTCGAAATTCAGTTCCACTGTTTTAGATGCCAAATGGAGCAGATACTCATCTTCTCTGTACTAAATTTTCAGTGGAACAAAGTGGTTAGGAGCATGGGCTTTAGAATTAAACAGAGCTAGGATCAGATTCTAGGTCTACCACTTAATAGTCATGTGATCATAGGCAAGTTATTCAAACTGAGTCACAATGGTGGATGTGTTTAATGCTGATAATTATATAAATATGATTAAATGAGATTGTGTATACAACATCAGCACAGAGAAAGCATTCAATCAATGACAGAAGTTGATGCTAAACGGTAAATGCAACATAATGGCAGAAATATAGTAGTTTTATAAAGTATACTGCTAAAGCTTATATCCCTCTTTCTCTTCCCTTATTACTTTCCCATGGTGGCAGGAATCCTCAATTAGGCACAGTAAACATATGCTATTATAATATTATCTTATGGGACCACCACTGAATATGTGGCCCATTGCTGACTGAAATGTCATTATATGGCACATGACTATATACACAGACACACAAAGAGGAAGCTGGAAAAATTAGTTTCACCATTTGAAGTGGCTATTAAAGCAACTCCTTATTTTGAGAATCAGTAAAAGGAAAGAATAAAGCATTTATTCTGTCTTTCCAGTAGGAACTTTATGTATTTCATATTAACTAATAGCCCCAAGTGATGAGAGGAGTAATGCCAGCTAGTAACATTAAAAGAATGACAGAATCCAAAAATCATCATTCTACAACCACTAAAGCAATTATTGATTTAGGAAAGATTTCAAGTGCTATTATAAACTACTTATATAGTGCCAAAGTAACAGCACATACATAACTTTCAGGTTACAAAGGGAAAAACATAATTGTACAATGGAGGGGTAAGGGTATCACCGTCGTGATTCAGTGTTTAAACTTAGCATCGCTACGGCAGGTCATCAGAGGTCATGTGTGTCCTGATGTAAAGCAGTATGAAGTACACAACATCATCCATGATGTGTTCCAGCCAAAATATTTAACTTGAACCCAGCCTTTAAATCTTACTTCCAGTTTGAAGGAAATATAAGGACTGGAGGAAAAAGTTAACACCATGAAGCAACAAAACAAATCCAAAAGATTCAATACTCTGCAAAACAAATGGCAGTCTCTTCATGTCAGTGTCATGAAACAAAAGTAGGGGAGGATGAGATAGACTAAAAGACACTTAAGGGATGTAACAACCAGGTGCAATGTGCAGTCCTGTATTCGATCCTAGTTTGAAAAAAAACAATTGAAATTTTAAGGACATTTGTGGACAATATAAGAAATTTAAATATTGTCTGGCGATCATATAAAATGAAAATATATTGTCATGAAAACACAGGTTAACTAAGCATACAGATTAGATTACAGCATGTACAGTATATTATTTTGATAAAAAATACTTATGTATATATATGTCCTACAAAAATATCTGGAATGATATACATTAATGTGTTAAGAATATGATTTCTGAGTAGCAGGAATGTTTTTATTTTTTCACTTTTGGTTTTCTGTATTTTAGAACTTTCTACAATGCACACATCCTGCTTTCATAATAATAAAAGTTAAATAAATAATAGGAAGCCTTCAATAAGCCATCTTCCAGGTTTTAGAGGCATGTCATAGTAGAAATTATTCTGAACAAGAATTCAGGACATCTAAGTTCTAAATTTGACCGTGGTGTCTCTGACTATTCAGTGAATTGTCCTACCTTTCTTTTTTTTTTGAGACAGAGTCTCACTCTCTTGCCTGGGCTAGAGTGCCAAGGCATCAGCCTAGCTCACAGCAACCTCAAAC
>NW_012150285.1:468164-470560 GCF_000956105.1 Propithecus coquereli
GAACTCCTGAGCTCAAGCAATCCTCCCGCCTCGGCCTCCCAGAGTGCTAGGATTACAGGTGTGAGCCACCGCACCCGGCCTTGTCCAATCTTTCTTGTTGGGTTTAATTTCTTCATCTGTTAAATTGAAATACCTTAAAGAACAAGTGTAAAAAATGTTATAAATTATAAAATGTGATTCTGAAAAAAAGTGATTGTAATAGTAGTTATTATTATTGTATAGACTGCAGAACTAAGTATCAGCCACCCACTGTAATTCAAATACTCCTTTCAGACTTCTAATTACACAACTAAGATGTCTTTACCTCAGCACTTCCAAGAAGGAATGCTGGCCTAGGAGTCACGTCACAGAACCTATTGCTCTTTCAGCCCTCCCTGTTTCCTAGAAGACATAACTTTGGTGTATCACAATAATGCTGTAAGGAACCTCTGAGGTAGACAACTAGCTCTCTGCCACTACTGGGACTGCCCACTGATTTACTTTTCCTCTGTAACATTCTCATAATGACTTCCCTTTTGACAGGACATCTAATGCATATAAGTCCCACAGTTGCTGCTGCTTCTGAATGCTGGTGTCTTCACTTTCATTTTCATTTTCCTTCTTTTCTATTCAAATTTTCTTGAAGAAGTTTGGCTTTTATAACCATCACCAAAGAGTCTTTTTTTAATATATATTAGTGGCAAACAGAGCAATCCGTTATATTAATCTTTGCATACTCAATTTTTGTTCTTGGTGGCCAGTATTTAAAGCCTAAATCTTCAATTAATGAGACAGCCTGTTGCTTCTTCCAACACTAAGGTTTCCAGATCACAGGCCTTCAGATAAATTGTTACTATACATGTTTTTAACATGGTAACTGGCCAAAAGATAATCATGTATCACAGAGAACCTTTTCATTTTTCCTGACCTTGGCTTCTAAACTCCCAATTCAAATTCTGTAAATTATTAAGAGTCAAGACCACTTTTAATTGGGACCCACTGACAAAAGGACAACAGCAGTCAATTTGGTAAAATAGATTAACAGATTTATAGTACCTTTTAAAGCTGCCGTTTCTATGTCTACTAATGGCTTCCCCACATAGGCAGTATCATCTAGATTATAATAGAGCTTTTTAATGACTCCATCATAACGACTAGTGATGGTAACAGAAGCTTTATCACTTTGTACTTCACAGATGCTATCAAACTGAGACACTGTATCTCCTTCTTTTACATACCTAAAAGAAAAGGAGATAAGACATAAACAATCATCAGTACAAATTATCTTAATGATGTAAATGTCATACTGAGTTACAGCAGTAAACATCTAGCCCAGCATTTACTTCCATATGTTGTATGAAGAAATCTTCTAGATACCCAGCAGTGTATCTACCCAAAAGAAATGAAGTTATTTTATCAATAAAACACCCCCACTTGAATGTTTACTGCAGCACAATTCACAATCGCAAAGATATGGAATCAACTCAAGTGCTCTTCAGCTCGTGAGTGTATAAAAACAATGTGGTATCTATATACCATGGAGTACTACTCAGCCACAAAAGGGAATGAAATAATGTCTTTTGCAGCAACCTGGATGGAATTGGAGACCATTATCCTAAGTGAAGTATCTCAGGAATGGAAAAACAAACACCATATGTTCTTACTAATAAATGGGAGCTAAACAACGGGTGCACAAGGCACAAAGCAATATAAAGGACATGAAAAGCCAAGAAAGGGGGGGAGTGGCAGGGGGTGTGTAAGATAAAAACTTACCTATTGGGTACAATAAACACTATTCTGGTGACAGGTACACCAAAATCCCTTACTTAAGCATTATTCAAGGTATCCACGTAAGAAAAAAAAAACTTGTACCCCCTTAATTAATATTTTGAAATAAAAATAAACCTATACCAAGACAAAAAAAAAAAGAAATGTTTTAGAAAAGACTATAATGAATTCCAGAGTCTCTTAGATATATCTACAAGTAATAATAAAAATTTTTAAGCCATTCATAGTCTACAATCCAAAAATTTAACTAAAGTTTCAGGTTTTCTGCCTGACCCATTTATTGGGGAAAAAAGTTCTAAAGATTTATTTTTAAAGTGGCATTTCTATTTATTCTCTTATATTACCCTTTGCCAATCTTTAAGGTATGCCATTATTATTACAATTAAATTTAAAAATTGATGTCCTCAATAAACATCCTTTATAATTTCATGAATTTTAGGTAGGAGTTCCCTCAGTTTTTCTTTCTAGAATTATTTAATTATTTTAGCCTTTCCTTGAATTTAAGTCCCTCTATGCCCTTAATAATTTTAGGTATACTTTACAAGGCTTTTCTAGGTAGTCTCAGCAAACAGAACAGGACGAATGGGACCAAACCTAATATACTACATATAATTTTGATTATAATACCA
>NW_012150285.1:471290-473749 GCF_000956105.1 Propithecus coquereli
CACTTAACATAATGGTTCTCCAGTTCCATCCATATTGTTGCAAATGGCACGATTTCATTCCTTTTTATGGCTATATAATACTCTATTGCATATTTTTTTTTTTTTTTTTTTTTTTGAGACAGAGTCTCACTCTGTCACCTGGGCTAGAGTGAAGTGGTATTATCATAGCTCACCATAACTTCAAACTCCTGCGCTCAAGCGATCTTCCTACCTTAGCCTCCCGAGTAACAGGACCCACAGGCGTGGGCCACCACACCCGGCTAATTTTTTCTACTTTTAGTAGAGATGGGGTCTCGCTTTTGCTCAGGCTGGTCTTGAACTCCTGGCCTCAAGCGATCCTCCCACCTCATCCTCCCAAAGTGCTAGGATTATAGGCATGAGCCACCGTGTCCGGCCCTTGTATGGTGTCTTTTGAGAAATGTCTATTCAAATCCTCTGCCCATTTTTTAATCAAATTATTTGATTTTTTTCCTATCAGTTGTCGGAGCTGCTTATATATTCCAGTTATTGATCCTTTATCAGATGGGTAGTTTGCAAATATTTTCTCCCATTCTGTGGGTTGTCTCTTCACTTTATTGATTGCTTCCTTTATTGTGCAGAAACTTTTTAGCTAGATGTGATCCCATATGGCCAATTTTGCCTTGATTGCTTGTGTTTTGTGGATATTACTCAAGAAGTCCTTGCTCAGACCAATGTACTGAAGTAGTTCTACAATGTTTTCTTTAAGCAGTTTCATAGTTTCAGGTCTTAGAATTAAATCTTTTTTTCTTTTTGAGACAGCATCTCACTCTTTTGGCCCAGCTAGAGTGCAGTGACATCACCCATAGCTCACCGTAACCTCAAATACCTGGGCTCAAGTAATCCTCCTGCCTCAGCCTCCTGAGCAGCTGGGACTAGCGGCACGTGCCACGATGTCTGGCTATTTTTCATAGAGATGGGGTCTTGCTTTTGCTCAGGCTGGTTTCGAACTCCTAAGCTCGAGCAATCCTCCCGCTTTGGCCTCCCAGAGTGCTAGGATAATAGGCGTGAGCCACCATACCCAGCCTTATATCTTTTATTTGATAAATCTTTTATCAAATTTTGATTTGATTTTTATATATGGCAAAAGATCAGGGTCTAGTTTAATTCTTCTGCATGTGGATATCCAGTTTTCCCAGCACCATTTATTGAAGAGACTGCTTTTTCCCAGCTGTAAGTTCTTGGCAACTTTGTTGAAGAGACATTCACTACAAATGTGTGGATTTATTTCTGGGTTCTATAATCTGTTCCATTGGTCTATGTGTCTGTTTTTATGCCAGTACCATGCTGTTTTGGTTACTACAGCTCTGCAGCGTAATTTGAAGTCAGTTAATGTGATTCTTCCAGTTTTGTTCTTTTTGCTTAGGATGGCTTTGGCTATTGTGGGTCTTTTGTGGTTCCATATAAATTTTAGGATTATTTTTCCTATTTCTGTGAAAAATGTCATTGGTATTTTGATGGTGATTGCATTGAATCTCCAGATTGCTTTAGGTAGCATGGACATTTTAACAATACTGATTCTTCCAATCCAGTAGCATGGAATATCTTTCCACTTCTTTGTGTCTTCTTCAATTTCTTTCATCAATGTTTTACAGTTTTCATTATAGAGATCTTTCATTTCTTTGGTTAAGTTTATTCCTAGATATTTTATTTGTGGTTATTATAAATGGGATTATTTTCTTGGTTTCTTTTTCAGATTTTTTACTGTTGGCATATAGAAATGATACTGATTTTTGTATGTTGATTTTTTATCCTATAACTTCACTGAATTTATCAGTTCTAATAGTTTTTTGTTGGAATCTTTAGGTTTCTCTAGATACAAGAGCTTATCTTCTACAAACAAGGATCATTTGACTTCTTCCTTTCCAATTTGGAAGGTCTTTATTTCTTTCTCTTGTCTGATTTCTCTAGCTAGAGCTTCCAGTACTATGTTGAATAACAGTGGTGAGTGTGGACATCCTTGTTTTGTTCCAGATCTTAAAAAAAAGGCTTTCAGTTTTTCCCCATTCAGTATGACTAGCTGTGTGTCTGCAAATATAGCTTTTATGGTATTGAGGTAAGATCCTATATACGCAGTTTTTTTTTTTTTATTTCAGCATATTACAGGGGTACAGATGTTTAGGTTACGTGTGTTGCCCTTACGCCCCCCCCAAGTCCGAGTTTCAAATATGTCCATCCTTTGGGTGGTGCGCATTGCACTCCTTGTGTATGCAAATACCCGTCCCCGCCTCCTACCTCCCCCCTAGCCCCTCCCCCCTTCCCAACATCCAATAGATGTTATTCTTATATGTGCATTTATGTGTTGATCGGTTAATATAAGTTTCATGGTGAGTACATGTGGTGCTCGTCTTTCCATTCTTGGGATACCTCACTTAGTAGAATGCGTTCCAGCTCTATCCAGGAGTATACAAGAGGTGCTATATCACCATTGTTTCTTAAAG
>NW_012150285.1:477944-501863 GCF_000956105.1 Propithecus coquereli
CACACCCTTTATGATGAATCAGTAGATGCAGTAAAAGGGTGTGCAGGATGACCTCCCTGTCAGTAGGTGGCACTTGCAGGGAGAAGCGAGCTGCGGTCCTCTTTTTGGGTCCTGTAGCTAGCTCTTATTCCTCTAAAGAGGCCCTCTTGTGCCTCGGGTGTTGGGTGGGGCCCTGGGATTTCCAGGTGTGCCCTTATTCTCCCCCTCAGTGGGAGGAGTGAGTCTGGGTGGGGCTGGGTTGGACAAGCCTGCCCTCAGGCTCCACCACTGCTGTTAGCAGGGATCAACTTCTGCTCTGATTCTGTGCAGAGCTGCCGGGCGGGGCTGAAACGGCTCCACTCAGCTGAAAGTCTGGGCTTGGGGGCTGTGGCTGCCCGAGGCCCGCACTCTGGAGCAGGTCTCGCTCGTCTCCACTCTCCCCAACTCCGTGGCCTCTCCCAGGCCTCTGTCAGCAAGCAGGACCTCAGGCCGATGGATCCCCCCTGGCTGTGACGCGGGCTGGGAGGTTCTGCACCCAGGATCGTAGCCCGAGCTGGGTGCACAGCCCTCCTCTAGGAGGAGGGCCGCCAGTCAGGCACGCTGATCTGCCCCTGAAGGCACACACTCCTCAGTAGGCTCCTTCACAGATCCCTCCTGCGTGCCCCAGGGCAGCGAGATCGCCACAGGGCAGCGAGATCGCCACCCGGGTGCACGGGGTCTGGTCTACAGGCCTGACCCCTGGACCCTGGAGATCAATCCCTGACCCTGCCAGGGGGAGAGGCGCTGGTCCCGAATCACCTACAGGGCGCCCAAGCTGGATCGATTTCACTCCATCTCGGGATTTGCCCCACTCTCCTGGAGTCCCCAGGCAAGTAGCACCTGGGAGGTCTGGCGGGTAGGAAACTCGCAGTCTGAGTACCCCTCAGTCTGTTGTAGGGCCCCAAAAGGAAAGGTCCCGTTCCTTGGAGATGCCTCCCTGTGACGGCTAAATTGTCTTTCTGGGCATGGACAGGTAGGGAGGGGGAAGGAGAGAATGGAGTACTATGGCGTCTGCCGATAGGCTCGGGTCTGCGCCCAGGAAGGTGCCCCGATGGGGCTGGGAGCCCGGCGCTGAGTCCGCAAGAGGCCACTGCTCACTGCCGGGAGCCATCTCTGGGCTGGTGTCGGCAGGTTTCTCCAGCCGCTCAGGAGCCACCAGCAGTCCGAGATGCAAGGGAGGGGGAAGTTAACCGCTCCACCTACCCGTCGCCGGTCTCCAAGCCTCTCGGGACCTTTCTCCTTCCAGTTCTCCTCCACAACGTCTTCCCGTGGAGTCTCCTGTAGTTTCTGGCACCCTTCCTTCTGACCCTCACCTGATCTATGTTTCTCTGCTCGCTTATTTTTTGTTTCTCTTTCTTCTAAAATTCGTCCTTTTTGCAGAGACCTTCTGACTGGAGGCTTGTCTCATCCCGTCATCTTGGCTTCTCCCTATACACAGTTTTTTGAGAGTTTTTATCATGAAGGGATGTTGGATTTTATCAAATGCTTTTTCAGCATCAGTTTAAATGATCATATGGTTTTTGTCCTTTGTTCTGTTGATATGATGTATCACATTGATTGTTTTGCATATGTCGAACCATCCTTGCATTTCTGGGATGAATCACACTTGATCATGATAATATTTTTAATGTGTTGTTGAATTCAGTTTGCTAGTATTTTGTTGAGGATTTTTGCATCTATGTTCCTCAGAGATATTGGCCTACAGTTTTCTTTTTTTGTTGTGTCTTTGTCTGGTTTTGGTATCAGGGTATTGCAGGCCTCATAGAAAGAGTTTGGGAGTCTTCCTTGGTCCTTGATTTTTTGGAATAGTTTAACTACAATTGGTATTATTTCTTCTTTGAATTCTTGGTAGAATTTAAAAGTGAAGCCATTAGGTCCTGGGCTTTTCATTAATGGGAGACTTTTTATTACTGCTTCTATCTTGTTACTTGCTATTGGTTTATTCTGGTTTTGGATTTCTTCCTGGTTCAATTTTGGTAGGTTGCATGTGTCTAGGAGTCTATCCATTTCTTCAAGATTTTCTAATTTATTGGCATATAATTACTTATAGTATTTTCTAATGATCCTTTGGATTTCTGCAGTTACCAGTTGTAATGTGTCCTTTTTCATCTCTGATCTGAGTGTTCTCTCTTTTTTCGTGGTCTGGCTAAAGGTGTGTCAATTATGTTTATCTTTTTAAAAACCAACTTTTTGTTTTGTTCATCTTTTGTATATTTTGGTTTCTTCTCTGATCTTTATTATTTCTTTTCTTCTACTAATTTTGGATTTGGTATGATCTTGTTTTTCTAGTTCTTTAAGATACATTGTTAGGTGGTTTATTAGAAGTTTTCTACTTTTTTGATGTAGGCATTTATTGCTATAAACTTTTCTCATAGTACTGCTTTTACTGTATTCCATAAGTTTTTATATGTTGTGTTTTCAATTTTATTTGTTTTGAGAAATTTTTAAATTTCCTTCTTAATCTCTTCATTGACCCACTGGTAATTCAAGAGCATATGGTTTCATTTCCATGTGTTTGTATAGTTTCCAATGTTCCTCTTGTTATTGACTTCTAGTTTTTATTCCATTGTGGTCAGAGAAAATAGTTGATATGATTTCAATTTTTTTTTTAATTTTTAAGACTTGTTTTGTGGCTTAACATATGGTCTATCCTTGAGAATGATCCATGAGTTAAGGAGAACTTGTATTCTACAGCTGTTGGAGGAAATATTCTGTAAATATCTATTAGGTCCTTTTGGTCTATAGCACAGAGTAAGTCCAATATTTCTTTGTTGATTTTCTGTCTGGATGATCTGTCCAATGCTGAAAGTGGCATGTTGACATCTTCCATGAGTATTGTATTGCGGTGTATCTCTCTCTCTAGCTTTATATATCCTGGTGCTCCAGTGTTGAGTGCATATATTTAGAACTTTTATCCTCTTGCTGAATAGACTTTTTGTCTCTTTTCACAGTTTTTGTCTTAAAAACTGTATTTTATCTGACAGAAATATAGCTCTCCTGCTCTTTTATGGTTTCCATTTGCATGGAACACCTTTTCCCATCCCTTTATTTTCAGTCTATGTGTGTCTTTATAGGGAAGTTGGTTTCCTGTAGACAATGGGGGGGGTCTTTTTTTTTTCCAATCCATTCAGCCGCTCTAGGTCTTTTGATTGGAGTTCAAGGTTGCAGTGGGCCATGATAGCACCACTGCACTCTAGCCAGGGTGACAAAGGAAGATCCTGTCTCACACACATATACAAAAATAATAATTTAGATTTAAAGACATAAATAAGTAGAAAGTAAAAGGATGCAAAGAGATATATCATGCAAGCAGTAATCAAAAGAAACCTAGAGTGGCTATACTAATATCAGGCAAAACAGACTTTAAGAAAAAAGCACATATAAAATACAAACTTGTTTCAGAACTTTGTCAAAGGTTTTGTGAAATTTAATTATTTTTTCTTTATCCATATGTTTGCTCCTACAAATTCTAAGAATAAATGCGGTTTTATTGACCCTTACACAAAACACATTAACTTCTGTTAAATTACGCTTCCTTACAAATTTCTATCTCAGGCTCCATTTTACAGAACAGTATTCTGCTCTTTTACATTTTACCAAAAGCAACACCTTTAGTTATTTGCAGATATTGTTAGAGAAAAAACACACAGAATTCAAGAAAGCTCATAATATTTCTCAAAGAACTTCTGATCTTTGAGATCAAATGATCTGTTTCTTGTTAAGAGAGATATTAGAATTTCATTAGGAACAAAATGATTTCCTCTTCCAAGATCCTTAAACCCCATACTAAGCATAGGACTTGTTTCATGGAATACAATGTTTCCATGGACAGGGTTGGGGGTGGGGCGGGGCAGAGAGGTGTGCCAGTCCACAGCACAGAGCTTGGGGACCACAGCCTTAAGAGACAGAGAAGTCTCTATAGAAACCAAGCGAGTTATAGGTAGGACAGCTAATAAGTTTCAAGGTGAGACTCTTCTGATTTGAAGTCCATTGCTTTTTCCACAATCCAACAATGCAACTAGAGACATAACTGTAGGATATGTTTATGTTATTACAGTTCCTTTCTAACTTACAAAGCAATAATGATAAGAAGTGCAGGAAAACAATGTTCAGGTGGCTGAATCAGAGGATCTTTAACAGTATGAAACTATGGTGGGAAAGAATCTATTTACTCATCTTAACTGCTACTTCTAAATACCTCTAAAACTTAGTTCAGTCCCCAGAGGTGTTTTTTTTTTTTCTAGAAGGTGAAAGAAACAAAAGGGGTAGAGGATGACTAAGGCAGTAGATAGACAGTTTTAATTTTTGTTTGAGGCCCTTTTTTTGATAATTTTTTTAAGTTTCAAAACTTATTTCTTGATTTGTGCTTTTTGGTATAATATTTTAACCTATTCTAAACATAAAAGCAAACTGCATCAGGTAATGGTGAGTCAACATACTTACATTCTTACTGAAGTCATTTTCAGTATGGTAAAGAGAACTTAGACCACCTGATGGGTTCTAAATAATTTGGAAGGAAATTGTGAATTCATACATTAAATGCTTTTAAAAACACATGATCTCGTATCAATTTTTCATCTTTCAGAGGTTAGTTTCTCTCTCTCTCTCTCTCTCTCTCTCTCTTTTTAAGAGATGGGGTCTCATTCTGTTGCCCAGGTTGGAGTGCAGTGGTGCAATCACAGCTCATTGCAACCTTAAACTCCTGAGCTTAAGCAATACTCCTGCCTCAGCCTCCAAGTAGCTGAGGACTACAGGCAAGCGTGACCACACCCAGCTAATTTTTTTATTTTTTGTACAGTTTCTCACTATGTTGCCCAGGCTGATCTCGAACTCCTGACCCTAAGCAATCCTCAGGCCCCCTGCAAAGTGCTGGAAGTACAGGCATGAGACACGGCACCCAGCCAATTTCTCCTTTTTAGCTAAAGTTAGAGGCAGGCAATAAAAGGATTTTTTTAAAAAAGGGAAAAATATCTTTAATAAATCTCAAATAAAATTCCGTGATATATGATAAATTCCAGCATATTATCAACACAAAGTAATTCTACCTTATTGCTTTTTAAAAAAAAGCATTATATGTTATATAAAGAAGTTTCCCAATTTAAATTGATTCCTACTTTTTTATATTCAAATTATTTTTATATTTACTTAAATGTTTTTTCAGATTAACTTACCATTCTTTAACAGTTACTTCTCTAATCCCTTCTCCAATGTCTGACAGTTTGAACTGAACAACTTGTCCATGTAAAGCTTCAAAGAGAAAGAGAAATGATCTCATTAAAAATGTAATATATTACCAATAAATGCTTTTACATCAAAAATTAGAAAATGTTCTCAAAGGCAAAAGAAATTGTTCCATCTTACAGACAGAAAAACAGCATTATATTTTTAAAAGCGTAACCATTATTCATAACCACCAAAGGTTTAAATAAATTATTCTACAGACCTACTGACACTGCCACAGAATTTACATTTTCCAACTTCCAAAATAATGCCTTTTACATGGCAATAAAAAGCCCTACTAACAAATTAATTGAGACTTTGAAACAATAATAAGGAACAGAAAATGAAACAAAGATATCATACAAAGAGAGACCCAGCTGGATCTTTGTTTTATGTTATGAAACTATAATAACCATAAACAGACTGCCCTCAGATCTCTTTTGACTTCATGTAACTATTATCATTCTTAGTGGCTAAAAATCAGGCACTTCTATATTTAAAAGATTTGATGGAAAATTCTTATTTGCCCAAACTATGTTTTGCCAACTTATCCCTAGTCTTCTCTTTCCTCTTTCCATTTTCTGCCCCTTTTCAAATTTCTAACCCACCCCTCCGTCACTCCTTTTTACAGAGACAAGGTCTCACTATGTTGGCCAGGCTGGAGTACAGTGGCTGTTCACAGGCACAACAATAGTGCGCTGCAGCCTCGTACTCCTGAGACTCCTGCCTTAGTTTCCTGAGCAGCTGAGACTATAGGTGTGTGCCACCATGCTCAGCTTCTATTCCCCTTTCACGACACTTTGATGATAATGATACTGGATGGCAATTATTTCTATAAGAGAAAGTATTTCTGGTCAATAGAGTGCACTTACGGACCCTTTCACTTTTCCAGGTTAATAAATTACTCTGAGCCTTTTCAGGAGTGCTCCTCCATCTTTAAACAGCTTAAGGTTATAAAATTTTCTTTAAAAAATATGAAGAGTTTAAGTAAGTAGTAAAGAAATACAAAATACATTTTGGATACAGAGTTATTAGGTGCCTCTTATTTCCGCTCTAGTAAGTTGGGCCCTCTCACAGCCTGCTGCTCAGAGTGTAAACTGGCACCTTTCTGAAAAGCAGTTTGGCATTAAGTATCAAAAGCCTTAAAAAAATTTTTTTTTAAGTCATTATCTTTGACAATAAGTAATTCCACTTGGCTTGAGAATGGATACTGGTCAGGCATGGTGGCTCATGCCTGTAATCCCAGCACTTTGGGAGGCCAAGGCAGGAAGATTGCTTGGGGCCAGGAGTTTGAGACCAGCCTGGGCAACATACTGAGACTCTATGTCTACAAAAAATTTTAAAAATTAGCGGGGCATGGTGGAGCATGCCTCTAGTCCCAGTTACTTGGGAGGCTGGGGCAGTAGGATTGCTTGAGCCCAGGAGTTCGAGAATGCAGTGAGTTATGATGGTGCCACTGTACTCCAACCTGGCCAACAAAGCAAGACTCTGTCTCCCAAACAAAGAAAAGAAAACGTGATAGTGCCCAGCATGGTTAAAGAATGACAAACATTTCTGAATGGCTAAAGATAGGGTTTTTTGGCAAATTAGCCCAGATTTAAAAAGGCTTTGTATGCCATTCTTAAGGATTTGGACTTTATCCTAAAGGTGATGAGGAGCCAGTGGTAAATTAATATGGCCATAAATTCTTTGCAGCTGCTGCCGTCAAGAAATAGAGGCTATTTTACAACTTCTTAAAGCTATCCTGGCCTGTGACTTGCTTTGACTGATAGAATATGGCAGAAGTGAAGCTGTGCAAATTCAGCTTCTACCTTCTCCCTCTTGGAATGCTACCCTAAGATCCCCAAGTAAGGAAGCTGATTTAGTCTATTGGAGGGTGAGAGGCCATGTGGAGGAAAACTGAGATGCCCCAGCCAAAAACCAGCACCAACTGTCACACCTATGAGTGAGACCATCCTGGACCTTCCAGCCCAGAAGTTCCTCTAGCTGAATACAGCCATGTTCATGAGCCCAGGTGAAACCTGAAGAGGAACCAGGATTGATTATAACTTGAAAAATAGTCAATCATTGTTGCTTTAAGCCACTAAGTTGTGGGGATAGTTTGTTATTTAGCAATAATTAACTGATACAAAGTCCTATCCACAATACCAGATCTGTGACTTTAGGTCTATAATTTCAGAAAAAAATCTCTCTGGCAGGTGGATGAATTTGGGGAAGGGATGGCAAGGCAGGGAAAGCAGGAGGTTACTGTGGGCAAGAAATTAAGTATGGGATTTATATGTTTATAAATTTTTCAAAGCTGAAAAGGAGAAGACAGTTAAGAAACATATCAGATGTAAAATTGATAGGTTTCGGTAATCAATCTGATGTAAGACAAAAGTCAGGATGACTTCAAGTTTCTAGCTTAACTATTTACTGAGTTAGGGAATATAGGAAGGAGAGGTTTGTAGAAGATTGAGTTTGGGGAGTTTGAATTATAGAATTATATGTGGGAACACAGGCATGTGCCACCACACCCAGCTAATTTTTTCTATTTTTAGTAGAGATGATGTCTTGCTCTTACTCAGGCTAGTCTCAAATTCCTGAGCTCAAGTGATCCTCCTGCTTCGGCCTCTCAGAGTGGTAGGATTACAAGCGTGAGCCACGGCACCCAGCCTGCACATTCTAATTTATTTAATCCACCCAAGTATAAAGGAAATAGGAGTTCCCACTTGAATGGCCTCTATTTTTTCTGGGAAATAACAAAAGAAGACCAACTTTAAAGAATAGAAATTTAAAAAAAGAGGTGAAGACAAGGTTTACATATCTTAGGCTGTTGTGGAAGCTGACATACAGAAAGTATGGAAGACTAACTGAACTCAAAGGTGAGGACTGCCTGGAATTCTCCTATTTTTCATTGTCAGCACAGACTAAGACTTTTGAGGGAAAAGTAAGTAAATGGTAAAAGCCAGGGAACTTTCTAGTTAGAAGCACATCAGGCTGGTTTCATCACACCACCTTAACATGATTGAGTGTATCACCCAACAATACTACAGTGAGTATAAGGACACAAAGATACTTCTATTAAATCAACAATTTCCCTTGACTGAAGAGTCATATCAGTGCTGACTATTGCTCTCAGATGAACAGTCTAAAGAATAGATGACCTAGCACAAACCATCCCCAACATTATGGAGACACAGTATTAAGGAAAGTATGTGAAAGGCGGGGTGGGAAAAAAGAAGATGGGAAATGCACAGATGTGGGGAGGGTCACGCTAGAGATACAAGGTCAACTTTGTTTTTTACTTTAAAGTCTTCAATCAGGCAGTTCTGCCCGTGGACTGGCCAGGAGCGGATGCACTCCAAAAAAATTTAAAAAAAAAAAAAGTCTTCAATCAATTACTGAAAAAAAATTACTGAATAAAATACAAAACATTATCTTATATATGCTATTTTGAGATCATACTTACCAGCAGTTGTTTTCAACAAGTGATGTGGATGGCTATACTTGAATGAAGGATAACCGAAGAAACACACATAATTTGGCTTCAAAACATGAACATTACTACATGTTTGAAAATATTGAACACAAATCTACAGATGAGAAAAAAGTAAAAGCATTTATAAATGGTCTTAATAACTTATCTCTTTAAGTTGAATTTCAATTCTATTCTAAAAGCAGAATAATCAGTATTACAAGATAAATCTGAAATTACCTAGGCAGAAGCCAGAGTATTTGGCTACAGTGACAATCGAGTTGATGAAGACTGGTTATTTTCTTAATTATTTTTGTCTAAGCAATTGAAGGAACTCAAACTCTAGCACACAGAAAACATTTTGTTGTTCTTTTGTTTAGTAATATTATATTCGTAGGTTTAGAGTTATCAATAGGATTATAATCCTTGTCTAAAATTCCTTCTGAAAGGAAGGAAATTTTAACAATGTATTCTGTATAAATACATCAGCTTGTAGATATACTTAAGTCATTAGACTTCCTGAAATAAAACCACTACAGTATTCTAAAGTAATAGTCAGCATATAAAGACACCGAAAAAATGCATGAAGTACCTGAGTGTATATCTTTGAAATTTTTTAATATATGTAGAAGATAATCATTTTTAATTTTTTTAAAAAAATTACATCATGTACATTAGTGTGATTAGTTCTTAAAACGTAAAAGTTATGTTATAATACACATTATATCATATATGGTAGTCATGTTTTAATACATATCTATAGACAAAAATTTTGTTATTTTTTTCTGATAGCAAATAATATAAAATAAAATTTGGTTTACTGACAGGAACAATACATTTAAATTCTTAAGTGATTTTTCACTTTAATTTCCAAACTGTTACTGATTTCTGAAGGCAAACAAAAACTGAAGATCCCTTTGCTAAAATATGAATAATCTTAAATCATGCATCTTAGCTATACTTTAAAGAGATTATCCTAGGCTGTGCACAGTGGCTCACTCCTGTAATCCTAGTACTTTGGGAGGCCAGGATGGGAGGATGGCTTGAGCCCAGGAGTTCGAGACCAGCCTGGGCAATAGCGAGACCCCTGTCTCTACAAAAAATAAACAAAAAAATTAAGCTTGGCCTTGCATAGTAAGTATAAAAAATAAAAGAGTAGAAGTGCACTTTTAAGGCAGAGGAAATAGCATATATAAAGGGTCTGCAGCAGGAATTTGCTTGACATATCTTCTGGGACAGTGAGCAGGTTGATTTGGCTTGGTCAAATGTGTAAAAAAGAGCAGTAGAAATAGCTCAAGGACAAAATTGCTGATGATTATAATGTCAGGATAAGGAGTTTGAACTCATACATTCTGGGTTATTGAAGAAAAAGGATTAGAAAATTAATCCAGTAGTAGTTTATTGAATAGATTACAAGCAAAGTCTGGAAAGGAAAGAAGTCAAGAAACTATTATAGTCATTCCCCCTCACCCCCCGTACCTGCAGGTGATATGTTCAAAGATCCCCAGTAGATGCCTGAAACATCAGATAGTACTGAACCCTATATATACCATGTTTTTTCCTATACATACATACCTATGATAAAGTTTGATTTATAAATTAGGCACAGTTAGATTAACAATAACTAATAATAAAATATTAATAGAACAATTATAACAATATACTGTAATAAAAGGTATGTGAATGTGGTCTCTCTCTCGAAATATCTTATTGTACTGTATTCACCTATTTTCAGACTGTGGCTGACCACGGGTGACTGGGACCATGGATGGGGGGGATACTGTACAGTAAGTGAGACACAAAACAACCGGCTCCTGACTGAGGTATTTAACAGCAGAAAAAGAAAAAAGCAGCCAAAGTACAATAGGTATTATGTGATTAAGAGTGACTGAACAGCCGTGAAGCGGCTAAAACATTGTGAAACTGCTGAATAGATGGATTAAAAAGAAATGGAAAGGAGAAAAAAATAATTTTTCAAGCTAGAATTCAAAAATAATTTTCTAGGAACAGACTAGGAAATTAGCATAAAGCTTTAAACTTCTAATTGTAAAGGCATGCTTATAGAATTACCAGTTTTATATATTTTATAGTTGAGGCAATTCTGAATTCACCCGTGAACAATATTTAAAGACATCTAATTCTATGGGGACTATTTGTGTCAATTTGCCTAAGGTGATCCCAAGTTACCCGTAGTTACTTAAGGTAACTATTAATAACACCACTTTCACTCTCAAATATATCCGGTTTGGACAATTATACATATGGTCTAACTATTAACTCAATTATTTGACTAAAATAAGTCTTTCCTTGATTTTTTTTTTTTTTGAGACAGAGTCTCACTGTGTTGCCCAGGCTAGAGTGCCGTGGCGTCAGCCTAGCTCGCAGCAACCTCACACTCCTGGGCTCAAGCGATCCTCCTGCCTCAGCCTCCCGAGTAGCTGGGACTACAGGCATGCGCCACCATGCCCGGCTAATTTTTTCTAATTTTTTTAGTTGTCCAATTAATTTCTTTCTATTTTTAGTAGAGACGGGGTCTCGCTCTTGCTCAGGCTGGTCTCGAACTCCTGAGCTCAAATGATCCGCCCGCCTTGGCCTCCCAGAGTGCTAGGATTACAGGTGTGAGCCACCACGCCCAGCCTTTCCTTGATTTTTAAACATAATTCAATAACTACAACCAGAGCACTAAAACACAAAGGGAGAGCAAATGGTTTAGCAGATTAGCATAATAAGGAAAAAAATAATTCAACAGGAAGTTGTTGAGTACTTAAGTCAGACATTGTGCTGGACTCAGAAATTCAAAGCTAAATAAGATGTAGAATATTACTACATTCAAGGTTCTAAATTTAAACTGCTTATGCTTTACTACAGGAGGACAGACACAACAGAAAAATGCAGTATGACATGGTTAAGTCAATCAAGAGTCAAATGTATGATGTCCTAGGGAAGTGTAAACACAACGTAAGGTCATCTAAATAATTTACTATAGGTGGTAAGAGCTCTTCTTGGGGAAACTTTTTATAAAAGATGAAAAAACAGACTGTTTCTCATTGAGTCATTCAACAAATATATATGAGTACCTACAATGTGCCAGGCACTTGGGATTACATAAAGAACAAAATAGATGCAATTCTTTCTCTTACGGAATGTAGAGTCCACTGAAAGATAAGGACAAGTAAACAGGTGATTATATAACATAGTGCTGTAATGGGGGAAGTACATAGAGTGTGTTAAGGGAACCCAAAGGAAGGGAAAGATTAGGACAAGTAAACAGGTGATTATAACACAGTTCTGTAATGGGGGAAGTAGATAGAGTGTGTTAAGGGAATCCAAAGGAAGGGAACCTTCCTGGAGAAAGTTATGTCGAAGTGAGTAAGACCTGTGATACGAGTAGGAGTAATCCAGGAGATGAGGTGTGTTGCCCATAAGGCCATAGGGGAGTGAGGCAAGAATCTTTAAAGCAGAGGAAATACATGTGCAAAGGTCTGGAGTTGAGAGAGAGCACAACGTGTGTTCAATTAAGTCAAGTTGTTCAATAGAGTTCTAGTGTGGTTTAGTGTGGAGCAAGGGTGGGAGGTGTCAGAGTTGGGGTTAGCATGGGTGGGTTTTAGTAAGAAATGAAGCCTGAGAGGTTAGAACAGTTCAGAATATAAATTGCCTCATAGTTATGTGAATTTTGGACATTTTGCTGAGGGAAGTTTTAAGCAAGAAAATGACATTATCAAATGTGTCTTATCTTATTATATTACCCTGGCTACACTATGTACAATGGGTTGGAAAGGCACAGGATTGGAGGCACAAAGTGCAATTAGGAAGGACCAGGACACACACAGTTGAGGACAGGATGTAAAAATAGTGACCAGATTTCTTCAGAGGCAGTTACAGGCTAGAATCAAGAGAAACAGGTTTGAGGGTTCAGTTCTGGACCCTAGAGAGTCTAACGTGCTTTGAGGCATTATGGCAGACACCTGCAGTGGCCATGTAACACAGTTGTAGCCAGTGAGTCTGGCTGGTTCCACCCCTCCTCCTTCCTGCCTTGAACATGGACTAAGAAGTTGTAGCAGCCCTTTTGTGACCAGGAGGGAAAGGTCAAATGAGCTGCCAGGAAAATGACAACATTGATAATGATGAGCCACTTAATTGATGTCAGCTGCCAATGTTCTGCATGCATAAATACTTCATTTCCTATTTATTGGTTGGGTTTTTATTACTTGCAGCTGAAAAACACCTCATATACATAAAACTGGAGATTTCCAGGACAGTAGAATATATGGGTCTGGAGTAGACCTGGTTGGGAACTTTAGTTACCAGCATAGTTGGTAACTAAATCCAAAAAGTGGACGAGGTAACCCAGGAAGTGGGAAAAGTGCAGAGGGCCAAAGTCAGAGTCCTTAGAAACAGCAACATTTAAAAGTGGGGTAGGGAAAAAAGCTATTGGGACGAAGTGGCCAAAGATGTAGGAAGAAAAATATTGGGAAGCTGGTATCACAAAAGGCAAGAATGGAGAGCTCTCAAAAGAAGAGGCCAATACCTGGTAAGGTGCAGCTGAGAAAAGCCCTCTTCTGGTTACCTCCTACTTATCCTTCACAAATCTCAGGTTATACAGTATCCTCTGGGCACTCCTCTCTGACCCCAAAAGCCCACCATAGGTGTCCACTCCTATGTATTCCTGTAGCTCTAGACACTTGTCCTATCATAGCACTTATGCTGGGTTGTAATTGCTTAGTATCTATCTCTGTCTCCCTCTTCCCTGTCCTCCACCACAAGGTTGTAATCTCAGAGGGAAGGGATGGTGTTTGTCTGTTTCACATTTGCATCCTCAGTGCCTAACATAGTACTTGGTACACAGCAGGCTCTTGAAAGGTTTTGTAAGATCAGGGGTCCACCAAGGCAGGAACATGTAGGGAAAGGAGGGGTGGGGTGGGGGGTATAGGAAGAAAAACTCTAAGCAAACAAGATGAAACAGTATCATTACCCGGACGTGTCAGTGCTTGGTGCTGAAAAGACTGTGAGAAAGAGGGGGAAGTGCAGGGAAGATGGTGGTGAGTCATAGCTTTGGTGATAAAAGGGATGGAACACGTGGTGCAAACAGAGAGAAATAGAGGCCAAAAGACTAAAAAGCATCTCAGTTCCAAAGAGGCAAGAACTCACGGCGATATTCTTGGGCTGAACGGTCTCTGCTTCTAGACTGTAAATTCCCTGTGGGTAGCGGTCCTCTTTATTACCATGTCTGCCACACCGTGGGTGCTCAATAAATGCCGACTGAATATACCTCTGTATCCCGCGCGCCTATCACAACGCCCGGCACCTAGAAGGTGCTCGATGAAAAGGCTTGCAGGCGAGAGGCTAGCTGGGCTTCAGGTGCAGAAGGCGCAGTAAGGCGACTGAGTCGCTGCGGAAGCGCGCCCACGTACGGGGAAGGAGTGGGTTTCCACTCCAGACGGGTCAGCTCGCCACCTTCTCTGCCCCTCATTTTGCATGCATCCCTCCACCTCTCCGTGACGCGTGGCACTCGGAGGAGGAACTAACACGCCACTACTGGATGACTCCGGGCAAATCACTCCTTCCTGGCCTCCGATCTGCCCAAACTTGCTTACCAGCGGCCCGGCACTGCGGCTCCAGGTCCTCAACGCGCGAGCAGCAGCCATCTTAGCCCAGAGACACCGCAGATGAGGATCCGCCTCCGCCCGCGACCTATCGGGAGACGGGAGAGGCGCCGCCCCCTGCGCGGCCAATGGGGAGCGGAGGGCCGAGCCTCCCCGCCCTCGGCCGGCGGCGGCGGGGCCGGGCGCCCCGCGGGGAGGGAAGAGAGCCTGGGGGAGGGGACGGGACGCCCAACCCTAGCTTGGGCCAACAGAGCTGGGCGAGGTTCTGTCGTGTAAATACACGTGCGCCGACGCCAATGTTTTAGACTATGTAATGGAGGAGGTAGAGAGTGTTAAGGGAACAAAGGAGGGACACTTACCTGGAGAAAGTTATATTGATGTAACACCTGAGGGATGAGTAGGAATTATTCGCCCTTCTTCATCTTGTGTAGTAACCGCCTTGATTACAGAAAATGGAACATTTCTACACTTTGTAGCAAGGGTCAGTACCACTAGTTGTTTCGAAAGTTCATACAGGACTACTTTCCAATGACTGGCATTTCTTATTCCCCTTGAGTGTTATTGATTACCAAAATTGGCTTCTCAATTTTTTTTTTCATGAAAGATGAATAAGGCTACCTAATGTCTAAAATAAACATGTCATCACCGTATCTTTCCTTTTTACAGGATGTTGTGAGACTCAGCTGAATAGCATATGCAATACATGTCACAGACATATAGACTTGATTTACTTGTCTCTTTCTCTTTGTGTGTGTGTGTGTTTTGTTTTGTTTTGTTTTTTACTTGTCTCTTGAAATGTCAAATTTAGGTCAAGTAGAACCAATAAAGAAAAGATCAGAACTTTCTTTTAATAGGCAATCTTCCTCAGAGCAACTGGGAAACCAATTTCTGGAAATGTCCAGGATGACATTTGTCTGTTCTTGCCTATTACATATGAATGAAAATCTGTACAAATGTCTAAGGAATTACAGACAAAAAACTGGATCAAGGATAATATTTTAAATCCTCAACAGTGAAGATTGGTGGTTGTGAAACAAAATCTCAGATATTTCACAAATTCGTTATTTTATATTACCCAAGACTTGACCTGGTGTTTCATCCCTGTAATCCGAGCATTTGGGGAGGTGGAGGCAGGACAGCTTGAGCCCAGGAATTGGAGACCAGCCTAAGCAACACAGCAAGACCAGACTGTAGCTCTACAAAAAAAAAAAAAAAAAAAAAATTACCTCCCAGCCCAACGTGGTGCCTACTGGTCTATGCCTGTAGTCCCAGCTACTCAGGAGGTTGCGGCAGTAGGATTGCTTGAGGCCAGGAGTTTGAGGTGGCAGTGAGCTATCATGACACCACTGAACTCTAGCCCAGGCAACAGAGTGAGACTGTCTCAAAAACAAACAAACAAACAAAAAACCCACAAACAAAAACAAAACAAAAAGTCACGTAGATAAGTTACGTTATAATATAACAAAAACTCTTGAACCCACCACCCAACTTAAGGAATAGAACCTGTATAGGCTGGTAAAGGTCACTGTCTGCTCCTGTCCTTCCTCTTTGCCCCAATAATCCTTACCCTGAATTCCATGTTTATCATTCCTTTGTTTCTTTTAGAATTAACCACATATACCTATATGGATCCCTAATAACATATTGTTTACTTTTGCTTGTTTTTGAGTCTTATAAAAATGGTATCAAATTGTATATATCTTTCTGCACCTAGCTATTATGACAATACCACAATTTATTTATCCATACTCTATTCAGTGGATATTTGTATTCTTTCCAGCTCTTTGCTGCTACTGTCAGCGCTGCTGTGAAAATTCTTGATCATTTCTCCTGGTGCATGTTCAAGAGTTTCTTTGGGGTAGTACTTTTCAATTTAATAGCATTGATAGCACCTGGGAATCTTGTTAAAATGCAGATTCTAATTCAGAAGATCTGGGGCCTGGGACTGTGCATTTCTAACAAGCTCCAGGTGATATAAATGCTATTGGTTAGCCAACTGCACTTTGATTAGTAAGGCCAGGATAAATACCTAAAAATGGAATTTTTGAGACAGGGGTTGTGCTTACTTTCAACTTTACCCTAGATCGTGCTAGACTGTTTCCTAACTTGATTGTACAAAATACATAACTAGGCCGGGCGCGGTGGCTCACGCCTGTAATCCTAGCTCTCTGGGAGGCCGAGGCGGGCGGATTGTTTGAGCTCAGGAGTTTGAAACCAGCCTGAGCAAGAGCGAGACCCTGTCTCTACTAAAAATAGAAAGAAATTAATTGGACAACTAAAAATATATAGAAAAAAAAAAATTAGCCGGGCATGGTGGCGCATGCCTGTAGTCCCAGCTACTCGGGAGGCTGAGGCAGGAGGATCGCTTGAGCCCAGGAGTTTGAGGTTGCTGTGAGCTAGGCTGACCCCACGGCACTCACTCTAGCCCAGGCAAAAGAGTGAGACTCTGTCTCAAAAAAAAAAAAAAAAAAAATACATACCTAGCTGTTTTGTGACAGGAGTATCCATTGTTCCTCATTTGATATTATCAGACTTAAATTTTCCCTCCAATTTAGTAATTATAAAATGGTATTTTGATCTTAATTTGAATTTCCCTGATCATAAATAAGGTTGAGCATATGTTTTCATATGTTTGTTAGCCATTCTTTTCTTTTTCTTTTTTAATTTTTTTTAAGCTGGTCAAATGAAGCAGTATTAACATTCTTAAAATGCCTGCTCATGCTTTTCTCCCATTTCCCTCTGATTGTGTGTCCATCTTTTTCTTATTAATTTGTGTAGGGGTTCTATATATATTCTGGATTCTAACCCTTTTCATTTGTATGTGTTGCTAATATTTTCTTCTAGGTGACTTCTCTTTGCTTTTTTGGTGTTTGATTGTTTGTTTGTTTTAGAGACATTCTGGTACTCAGGCTGGAGGGCAGTGACTCAGTCACAGCTCACTGCAGCCTTGAACTCCTGGGCTCAGGTGATTCTCCTGCCTCAGCCACTGAAGTAGCTGGGACTACAGGCATGTGCTACCACATTTTTTAAAAAAATCCTGGTAGGGAGGGCAGAGACTCAGTCACAGCTCACTGCAGCCTCAAACTCCCGGCCTCAAGAGATCCTCTCACCTTGGTCTTTCAAAGTGCTGGTATCTTTGCTTTCTTCAAAGTGTCTTTTGATGTACAGGGTTCTTAATTTTAACGTAGTTGAAAGTATCAATCTTTTTGTTTATGGTCAGTGCTGTTTGTGTTGTAAGAAATCCTCTCAGTCCGAAGGTTCTAAAGGTAGTCTGCTGTATTTCTTTCACATTTGTCTTTCTTTTGCAATTTTAAAAATTGAAATATCAATTACATACCATAATTTTAGCCTTTAAAGTGTATAATTTAGTGAATTTTAGTATATTTGGTATATTATAAAGTTCTATAGAAAAATTTAGTATATTTAGTGTATTATAAAGTTCTACAACCATTACCACTAATTCCAGAACATCTCATCAACCCCCAAAATAAACCCCATACCCATTAGCAATCACTCCCCATTCTATATTCCCTTCCCCATCCCCTGAGAATCACTAATCTACTTTTTGTTTCTGTACATCTGCCTGTTCTGGACATTTCATGTAAATGGGATCATACAATACGTGTGATCTTGTAATGTAAGATCATACAATATGCATGGTCTTTTGTGACTGGCTTCTTCACTTAGCTTCTTTCACTTATATTCTCAAGATTCATCTATGTTACAGCATGTATCAGTACTTCATTTCTTTTTATGGCTTAACGGTACTTCATTGTATAGGTATGCCACATTTTTTTTAATCTACTTATCAGATGATAAACATTGTTAAAAAAATGAATAAAAATGAAGGCCACCATTTAGATACCTCAAGGCCAACTGCACACAGCCATGTAACCCAAACTTAATTCATCCTGATTTCCCCTAAACTCTAGCCCTAAACATAAACAAAATAAAAATATAAGCTTTTTGCCCTTATCACATGATTCATTGCAATTAAACCAATCAGCTATAGATAAATCAGCTTAAATAGCTCTACTTGCCTTAAAAAAAAAAAAGCATGACAGCCAATCATGAAAAAAGTCAAAATACTTCCTTCTTTATCCTCTATAAATTGTGCTGTAAAATTGAGACTTTGTGCCATTTTTTGATTTGAGGTCTCCCAGTTTGCAAACTGTTCTTTTGTATGCACAATGAACTCTTAAAATTATAACTTGGTCTAATTTTATTTTTGACATTTGTGTTGTTTCAACTTTTTGCTACCACGAATAATGTTCCCATGAATATTCATATATTAATACAAGCTTTTGTGTGGACATGTGTTTTCATTTCTCTTGGGTATATTCCTAGGAGTAGAATTGCTAGGTCACATGGTAATGCAATATTTAACTTCTTGAGGAACTGCCAGAAGGTTTTCAAAAGGGGCTGAACCATTTTACCTTTGTACTAGCAGCAGTGTATGAAGGTTCTTGTTTCCCCACATTCTAATCAACACTTGTTATTGTCTGTATTTTTTTATTATAGCCATCCTAGTGGGTGTGAAGTGGTATTTCATAGTGATTTTGATTTGCACTTCCCTAATGACTAATGACTCTAAACATCTTTTTAGCTGCTTATTGGTGGTTTATATAGCTTCTGTGGAAAAATGTCTGTTCAAATCCTTTGCCCGTTTTTTAATTGAGTTGTCTTTTTATTCTTCAATTTTTTAATGTTATTTTTTCTTTTTTTTTTATTTTAGCATATTAGGGGGGTACAAATGTTTAGGTTACATATATTGTCTTTGGCCCACCAGACTCAGAGCTCCAAGCGTGCCCATCCCCCAGACGGTGCGCACTGCACCCATTAAGTGTGAATATACCCATCCTCTCCTCCTCACTCCCACCTGCCCTTACTCTTAAATTTTTAAGAGTTCTTTATGTATTCTGGATACTAAACTCTTATCAAATACATGATTTATAAATATTTTCTCCCATTTTGCGGTGTGTCTTTTCACTTTCTTGGTAATATCCTTCGAAGCATAAAATTTTTAATTTTAATTAAATTGAAGTTCAATTTCACTATTTTTTCTTTAGTTATTTGTGCTTCTGGTGTCATAGCTCAGAAAAATATCGACCAATCCAAGTTCATGAAGAAATAACATCTATGTTTTCTTCTAAGAGTTTTATATGTATTTTTAACTCTTAGGTCTTTGATCCATTTTGAGTTAATTTTTGTATGTGGTATGAGACATTTAAGTCTTTAAATCATTTTGAAATGTTTTTTGTATTAATATATGGTATGAGATAGAAATCCAATTTCATTTTTTCCCTCATGGTTAATCCATTGTTCCAGCACCATAAAGTGAAGTGTTCCTCTTTCCCCACCAATCTGCCATCTCGTCTATCATAGAAATTCTGTTTCTGGAGTCTGAGTAGTCTATTTGTCACTGCGTCAATCTCTCATTATCTTAGTTACTCTTCTGCTTTATAGAAGTTCTGGATTTGGATAGGATGAATATCCTCTACCTAATTCTTTTTCAAATTATTCTTGCCCTTTTGTTCTTTCATATAAATTTCAGAATCATCATCTCAGGCTCCTTTAAAAAATCCTGGTAGGCATTTGATTGGAATTTCATTGCAACTGTGTTTGCAATAATATGTCAAAAGATTCTTTTGGATTTTCTATGTAGGCAGTCATATCCTGTGTGAATAATGAAGGTGGTGTTTCTGCCTGTCCTATCTTGTATCTTTCATCCCTTTCTTGTAGAATCTGGCTAGGACTTCCATCTCTGTTAAAAAGCCGTAATAGCGGGCATCTTTATCTTGTTAATTATTTTAAAAGGAAGTAGCCTAATGTTTTACTACTAATAGTGAAGTTTGCTGTTGGGTTTTCCAGATGCCCTTAATCAGACTAAGGGAGTTTACATTTATCCCTAGTTGTTTTTTTTTTTTTTTCACTGTGTAGCAATCCACCCTAAGACATGACTTGGTGGCTTAAAACAATCACTTATTTATTTATTACAATTAAGATGGTTGATTAGACAATTCTGCTACTGCCTTTGTTTGGACTCACTTACACAGCTGCAGAAAGCTGGTGGCTCAGCTAGGGCCAGGTGTCCAGGATGGTCTCATTAACATGTTTGGGTCTCAGTTGAATGGCTGGAAGGGCTGAGATGGCCAAGCCTCTCTCTCCATGTGGCCTTCCATCTCAGGCTACTTTGCAGCATGGTAGGCAGGGAAAGGCTTCTCTGAAGGAGTGACCTTTGAGCTGAGGTCTTCTGAAGGGTTAGAAGGCAGAAATAAGTTGGCAAAAGGGGAGAGGCTGATAAGAGCAAAGGAAATAATTTACAAGAGGGAATAACATGTGTCAAGACCCCATAAGGTCGGAAGAAGAATGATGGTTTCTAGAAAAAACAAAAGGCATGAAGTCAGTTTGGCTACTACATACAAAGAAAGAGAGAGCATGGGGGCCAAAGTATGCATGTTCAAAGAGCTTTGAATTTTTATTTTAATCTTCATACTAAGAATAGTGGGAAACCATTGCAAGGTTTTAAGTGTACGGAAGTTCAAACTTTCCCTCTAAAGTTTCCAACAAACCGACAATAGGCAGATCAACAGGAGAAAAGGCATACAAATTTAGTAATGCTCACATGGACACAGGAGTCCTGCAATTAGGAGACTCAAACAAGGCCAGATGCATTGAGGCTTAAATAGCCCCGTCTTCACAGGGAGAGGGAGATGGGGGATGTGGGTGATTGCAGGGGCAATAAATGATTTACAGAAGAAATGGATGAGTCCAAAGAATAGACAGTGGGCTGTGACAAAGTTTTTCTGAGTTCTGGGGGAGGAGGTGAAGGGTGAAACCTCACTGCAAACCAAGGTTGTCTTATTATGTAGATAAGTCTCCCAGGTAATCTTACAGAGCAGCCCTCCAAAGAATAGATGAAAATTTGTCTGGAGATGACTTTTAGTCTTTTCCTTTCTCTGTTACCAAAATTTTGGTACTTGTCCCTACAGCCTAATGAAGAACGAGGACAAGTAGTTTGAACAAAAGGAAAGAGAAGTTTATTAATTTGTCAGCAAATGAGTAGGATGGCAGACTCTCATCTTTAAAAACCCATTGTCCTTATCCCTAGTATTGTTTGATTCTGTTTTATCATATACGGATCTTCATTTTTCTCAAATTCTTTTTCTGCATCTATTGATGTGATCTTAGGTTTTGGATACATCATCATATTTCTAATGTTAAATTGATCTTCAATCCCAAATTACTCATAATGTATTGTATTTTGTAAACATTGTTGAATTTGATTGTCAATATTTTGAGATTAGTGCATCTAAATTATAAAATTGACCTGTAATTTCTCTTCCCCATGTCGTCTTTTTTAAGTTTTGGCATCAAAGTCATACTAACCTTTGAAGATGAATTGGGGTGTCTATATCTTTTTCATATTTCCTGGGAGAATTTATATGAATTTGGAATAGTCTGTTCCCAGAAAATTTGGGATATCTTGCCAGTTAACATTCTCTGGACCACCATTCCTACCCTACTGCCTTTTTAACTGTTAGTTCAGTTATATTTCAGTAATGGCAATAGTACAAAGAGGACTTTCTATTACTTCTCCTTCCATTCCTTCTTTTAATCAAACACATTTTCAATTGTCTCACTTATATCATAAAGTCTTTATTTTTTACACTTTCTTTGATTCAAGATCCAGACAACTACCATCTTTTTTTCCACCATGGTATCTGTTTGTTGAAGAAAATGGGTTTATTTCTTCTTGAGTCAGTTTTGGTAAGTTATATTTTTCAAGAAATTTGTCTGTTATCTAAATTTTCAGGTTAATTGGCAAAAAGTTGTTCAGGGTATTCCCCTGCTTTAAAAAAAATTTTCCATTGTATTTTCAGTTTTCTCTTTTCTTTTCTAATATTGTTTGCACCTTCCTTTTTTCTTGATCACTCCTAACAATTATTTTTAAAGAGCCAACTTTGTTTTGTAATTTTTAAACTTAATCTTTATTAGCCCCGGTCTACTTTCTTTGTATTTATTATTAACATTTCTTCTCTTATCCATGAATTATTTACAAGTGTTTATAAATTTCCAAACTTTTTTTCTGGTTGTTTTAATTGTCTTTTTTAGGATGAATTTCTAACATAATTGCCATTTTGGTCAGGGAATGTCTAATGTATGACACAAATTCTTTGGATTTTGTTGAGACTAGCTTTATGGCTTCATCATTTCTTTAATAAATGTTTCATAAGTTCTTGAAGAAAACATATAATCTATAATAATTGAAGGTTATATATATAATTGCCATTAGATAAAGTGTAGAGGACACTTTGTCTGGGAATGTTTCCTTGTTGTTTTTCTCAAGAACATGCCTGTCGCCTTGCACGCAAAACCAGGGCGCCCTAACCCTGCAAACAGGAGGGGTTAGAGAGTTTAGATGCAAACATCTGCTCGCCAGAGATGAAACAAGGAACAGGGACGTGTTGAGTCCGGACAGTGTGGGAACAAAGAAATTGCGGTGGGACAGTTGCCAAACAGGCTGTGTTATAAATAAAGCAACTACAGCAAGAAATTTGCTGCAGTCTTATACCGTCTTTGTGTGTCTGTGTCTCTTTGTAGTGGCTGCAGTCCTGTACCGTCTTTGTGTGTGTCTGTGTCTCTTGTCTCTATGTTCATTCCTCAGCCCCTAGAAACGGGGAACAACAATAAAGCTTATTAAGCTGTCTGGCGAGCCACTGGACAGATGAAAACACAGAATCACAATTAAACACACAATCACAATGAATTCAAATAATTGAGTATTAATTAATTAATTCACAATTAATTCTTCATTTTGTTTTTTTAATGTTTTGTTTATTTCAGCATATTACGGGCCTATAAATGTTTAGGTTACGTATATTGCCTTTGCCCCACCTGAGTCAAAGCTTCAAGTGTGTCATCGCTCAGACAGTGCTCACCATACCCATTAGCTGTGTATGTACCCATCCCCTCTTACCCCCTCCCATCTGCCTGACACCCGACAAATGTTATTACTATGTGTGCTCTTAAGTGTTGATCAGTTAACACCAACTTGATGGTGAGTATATGTGGAGCTTGTTTTTCCATTCTTGTGATACTTCACTTAGTAGAATGGGCTCCAGCTCTATCCAGGATAATACAAGAGGTACTAGATCACCATTGTTTTTTGTGGCTGATTAGAACTCCCTGGTACACACACACACACACACACACACACCCCACATTTTATGGATCCACTCATGTACTGACGGGCATTTGGGTTGTCTCCACATCTTTGCAACTGTGAATTGTGCTGCTATAAACCTTCTAGTGCAGAATGCACTAGAATGTCTTTTGTTCTTTTGGGTAGATGCCCAGTAATGGGATTGCTGGATCAAATGGTAGTTCTACTTGTAGCTCTTTGAGGTATCTCCATATTACTTTCCACAGAGGTTGTACTAGTTTGCAGTTCCACCAGCAGTGTATGAGTGTTCCTGTCTCTCAGCATCCACGCCAACATTTATTGTTTTGGGACTTTGTGATAAAGGCCATTTTCACTGAAGATAAGTGACATCTCATTGTGGTTTTGATTCGCATTTCCCTGATGATTAGAGATGTTGAGCATTTTTTCATATGTTT
>NW_012150285.1:501913-529708 GCF_000956105.1 Propithecus coquereli
AGCTCTTTGAGGTATCTCCATACTACTTTCCACAGAGGTTGTACTAGTTTGCAGTCCCACCAGTAGTGTACGAGTGTTCCTATCTCTCCCTCCATCCATGCCGACATTTATTGTCTTGGGACTTTGTGATAAAGGCCATTCTCACTGGAGATAAGTGACATCTCATTGTGGTTTTGATTTTCATTTCCCTGATGATTAGAGATGTTGAGCATTTTTTCATATGTTTGTTGGCCATTAGTCTGTCTTCTTTTGAAAAGTTTCTGTTCATGTCCTTTGGCCACTTTTTGATAGGGTTGTTTGATTTTTTTCTTGCTGATTTTCCTTTTTTCTATAGAGATTCTAGTTATCGGCCCTTTATCGGATGTGTAACATGCTAATATTTTCTTCCATTCTGTAGGTTGTCCATTTGCTCTCATGACAGTTTCTTTGGCTGTGAAGAAGCTTTTCAATTTGATCAGGTCCCATTTATTTATTTTTGTTGTTGCTGTGATTGCCTTTGGGGGTCTTCTTCCTAAATTCTTTGCCTAGGCCAATGTCTGTAAGAGTTTTTCCAACATTTTCTTCTAGAATTCTGGTAGTTTCATGTCTTAGGTTTAAGTCTGTTATCCACCATGAGTTGATTTTTGTGAGAGGTGAAATGTGTAGATTCTGTTTCAGTATTCTCTGTGTGGCTATCCAGTTTTCCCAGCACCATTTATTGAATAAGGATTCTATTTCCTGGTGTATGTGTTTGTCTGCTTTTTCAAAGATCAGATGGCTATATTAGGATGGTTTTCTATCTGGGTTCTCAGTTCTGTTCCATTGGTCTATGTCTCTGTTCTTGTGCCAGTACCATGATGTTTTAGTTACTATAGCCTTGTAGTATAGCTTGAAGTCTGGTAAACGGATGCCTCCCCATTTGTTCTCTTGGCTTAAGGTTGCTTTTGCTATATGGGGTCTTCTCTGGTTCCACACAAAGGGTAGAATTATTTTTTCTAGATCTGTGAAAGATGATGTTGGTATTTTAATAGGGATTGCCTTGAATCTGTAGATCACTTTGGGTAGTATAGACATTTTAACAATGATGCCTCTGCTGACCCATGAGCATGGTGTGCTTTTCCACCTGTTTATATCCTCTGCTGCTTCCTTCCTCAGTGTTTCATAGTTCTCCCTGTAGAGGTCTTTTACCTCCTTAGTTAAATATATTCCCAGGTTTTCTATTTTCTTTTTTGCTATTGTGGAGGCTATTGAGTCTTTGATTTGGTTCTCAGTTTGACTGTTGTTGGTGTATAGGAATGCTACTGATTTCTGTACATTGATTTTGTAACCTGAGACTTTGCCGAACTTGTTTATCAATACCAGTAGTCCCATGGCAGAATCTTTGGGGTTTTTTAGATGTAAGATCATATCAGCAAAGAGCTATAGTTTGACCTCTTCTGTCGCCATTTATATGACCTTGATTTACTTCTCTTGTCAGATCGCCCTGGCTAAGACTTCCAGCACTATGTTGAAGAGAAGCGGTGATCGAGGGCAACCTCATCTGGTTCCAGTTCTAAGCGGGAATGCTTTCAATTTTTCCCTGTTCAGTATGATGTTGGCTGTGGGTTTGTCAAATATGGCTTATATCATTTTTAGGTAAGTCCCATCTCTGCCTGTTTTCTTAAGTGTTATTATCATAAAAGGGTGCTGACTTTTGTTGAATGCTTTTTCTGCATCTATGAATAGGATCACATGGTCTCTGTTTTTGCTTCTATTTATGTGGTGAATTACATTTATAGATTTGCATATGTTGAACCATCCCTGCATCTCTGGGAGGAAGCCCACTTGGTTGTTATGGATTATTTTTTTGATAAGCACCTGAATTCGGTTTGCTAGTATTTTGTTGAGAATTTTTGCATCTATATTCACAAGGGATTATTGGTCTGTAGTTTTCTTTTTCTGTTGTGTCCTTTCCTGGTTTTGACATTGGGATGATGTTGGCCTCATAAAACATGTTCAGGAGGATTTCTTCCTTCTTGATGTTGTGGAATACTTTCTGCAGGATAGGCACCAGTTCTTCTTTGCAGGTCTGGTAAAAGTCAGGTGTGAAACCATCTGGTCTGGGACTTTTCTTTTTAGGAAGGTTTTTTTATTGCTGCTTCATTTACAGTACTTGATATTGGTCTGGTCAGGAATTCTATTTCTTCCTGATTGAGCCTAGTGAGGCTGTGTGTTTCTAAGAGTTGGTCCATTTCCTCCACATTTTCAAGTTTATGTGCAGAGAGGTTTTTATAGTATTCATAGATGATATTTTGTACTCCCATGGCATCAGTTGTAATTTCTCCTTCTTCATTCTTGATGGAGCTTATTATAGTCCTTTCTGTTCTGCTTCTCATTAATCTAGCAAGAGGTGTGTCAATTTTGTTTATTTTTTCCAAGAACCAACTTTTGGTTTTATTAACCTTCTGTATAGTTTTTTTGTTATCAATTTCATTTAGTTCTGCTCTGATATTTGCTATTTCTTTTCTTCTGCTGGGTTTGGGGTTGGTTTGCTTGTCCTTTCCTAGTTCTTTGAGAAGACTGATTCAATTGTTTTTTTGTGATCTTTCTGTCTTTCGAATGTAGGCATTTATGGATATAAATTTTCCTCTCAGGACTGCTTTAGCAGTGTCCCATTGATTTTGACAACTTCTGTCTCCTTTATCATTTAGTTCAAAGAGTCCTTTGATTTCCATCTTGATTTCCTCCTTAACGCAATGATCCTTCAGCAGAACATTGTTTAGTTTCCATGACTTTGTGTTGAGATGAGAGTTTCTGTTGAAGTTGATTTCTAATTTTCTCCCTCTGTGGTCTGAGAAATGCATGGCATAACTTCTATTTTTTTAAAAAAAATTTTGAGACATGCTTTGTGGCCTGGGATATGGTCAATCTTAGAGAATGTCCCATGAGCTGATTAGAAAAACTTACATTCAGTGGTTTTTGGGTAGAATGCTCTGTAAATGTCAGCCAGGTCCATTTGTTGTGGAGTTCTGTTTAAATTCACTGTTTCTTTGTTTATTTTCTGTTTGGAGGATCTGTCCTGTTCTGTCAGAGGGTTGTTGAAGTCTCCGGCTATTACCGTGTTGCCATTTATCATTTTGTTTAGATCAAGTGGGACTTGCTTTATCAATTTGGGAGTGCTTGAGTTATGTGCATAAATATTTAGAATTGTTATGTCTTTGTGTTGAATGGTACCCTTCACCATTATATAGTGACCATCTTTGTCTTTCATTACTTTTGTTGATTTGAAGACTAAGTTATCTGAAATCAGAATACCATGGCAGCTTTCTTTTGGCATCCGTTTGCTTGAAATATTGTTTTCCATCCCCTCACCTTGAGTCTGAATGCATCCTTGGGGGTTAGATGTGTTTCCTGAAGACAGCAGATACTTGGCTTGTGTATATTTGTCCATTCGGCCAGCCTAGGTCTCTTTAGTGGGCAGTTCAAGCCATTCACATTTATTGAGAGAATTGATAAGTGGGGCAGATTTCTGTTTATCCCGTTGAGTTCAACTTTATTGCCTTGCTTTCTCCCTCAAGCCATTGTGGTGTCTGGCCTTTGACATTTAGCTTTTGGATGATTTTTACATTGGTGAGTGTTTATTGTGCTGATTCGTGTGCAACACTGTTTTGAGTACTTCCTGGAGGGCAGGTCTTGTCTTGATGAATTCCCTTAGTCTTTGCTTGTCTGAAAAGGTCTTTGTTTCTCCTTCATATATGAAACTTGGTTTTGCAGGGTACAAGATTCTTGGCTGGGCATTATTATGTTTGAGAAGAGTAAGAATGGGGCCCCAGTCTCTTGTTGCTTGTAAGATTTGACAGAGACATCCATAAACACCTGGACCCAAGAAGAAAAAAAGAAGAAAGAAAAATGAAACTATTCTCTGAGTCTTTGCCTATTGGCTGTGTGTTGGGGCACTCCTTCAACACTTAGCCAGGCCATTTGCAGTTCTGCCTTAGCCTTCACTTCCTGCTTACAGGGAACCTAAGGTCAGCCCGAAGTGAAAGCTTAGGGTCTTCTCAGGTCTTCTCTGAGCGTGTGTCCAGACTTGGGCACATCATGGCCTTCTAATTCCCTGCTGTGCACAGGAGCTTTTCCCAGCCTTTACTCCCCCATGTATCTCCTTCCTCTGCCTCTTCCTTCCCAGAATTTCTTGTCTCTGCTTCCCCTGACTTTTATCCCTTGCCACAGGTGGCTGCAGCTAGTATATTAGCTTTGAGATGCTTCTGACAAACAGAGCTGGAGAAGCCACTTCAGTCAGGAGAAACAAAGGCCAGCCTCTCTGTGATTCTGTGTTTTCACCTGCCTGATGGTGTTTCGTTCAAATCTTGGTCTTTCCTGAATTTTCATTTGCTCAATCTACCAATAATGGAGATAAAATTTTACAATGTACTAGTGGGTTTACCACTTTCTTCTTGTGTTCTATCAATTTCTGACCGACATATTTAGAAAAATTTTTTTCTTTATTTTTTTTTTGTTTTTTTTTTTTCTTTTTTATCTTTTTGCCTTCAGGAGTTTTGGAATGTTTTGAAAATATTTATCGCAGACAAAAGTTTGAATGGTTATATTTTTCTGGTAAATGAACTTTTTGTTATTTTGTAGTCACCTTTTTTGGTCAATGATAATGCTTTCCATATTAAAGTCTAACTTGTCATTAATGTAGCTATACCAACTATCTTTTAGTTGGCATTTATCTCCTGCATCTTCTCCATCTTTTTATTTTCAACTTCACATGATCTTTGATGTTTCAGGTGTTTCTTGTAACTAGTATATTTTTTAAACCAATCTCTAGCTTTTAACCTGAAAGTTTACTTTATTTACATCATTATTACTGATACATGTGAATTTATTTCTATTTTGTTACCTTAGTGCTTTCTTTTCATCCTGTTTTTTATGCTAATTAAGGTGTTATGGTTTTGTTTAAAGTGTATTTTTCCTTTAGTCCAGTTTTTCCTTCAGTTAAATTAGAAGTTATATACAGTGTTACTTTAGTGGTTAGCCTCGAAGTCTTACCTTGAATAATTATCTTGAAGTCTTAAATTATGTCTTAACTCTATTAATTGAGATTTTATTTGTTTATTTCAGAGACGGGGTCTCACTCTGTCACCCAGGCTGGAGCTCAGTGGTGTGATCACATCTCACTGCAACCTCAAATTTCTGGGCTCAAATAATCCTCCTGCCTTAGCCTCCTGAGTACCTGGGACTATAGGCATGCACCACCATGCCTGGCTATATATGGAAATTATTTTCTTCACCTTCACTCTTGAAAGATAATTTTGCTGGGTACTCAATTTTAGGTTGATGGTTATTTTCTGTCCGCATTCTGAAGGTATGTATCCACTGTCTTTCTGATTGCCATTGTTCTATTGAAGAATCTGTTATTAGCCTAACTCTACTTTCTTTGTAGATAACTGAAAAGACTCAGGATTTAACCCAACTTTGCCACTTACTCGTTATATCATCTTGGCATGTCACTTTAATTCTCTAGGCCTCAGTCTCTCATTTCCAAATAGAGAGAACACCAACCTCACAGCTTTGTTGTGAACATTAAGACAGATAATGTATATGAAAGCACTATACAGATGCTTATTATTATCCACTCTTGCCTGTCTCTACCTTGTATTACCATCTTGTTCACTTCCCTCTACCACTGGAAGTAGTTGGAAAGGGACAAATAGGTCAGAGCAAGGAATTCACAGCCAAAGTTAGAAATAAAAAGGCAAGGCTTCTTCTGAGGAGGTCAAGTTTCTATAATAGGAATCTAAGATGTCAGATAGTAGTACAACTTTTATATTCCAACCCTACTGCCATTGCTTTACTTCAACTTTTCATTATCTCTTGCCTGGATAATTGCATCATTAGCATTTCTTCCTTCAGGTTCTTAGGCCTTTAATTCACCCTCCTCATACTGTCAAAGCCATCATTCCTAAATGAAAACATGATTACTTTCCTGATTAATATCTTATGGTGAGTCCCCGATTGGATTAAGTATATAGTCTATGTGCTTCCAGAACATTCTCTATCACAAAAGTGGCAGAGCATTGGGATTATCAGACAGTGGTGTTCACTTCAGACCACGCAAGTTCATATCCCAGTCTTCTAGTTAATAACTGGGCGACTTTCCAGCAAATCATTTAACTTTGGAAACTGTAAAATAGTAAAAATAGTCAGTACTTCATCACATTGTGAATACATGCAGTGTATACTACTTAAGTGCTCAATAAATGTTGCCTGTTATTGTTACAGTTTGTTATATTCTAATTGTTGTCCCCTAATAAACTATAAGATAAATACCTTAGCAATTTATTATTGTGGATGACATCGTAATTGACTACTTCTCAATCTCTCCATTATGCTCCAATAACTTCGGGGGAGAAACTGCCTTACCTAGAGGCTTACATATTATTTGGTACTCAGTTATTGTGGGAATTGAGCCACAGGCAGAACCAAAAAGCTGGCCGTTTCTGCCCTGGCCTTGTCACGGTTCAGTCCATAGCTGGACTTTGAAGTGCTGCCCCAATTTTTGGGCTCCTGGCTTGGAGGAATTGCAAGCCTTGGCCTGCACAACAAAGAGAGATGCCAGACATTCAGCAAGCGTCTGTGAAGCAGTTATTGAGAGTGAAGTTTAAGGGTACAAAGCGAAAGTACATTTCCTAAGGGGAAATGGGTCTGTCTCCACAAGTGGAGAAGACCCTGTCCACTTCTTTGTTTTTCTTTTTATATGCTTTATGTTTAGGCAAAGGTTAGTTGTAATTAGGGCTGACTTCCTTTCTCTGTTTTTTTTTCCTGGGGGAGATATATTTATTTTTGGTAACATACATCAAGTGGCACTAATTATACAGTAACTATAAGGTAACGAACATGAAACCACAGAACTGTAACTGCCACAGCTGTATGGACTTGGGCCTTTCTTGCTGAGCACATTTTCAAGAAACTGGATGCCCACCCCAGAGCTATGCCAATGAAATCTGTTAAGGAGAAAAGCTCCAAAGTGGTGACACATCAGAATACGTGCAGCTGACAGATGATAAGCAGGACATGTTAGTTATAAAGTAGTTACAGCCTAACTCACAAAAGTTACCAACTGTTTCTCTTTCTAGAAAGAAGTAAGAAGTTATTAAGAAATTCCTTGAATTAGCACACCTGGTGTGTCAGGCGGAGTGCAGAAAAGGGGTGTTAGAGCAGTGTCAGAAAAACCCTGGTGGGCCAGATTGGTTGGACATCACTAATAATCATGGCTGGCTTCTAAATACTGGTAGCAAGATGACTTATGATTTGTAATCTTAGGTAAATTATAGATAAATGAAAAAGGCCAGTAATCATACACTGAAATTAATAAATAGCACTTCAAAATTAACCACATAAGGGCTGTGCTTGCAGCAAAGCACAAGACAGGACACCCAGATTTTTTCTTTCCACGTCTGGCTTGTAGAGCAGCTCTCATAGCCATTTCAAAAATCTCCCTCACTCCATCTTTGGTCTTTGCTGAACACTCCATGTACCCAAAAGCGCCAATCCTATTTGCTGTATCTCTGCCTGCTTCAGGTTTTACAGGCGCCTGCTTCATCTTGGCTAGCTCCTGCCTTGTGTACTCATCATTTCAAAGATCCTTCTTGTTCCCAACAAGGATGATGGGCACATTGGGACAGAAATGCTTGACTTCCGGGGTCCATCTGGGGTGTTTTCTAAACCGTCAGGGCTGTCAATGGAGAAACACATCAGTATAAACTCAGTGTGTAGCTAAGAGAGGGGCTTCAGGTGGTCATATCTTTCTGCCCAGCTGTATCCCACATAGCCAATTCTACCTGCTTTCCACCCACCTCGGTATCTGCCACATAGTTCTCAAACACCGTGAACACATCCTCCTCTAGGAACTGGTCCTTGCTGAAGACTATGAGCAAGTATGTCTTGCCACAAGCTCCATCATGCGCTCACTTTCAAGCAAGGTGGCATACCTTTGGCTTTTCAGAGTATTATATTACCGATTCTTTCTGTTGGCAGCCATGGCTTACACATGCCCTGCGGGATGTACGCCGTGGTTGGCAAAAGTTGTACAAAGTACCTTGAACTTCTAGATGAAAGGCTCAGGCGACGACTTGGAGCCGACCTCTTCCTGCTGAGGACTCTTGTTCGCCAGTCACAAGCTCAGAAACAAGCGAGCAAGTAGCTGAAGAGACTACTGACTAAGGAGCGAGCCGGTGCCTCTCTATGTTCGCACATGACTTAAGGGTTATGTTATATGTACCGTGGGGAAAGTTCCATTCCCCTTCTCTGGTGGTCAGTGTTCCGTGGCCTAATGACCTCATTCTTTAATATTGAAATAACTGTTCCCTCTTTTTATTTTTCTGCAACCATTTTCTCCTTATTATTTTTCCGTAACTGCTTTCTCCTTTCTGTTTTTCTGATTTCCATTACCTCTCACTTGTTTTTCTGTCCCTAACAGCCTGAGGTGAATTATGTTAGTAGCACTGTCCCTCGGAGTCAAGCTGCGCTCACTTTCAAGCAAGGTGGCATGCCTTTGGCTTTTCAGAGTATTATATTAGTGATTCTGCCTCCCACCTCCAAATAAAAGGTGTCTTGCAGGGGGATAAAAGATGATAATACTCTACACACACACACACTCACACACACACACACCCCTATCGCGAGGGATGAAGGGCTAAGAGTATCGACGTACCAGGGACACACACTTCAAGAGACAGGCTGCAGAGAAGGCAAACCCGACCAGAGAAAAGGTGCCCGGTGCGTTGCAGGGTGCGCACCTTTCTTACATCTTCAGCTCTAAGAGTCTGCAGCTCAAGGTATGCCAGCATCCTCGAGAAAACAGAGATAAAGCACGAGCCTGCGGGACAACTGGACGATCTGGTTACAGTTGAAAGGAGGTTTTCTGCACCCTGCAGATTTTGACGTGTTCTGGGTACAAGACTTTCAGGGCCACCTGTCCTACGGTGCTCTAACGCACCTGCGCGGCTACCTCCGAGGTAGCCGCGGCTTCCCAGGCAGGGGCGGGAATCGCGCCGGCACCGCCCCTCCGAGCGGCGCTGCGCGCGTGCGCACCGGCTGCGGACCGTGCGCGCCCGGGGCGTTCCTTTCCGCTGGCTCAGGTTTCCCGGGAGGCGCCGCTTCTTCCGCCTTCCCGGCAGGCCCCGGTAGCCGCAGGCCTGGACCGAGGTTTCGGAGCTGCGGGGTGGGAGGCAGTGTGTCATCTTCCTCCCGTTCCGGCGAAGGCCTGGTCGCTGCGGGCCGGGCCCCAGGGCGCCCCCCATGGCCGGGCAGCGGGTGGAGGTCGATGGCGGGATCATGGAAGGGGTGAGTGTGGAGCCGGAGGCAAAGCGACGGGGGTACAACCCAGCCTAAGCGTGGAGCTTTCACGCCTAACGTTCTTACATCTCTTCTCCCCGCATCCCCACCCTTGCAGGGCGGCCAAATCCTGAGAGTCTCTACGGCCCTGAGCTGTCTCCTGGGCCTGCCCTTGCGGGTGCAGAAGATCCGGGCCGGCCGCAGCACGCCAGGACTGAGGTAAATCCGGGTGGCTGCTGCGGAGTTGGGGGATCTGGGCGCTGGGCCTCTGGGCTGGGGGATGGCAGTGCGGGCCGCAGGATCCGGCCAGGCCGCTGGGCTAGGGGATCCGGCGTCTGAGCCGTGGAGCCGAGAAGGCCCGGGGATCTGAGGACTGGGGCCGCGGGGTCTCGCGGCGGCGGGGGCGGCGCTCGGGCCTCCCTTCCCGCCCCCGGAATGCTCTGCCTGGGCAGTGGCTTGGGTTACGTGGTCTTGAAAGCCTGGAGGGGCGAGTTTAGAAACAGGCCCGTGTTTTCTCTGTGTGGCTGAAGTTGTCTCTTTTGTTAAAGAGGTATCTTTTAAACTGTTTCCCCACCTCATCGGGCATTCCAAGTATCGGGAGAGCACATATAACAGGCAACATAGACGGGGCAGAAAGGCTTGTGAGGCCAGAGGAAACCCCACTTTATAACCAGTGCATTATGTGCTACCGCACATTTTAGAAATCATAGAACAGGAAAGGATCCGAGATGTTATTCCAGCTTTCGTTCATGCCTCCAGAAAGCTGTGAATATGGCTAGAATTATCTGTTGTGAACAGAGAAACACCTTGACGCTTGACCTTCTTGTTTCTTCTGTCTGGGAAGCTGGACATGCCACTAGTTAAGTTTCAGGTATATGCACCTGATAGAAGACCAGATTGAAGCCAAACTGGTTCCTTTGTATGTATTCTGTATATATTCCATTTTAAGAAATCAGTCTTTTATCCACCATCAGTTTTGAAATTATTAAAAGGCAATTAATTGATGTGTGTCAGTGTTAACTCCCTTTGTCGTAGCAGTTGTTTGCAGCAATCCAGTTCACCAATAGGGCAATCCAATTCATTAAGGCTGTGGTATGTACTGTATTAGTTTGCTAGGGCTGCCATAACAAAATATCACACACTCGGTGTTTTAAACAGCAGAAATTTATTTTCTCACAATTTTGGAGGCTCAAAGTCCCAAGATCAAAGTGCTGCCAGGGTTGGTTTCCTCTTAGGCCCATTAAGAGGAGAATCCTGTTCCAGGCCTGTCTTCTTGTCTTTTCACATGGTGGTCCTTCACCATTCTCCTGGTGTCCTGTATGTCCTAATCTCTTCTTAGAAGGACACCAGTCAGATTGTATTAGGACCCATGTTAATGGCCTTATTTTAACTTCTTTAAAGGCCCTATTTCCAAATGTAGTCACATTCTGAAATACTGAAGGTTAGGGTTTCAGCATATGAATTTGGGGGAAGGGGAACAATTCAGCCCATACGGGTACCATAGATTATTCAGTGAAGTGCAGATGAGACTGATAGCTCTTAGGTAGCTTTATTAGTTTTCCTCTTTTGCACACTTCTAATTTAGAGCAATACATCAGTGTATGTATTTATAGCCAAAATAATTGGTCTCAAAGGAACCCTTAAAATGATGCCTACTAGTAGGTAGTCTGGAAGCATGAAAACCCAAAGAAAGGTGACATTGAAGATGTGGCACTTACTGTGGTTAGACCTTGCTGTTTTCTTGCCATTGCAGTTTTATAAATGTGTCTAAAATGTGGGGATATAGGCACTCTGAGTGCACACGTTTTGATGCAGTGTTATGACCTGAAGGCCTCAACATTTATCTGGACTGGAAATGATTCGAGATTTGTGTGATGGGCAACTGGAGGGGGCAGAAATCGGCTCAACAGAAATAACCTTTACACCAGAGAAGATCAAAGGTGGAATCCACACAGCAGATACCAAGACAGCAGGGTATGTGTTACTTACATTTCATTTAAGTATGGGTTTTGGACTTAAATCCAGGTTTTACCACTTTCTGGGCAAGTTGCTTAACTTCTTTGAGCTTATTTTCCCACTTTTAAAATGGGGAAACTTACCTTTTAAGCTTAGAGACAATGTATATAAAGTTGTAGCTACCTAAGTCTTTGTTAATTGTAGCTATTATTGTATCTGGAATTTTCTTGTGTGTAGTATGGTGTAGTATATTTGTTTCTTTGCTTTTTATTATTTAGAAATTGGGCCAGGCACAGTGGCTCATGTATTTTGAGCACTTGTAATCCCAGCACTTTGGGAGGCCAAGGCAGGAGGATTACTTGAGGCCAGGAGTTTGAGGTTACAGTAAGCTATGATCATACCACTGTGCTCCAGCCTAGGCAACAAAGCGAGACTCTGAGACCCTGTCTCTAAAAAAAGGAAGAGAAAAGAAAAAAGAATATCTGAAACCAACTTCAGTTTTTGTGTTCTATAGTCTTTGCATTGTAGCAAATTGAGTTCTTGGCTTACAGCTAATTATAAACCATATTCTACTTACGGTCTAGATATTTTTGTTGTCTTTCAATAGATACTTATGCAACTCTATTTAGAAATTTTAGATATAATCCTGATATTTTTCTCCCATTGGAAAATAGACATTTAACAATTAAATTGAGTTCTTATTTTCTAAGTATCCCTTTTATTGATAAAACAGGGAGAGCAATTGATTTTTTTTTTTTAATTTATAAAATATCCTTTATTTATTCTAAGGAACACAGTCAAGTAGTAGCTTAAAAAAAAAAGAAAACTCAACACACTTTTTGCAAGATTATTAGTGTTGTGACCTGGCTTGGAGCCCCATGAGCGGGATGGTGGCCACCTGCTGTGGCTTTGCCAGTTCTCTGCAGTCACTGGCAGGGGTTTGGTAGCAAAGAGGGAAGCTTTGGCACACCTCTGACCTGTTGCTCGCAATCAACAATAGTTTTGAGGATTATGAAGAGCAGAAATAACATTTATATTGCTGGATTTAACAAAAGATTACTTATAAATATATTCATTCCAGGAAGTGTAAAAATGTTTCAAAGGAATTGATAATTTGTACTTATTTATGGAGACTAGGTCTGTTAGAATTACAGCAGTACTATGGGAGCATAGTCTTTCCCTACAAATTCAGATATTCCCAAGTTGATGTAAAATCATACTTCCTGATTTGACTTAATTAGTACAGAAACAGAGTAACATTTTAATCAGATAGGGTTACTCTTTTTCTCCCCTTCTTTTTTAGCATGATGATTTAATTAAAATATAGTTTGCCCCAATCAGTAAATAACCATGCTATCACACCAGAAAAATCCATAAATACACACAGCATTGAGCTATTTTCACAAAAGACTTCCTTTCTAATAAACACAGGGCTTTCTCCTCCTCTCAGATGTCAAAATGCAGATGTGCCAACTATAGGCCCGTTGCTAAGCAGAGAAGCCCAGCACGTTTGTCCAGCAAATTAGATTGTATGGAGGGAGGGCATCTCCTCTGCAGCCCCAGGCAGGAGGTGGCTGGGTGTGCTCCTGTCCTCTGAGGCAGGTCAAGGCTGGTGGCCTTCAGGGGGCAGGTAAAAGGGTCCTCATGGGTTAGCACATAAAGGCTTTGAGGAAAAATAGAAAAAGCCTCATTAAAATGGGAGGTCTACATGAATTCATTCAAACTCCTTCCCTTGGACATACTGAGATCATGTTCTGAGCCTAGGTGACCTGTAGTTCTCATGCTGGCTGCCCGTCTCTGTGCCCCTGGCTGACCTGAGCCATGGCCCGCCACCTTCTCCATGCCGCTATGTGGGGCTCTAAATAGGATGTCACCCCCAACCAAAAGACAGAAAAAAAATCCCAAACATTTAAGACTGAGTTCAAAAGTCCCTGGACATCTGTCTATCTTTCCCTGGTTTGCATCTGGTGAGGGGCTGTGAATCAGAATTCAGAATCTGTGCTGCCCAGAGGGGACAGACAGCAGCAGCAAGGAAACACCCAAATGCAATAAATAACACAAAGCTCAGGACCAGCCCCTGCCCCTCCCCCAGCTACCACTGCCGGTTACTCATCTGAACTGAAGGAATCGAGGGAGGAATTCCACCCCCAAACCTCCCTGCACAACTTCAAGTGCAGGAATCCAGCCGCTGCTTCTGCACAGGATGGAGCCTCAGTCTTTCGCTTTATAGCATCATTTATGGCATGAAGTAGGAACGGAATGTGTTCACACAAACACACGACAATTATACATCAGCATCTTTACAATATTAAAGGAGTCATATACAAGTCTACAGGCATTGTACACAGGGTGGAGAAGGCCAGGGAGCCCCACCCACCAGTTCTCCGCAGGCTCCCCACCCAGGAAGGGCCAGCACTTGGGGACAAGACAGGGCCGAGGAGGGTCCATCTTTGGGCCTGTCATCTGGGAGGCAGCAGGTCTGCGAGGACCCCTCAGGGCCAGTCCTCATTGGAATTCGGGGTCAGGAGGGCCAGGTGTGCCTGTGTCCGGGTCTTATCGGCAGGCTGGCATGACAAGTATAATTGAAACTCGGTGTGCACGTTAGCGTAAGAAAGTTGGAGCTGGGGATGGCTCCCTGAGCTGGGGACCCAGAGGAGATGCTGACAGATGGGCCCCTTCCTGAGGTAAGGTGCGGCCCTGTGGCTGGTCAGAGTGGGCGGAGACTTCTCCAGGAGCCCAGGTGGGAGGACACGCAGACAGGACTGGAAGCCCCTGGGCATGAGCAGGTCAGGTGACCCACCAAGTGCAGCCTGAGCCCCAGGTGGTTACAGAGCCACCCAGCCCCCACTCCCTCCTCCCAGCAGCCCTGCCCCTGGGGGCCCTGCTTGGCTCTGCAGCCATCCCTGCATCTGTCCCGAGCGCCCCAGCGCTGCAGGCTCCTGGGCCCGAGCGCCGCGCAGCTCATTGGCGTGTGGGTGCGCTGCGCGTCCCACTGAGAACTGAGCACCAGATAAAGAAGTGTTGGTCCTTGTCGGCCTCCCCGACGTGAGCAATTACACTTGCTTCCGTTTTAAATACTGTAGAAAAATAAGCCATCTCTGACTCAAGGAGACCCACCAGAGTCTGCCACTTGTGGAGAAGGACAAAGGCTCCTCTGGGGTAGCTGCGGACGCCTCTGCTGACCCTACCTCAACGGGCCCCGCAGCCTCAGAGGACGCTGCACCAGGCTGGGGGGCAAGGGGCTGGGAGAGCTGGCAGCGGAGTTCCCACGACGGCATCTTTGGGTCACATCAACAGTCCTTCGGTGGGCATGCCTCCAGCATCCCACGTTCTGTCGCCATGACGCTGGGGCCCTGGTGCTCCCTGGGCCGCCTTTGCACCTTCCAGCCCTGCCCTCGGTCTCATGCCCACTGCTGGGCACACGCAAGAAGACGCCCCAGCACTGTTTCCAGGTCCCCGGGGTGTCCCAGGCGGGTAGCAAGGCAGGGCCTAGTCCAAGGGCTCCTGCTTTATCCGGACAGCAGTGGGAGTGGGCTGTGGTCGCCGCTCCTCCCGGCAAAGCACATACTCGCTGAACTGGGAGGAGTCCACGCCGCCCCCACAGGACGCGGCCACGCTGAAACCCCTCTGGAACAGCCTCTCCAGGACCTGCACCGAGTTGAGCCGGCAGTAGCCGTTGAGCGGGAAGCGGATGACGTGCGTGGGGTCCTGGTTCCAGCCGGCATTGACCGAGTTGCACATGACGTCCCTGGTCTCGGGGAAGACCTCCTCGATGAGGGCTTTCTCGCCGCTGAGCGCGATCCGCTCCCCCAGGTCAGGCGTCACGCGCACCACCAGGCAGTCGCAGGCCCGGCTGTGGCGCCGCTGCTCCTGCTCCTGCTGCCAGCGCTCCAGCTCGCGCACCATGGGCTGCAGCTGGTAGTACCGCGCCTCCTCGTACAGCAGGCTGAAGTCCTTGAAGTCATCCGGGAGCAGCAGTTTTGACGTCCGCAGGAAGCTCAGGACGTAGCGGAAAATCTCCCCATCCCGGTCGATGAAATAATGTTGCTTCAAACTGTCCAGGACGATGGGTTCGGTGCCATTGAAGAGGCGGCTTATCCTGGAGTCAGGGTACTTCGTGAGCGTGGCCAGGCTGCTGGTGTACATGTGGCCGCCCACATCGATGTGCACAGGCGCGTTGGACTTGGTGAGCTGAGCTGGCAGTGGGATCCCCTGGGCAGCCAGGGGGGACACGGGCGACCGGGTGAGAGATAGCCGGGACATGTTTCCTCCCTCCGCGGTGCCGCCGCTGCCCTGTGCGTGAAGTGAGGACCCGCTCGGCCGCTCCTTGCGGTGAGGCATCTAGGCTTCCATCGCTGCCCAGAGTACCATTGGAAGCCCCAGGCTTTACGCCTTCACCCGAATCTCCAACGCTCTTGCGGACAAACGCATCTGTGCCGGGCCACGGCCTTTCCCCCAAGACCACTGCTCGGAGCCGGAGCGGCGGATCCGGCTCGGGCGCAGCCCCCGCCCCCCGCAGCCGCCGGTCTCGGGCGCCGGGCGCAGCCTCGCCGCCTATGCTCGCCGGGCGGGTCGCTCCGGTCTCGTCCTGGAGTTACTTTCTCTCTCGCCCCCAACCTTCCCGCCCCGGCCACCGCTTCGCGCGGCCCCTCGCGGCGCGGCGCGCCGGGGCCTCCGAGAGCAATTAATTTTTGTATTGCTTTTCTCAGCTGTTTTGGATGATTGCTATTGTTAACAGCTTTGTTTTACCAAAATTTTTCCATTTGTTAGGAAATTTGATGAGCTAAGTAAGAAATGTTGCTGTAAACCCGATGCCATTTTGTTTCAGAAATGACTGTTTTAATGAATTATGATTTCTTAGTTTAAGAAAATGCTTAGTAGTAATTGAGACTTGAATTATGATTTAAATAGACCTCTATGAAAAGGGACCTGCTGTAAGGCCTAAGGTGAGCTTTGCCAAGTGAGAACTTTCCTAAGGAAATTAAAGAATTTTGAGCTTACTTTATAGTCAGCATATTATTTCAGGCATTCTCCTGTACAAAAAGAGGGAAAAAGTCATAGTTAACCAATTGTCTAAAAATGAGCTAAAGTAGAATCATAGAATTTTGAAAGTACAAGAAGAAATGTATATTCTAACCCTTCCTCCCCTTTGTGAATGAGGAAGTCCAGACTCCCTGGGGTTAAGTGTTTTACCCAAGATCATAAAGTTGGGGTCAGAACTGGAATTAGAATCTAGACCTTCTGGCTCTTACTCCACTAGAATGTATGGAAAATAAATTTAAAGTTGATAATCCAGCTCCATTCAGAAGATTAAAGCAAACAGAATCCTAGCAAGAAAACACATTATCACACTTACTTATTCATGTTTATCCTTAGTTGTGATTATAGTACCATGTATTTTCTCAGTCTGTCTTTGTCTTTGCAATTCTTTAATCCTAAAATTAAAGTTTTTCTATTTTAATCTTAGAATCTGATTTTAAGGAGGAGAAAAGAAACACTTTATATGTTGGATTACTCACAGAGAATAAACAATGAGAAATCTAGTAGCTATATAAGCCTATGGTTTATAATAAGCTAAACATTTCAAAGTTTTTTTAATTTGCTCCTAGGCTCAACTCCTTGAGAACAGGGATTATAGTGCATGCATTTTTCTCTTGCAATGCCAAACACATTACATAGTCAATAAATATTTATCGAATTAATGAAATTCATTATCCATGATAGTGGCTTTCTAGTTCAGTACATATGCATCATTGTGGTAAGCAAGTTAGGTAGAGGTCTGTCTTTTGGTAGGAAGAAGCTATGTAGAATTCTATTTCAAACTACAGTCTACTTAGGAATATGATTGCTTTCCCTTAATTTTGGAGAAGGGAGATAACAGCTCATTTAGAAAAATATGACCAAATTTTCCTTTTATAAAATTCTTCCTGTTATATAACTGTTTCTCATGATTTCTCAGATTATTTGACTATAAGGACCAAACAGAGGCAAGTAAAGCAAGGATTATTTCCCTACAACTTTCCTGTGTAAAATATTCAGTTATCAGTCTTTGTAAAATATTCTCACTTTGAGGCTGCATGGAACTATGATGATGCCACTGCACTCTACCCAGGGCAACAGAGCGAGACCCTGTCTCAAAAAAAAAAAAATTATTATGTCATGAATTCCACAATAGTAGGAACTATATCTTAACCTGATACTTGTAATAGGACCCTGTGCAAGGTAGCAAGTCAGCTATAATTAATTGAATATTTCTAGACCTTGCCTGTTTTGAATCCATTTTCATAAACTGCTACTAGTTTTTTAATTTTTTGTAGCAACAAGATCTTGCTGTGTTGCCCAGGTTGGTTTTGAATTCCTGGCCTCAAGCATTCCTTTTCCCTTGACCTCCCAAAGTGGTGAGATTACAGTCATGAGCCACTGCACCCGACCTTCTGTCTTTGAGATTCAGGATTTTACCATTCAGATATTGAAGTGTTTTTTTAACTTTAAACTCAAGGGCAGCATGTACCTACCTTCTCAGTTGTCTATGCTTTAGTTAGTAGTGATGAGCAATAATATAGCTTTTTTGGGACTTTTAGAGGAAAATACAGCTAAGCCTGTTTTGCCTTCTCCTTAGGAGTGTGTGCCTCCTAATGCAGGTCTCAATGCCCTGTGTTCTCTTTGCTGCTTCTCCATCAGAACTTCGTTTGAAAGGTGGAACTAATGCTGAAATGGCACCACAGGTCGATTACACAGTAATGGTAAGGGCTTTTATTGTGGACAAACTGAGATCTCATATTCTTCTGAATCTCCATTCTCTATTTAAATGTATCCTGAGTGTTTTCGTGTACATTCCTGTTTATTTCTTCATGGTTTACTTCTATTGAAGGAGAGGATGAGGAATTATATTTAACTTTTTAATTTTACTTTAGAATAGTGTTCATAGTGAATTCTTTAAAACCCCAAGTGTTATTAATATATAAATTATATCAGCCATTATATAAGTTTTTTTAATAACTGCAGGAATTATGATTTGGAGGAAAACTCAAATATTTTTAAAATGATAAAACTCAATACTGGCATGCTCGTACAACTAGTGGGAGAGAATGGCATAATGTTTTTTTCTCCAGGTTTATTGAGATATTATTATTTGTAATTAAATTCACCCTTTTATTGATTGATTGATTGAGATGAGGTCTTGCTCTGTCACCCAAGCTGGAGTGCAGTGGTGTGATCATAGGTCACTGCAGTCTTAAACTCCTGGGCTCAAGAGATCCTCCTGCCTCAGCCTTCCAAGTAGCTAGGATTATAGGTGTGCATCACCATGCCCAGCTAATTAAGTTCACCCTTTTAAATGTACAATTCTGTGATTTTTTCCCAAATAGAAAGTTTTGTTTTTTGGGGTTTTTTTGTAGATATAGAATCTATGTTGACCAGGCTGATCTCAAAGTCCTGGCCTCAAGCAGTCCTCTTGCCTCAGCCTCCCAAAGTGCTGGGATTACAAGTGTGAGCCACCGTGCCTGGCCTAGTTCTGTGATTTTTGATAAACATACCGTTGTGAATCAACCACCATAATCTGGATATAGAATAGTTCCATTACTCTTAACAAATTCCTTCATACCCCTTTGTAATCAGACCTGTCCTCCAGTGCTTGGTAACTACTGTACTGTTTTCTGCATAGTTTTGCTTTTTTTCAGAATGTCATATAAAGGTATCATACTGCATGTAGCCTTTGAGTCTTTTTTTTTCTTTTTTGCTTACCATAATACATTTGAGATTCATCATGCTGCTTATATCAGCAATTAAAACGTGTAAGTGTTCTATTATATTGGGTGTACCAATCTCCATCCATTCATCTGTTGAAGGATATTTGGGTTTCCGTTTTTCAAATGAAAAAACTGATAATGAATCTAAATTTAAAAGTATAACATTGAGTTAATCAGGGACATACAACTGTATCTAACAAAAAAAGCACTATTTACCTGTAATACCTAATTACTAGTTCAGCGGAGCACTTTTGTTTAATAAATATACTTGTCGAATTGGTGAATACTGGTGGTTAACATAACATTAAACTGATTTTTCAGGTTTTCAAGCCAATTGTTGAAAAATTTGGTTTCCAGTTTAATTGTGACATTAAAATGAGGTGAGTTTCTTATTTTCTTAGCCCTTTTGATTCGTTACTTGTGCTAAAAATAGTGGAAAAGATAAACCTTAGAGAACTGTCATTCTGGAACCCACTTAACATATTGCAATTCTTGCGGGAAGTAAATGTACTTTATGGCTTAACAACAATAAACAGCAGGGGCATAGGGACATAAAAACAGTTATACGTAATATTTGTTTCTTGGGAAAATATTTTCCAGGGAATTGAGTCACCTTCATATTAAGTGTTATTCCATGCCCCAGCACAGATTAAATGCTCACTCTGCACAGACAACTGGACGAGGCACTGTGGTGTCATAAAAGGGGTTCTCTTCCACAATGCCATCAAAATTATTTTCCTAAGAAACACATTGCGCATTCAGGTTGTTTCTCTTTAAAGCTCCCCTTTTGTCACACAGTAACAAAGCCAAATTTCTTGGCATGGCATTTAAATATTTGCTTGCAGATTTATTCCAACTTTTCTTTTTACCTTCAGTATCTCTTCCCTTCTTTCAACATACCATATATTCTAACTATATAATTGCTTGCTATTCCTTAAACATATTTTGTGCCTTTGGACTTTGTCTTTATTCATGTTATTTTTTTCCCCGCTCTCTAAAAAGTTAGAAATCCTGTTTTTTCCCAAAATGAAACTTGTAGTTTCTTATACGTACCTCAGTTGGAATTCATGTTTGTACCTATGTTGTAGTCTTCCTTACAGCCTAACTTGTATTCTAGTATAGTGTGTGGAGCCATCTCCCCACTCCATGGTGAGCACTTGAGGAGAGGAGTGCTGTTGTTCTTAGTATCTGCTATAGAATAAATGACACAGCATAATTGAGTTAAAATTTTTTTAGTGTTCAGCTACTTAAATATTCATATGTTTGAGCACCTGCCATGTGCCAGACATTGTTTTAGGCACAGGAAAATAGCAGGAATAAAATAGGTAGATCCAGCTTACATTCTATGACAGCACTAGCAAATAGAACTTTCTGCGCTGAGGGAAATGGTCCCGGTCTGTGCTGTCCAGTATGGTAGTTACTAGCCAAATGTGACTGTTGAGCACTTGAAATGAGGTAGTGCAACCTGGGAGCTGACTTTTATTTATTTATTCATTCATTCATTCATTCATTCATTCATTTTTATAGAGATAGGGTCTCATTCTGTTGCCCAGGCTGGAGTACAATGGCATGATCATAGCTCACTGCAGCCTCAAACTCCTGGGCTCCAAGTGATCCTCCTACCTCAGCCTTCTGAGTAGCTAGGACTATAGGCACAGGCCACCATGCCTGGCCAATTTTTAAATTTTTTGTAAAGGTAGGGTCTCGTTAGGTTGCCCAGGCTGGCTTCAAGTAATCCTTCCGCCTCATCCTCCCAAAGTGCTGGGATTGTAGGCATGAGCCACCATGCTTGGGCCTAGATTTTTAAATTTTCTTTAATTTTAGTAGTTGTACCTAGCTTGAGGCTATCAATATTGTATAGCACAGACCTAAAATATTCTTTAGACCTTTCCATGAATTACCTGTTTGTATATCATTCATGTGTTATTTTATTATAATAGCTTCATTTTTGTCATGCAATCAGTTTATGTGGGTATTTGTTGTACTTTTCATAGGGGATATTACCCAAAAGGGGGTGGTGAAGTGATTGTCCGAATGTCACCAGTTAAACAATTGAATCCAATAAATTTAACTGACCGTGGCTCTGTGACTAAGATATATGGAAGAGCTTTTGTTGCTGGTGTTCTGCCATTTAAAGTAAGTTGTCTAGATATTCTTAGAAGTATATGTATGTCTTGATAAGTATTATGTCATTTAAATTTTGAAATTATGGAAAAAACTGATTTTTAAATCTTTTTATTAAAATTTTTCTTAAAAATTAGTGCTCTCTCTACTCTTAAAAATCAAGTTATTAAATAATACATGTAAAAGTTATAAGTTGTTTTATGTGTCTTCGAAGGCTTGAAACAATTTTCCAAATAATCAGTAATTATTTTATTCTATTTTTCTGTCTTGCCAAAATAGGTAGCAAAAGATATGGCGGCGGCAGCTGTTAGATGCATCAGAAAGGAAATCAGAGATTTGTATGTTAACATCCAGCCTGTTCAAGAACCTAAAGACCAAGCATGTGGCAATGGAAATGGAATAATGTGAGATAATATACTTTTTCCTAGATGTTGGTTGAGAGCCTTGAATAATTATCCCATTTAATTTAAAGATTTATAGTTCTTTTGCTTAAATTTATAGTTTTAAGAAGTTTAGGTTTATATATTTAGGGGCTTTCCTACCTAAAACAACAGTATGAAGAATTAAGATGATTATTTTGCATTTTTTCTGCAGATGGTTTGCCTTTTATTACATTGTAAGACCCCTTTTGTTTACATAGTGAACTTACATGTTTAAGCTAATCAGAAGTTAGGCTTTGAAGCTGATCCTACAAGAAATATTTGTAGTAGTTTAAAATGCTTTAAGTGTGAAATAGTTCACAAATAAATATTAAATATGGCAAAGATCTCTTTAAAATTGGTATAGAACTATTGCTTTAATCCAATTAGGAGTTATCGATTTAAGTGTTAAAAAAATTCTTTAATTGATGTTTTCAAAGTATAAAAGTATCATTTGTGGATATTTAAATTTCAAACCCTCTTATTCAGAATTTCTATTAAAGGGTTTAATAGGCTTGCTCTACTTATGACAATACTTTCTAAAAGCTATAGAATGATACCAAAAGTCCCTGCATAAGAACCTTTTTACTTAAGATGATCCTAAAACACTTTATAGCCTGTATGCCTGTAAAATGGTACCCGTTAGTGCTGATGATATGGTAACTTCCAGGGGCAGTGGGGTGGGGGGACCGGACAGGAGGGCATTTCTTACCTTTGGATTAGAATCTAGTGTGACTTCTAGTCAAATGCTGAACGATACTAATGGCCTGTTAAGCCTGATGGAAAGTGTTAATCATGCTGCTTTCTCTGTATGAAGAATTTCACTTTTGCAGAATACTGACCAGATTTAGTTCTGCCTATTTAACAGTCTCTGTTTTCCTGTGTTGTATTTGTATGTAATTTTAGAATATTTATAGCATAGGTAGTAATAACTTTTTTTTCTTGTATAGAATTATTGCTGAGACATCCACTGGCTGTTTGTTTGCCGGATCATCGCTTGGTAAACGAGGTATAGATAAATGAAGGGGGTCCGTGGTTCCCAGTGCTATTGTAAAATTCTTTAATCTATCAGGATTGGAATGTTATAGACTGATGAATGACAAGTTTAAAAAGATATCGTTAACTGATTCTGTTTTAGAGTCAATTAAACTTTCAGTCTTTCTCCCACCTTTATACTTGAAAAATTTCAAAACCTATAGAAAAGTTGAATGTCTAGTTCAACTAGTCATCCATACACCCTTCTCCTAGATTCACCCATTGTAAACATTTAGTTACTTGTATATGTTTCTGAGCCATTTCAATGTAAGTTGCAGGTACCGCGTGTCTCACCCCTGAATACTACAGTATGTATGACCAAAGAACAATGTCTACATAGTCATAACACCATTTTTACACCTGACATTTTTAAAAGTCCAGGCCATTTTCCCACAGAATTTCCCACAATTTGAATTTGTCTGATTATCTCATGATTAGATATATTCAGATTAAACATTTTAGTGTACATCCCTCTCCATCACAGCAGGGGGCACATAATGTCAGTTTGTCCTTTATTGGTAAGGCTGAGTGTGATCACTAAAGGTTCCTTTTCCCTTTATAGTTAATATGTAAGCTGGGATAATACTTTGAGACTGTCTGATTATCCTTCTCCCATACAGCTTTCATCTAGTGGTTTTAATGTCAATTGATTCTTCCCTGCATCAGTTATTACACTGGTGATTTTAAAATATTGAATATCTTTGTGAAAGGGAAATTTGTTTAAGATTTGGCATATTAGAGGAGATACATACATGCATCTGTTTGTTAATACTTAAAGTTAACTTTTGTCAGCCAGGCAACTTTTAGGTGAACTTCTAGTTGTTTATGTGGTAGTTGATTGCTTTATTCTTTGTAGCATCTTTAAAAATACTTACCCTGGATATGCTGTTTAATCACATTATTATTACTTAATACAAAAAATTTTAGATAGTCTTAGTCTGCTCAGTTGGTGGATCTAGATATTATTAATAATTTGGTATCTAATCTGATCCACATAATGGAATAAGTAAAAGCATCATCTTCAGTTGACCTCGCATAAATGAATTCTGTCTAAAACTGTGCTATTTAAAGTTGGTTGGCAGACGAGCAGCATATCTACATTTACTGGTACTTTGTTAGAAATACAAATTTGGGGGTCTACCCCAAACCTATTGAATTAGAATCTCTGGGAGTGGGGCCCAGGAATCTGTTTTAACAAGTTCTCCAGGTACTTTTAATGTATACTGAAGTCGAGAAGTAGTGATCTAAAATACATATTTGGGCCAGGCCTGGTGGCTCACGCCTGTAATCCTAGCACTCTGGGAGGCCGAGGCAGAGGGATTGCTTGAGCTCAGGAGTTCAAGACCAGCCGGGGCAAGAGCGAGACCCCGTCTCTAAAAAATAAATAAATAAATAAATAAAATACATATTTGGTATATACTAATTATGTATTAGGTGCAGTGAAGAATTAGTGTGGATACTGAGCTACAGCATGCAGTATCTACAACAGTATTGGGAAGCAAAGATAATACAAAGAGATTAGAAGTAGACACATTACAAATAGTAAGTACTTGGCAGTCATTGGGGAAAATGCAAGTTTAGTTTGTTTATACTATGGTCAAGTACCACAGTGTGCCACAATGGATACCTTGTACTGTGTACTAGGGATTCAGAGTGAGAGCTACTTTTCCTATCTCGTAGCTTAGTCTGGCAGAGGAGACAGACTAATGCTATGATAGTGATATCCCCAGATGTTATAGGAACATAGGTGAAGAAAAGTGAATCCTTTTTTGGGGGCCCAAATCGGGCTTCTGCCATTCAGTGGTCCTCTAGTAGATTCTGTGGATAAATAGAAATTGACTGGTTAGAAAAGTGAGAGCTAGGGAGGAAGGACATAGGAAAGTGTTGACATAAAAAAGTATTCTTCTGTGTTTTGGCAGCTGCAAGTATATATGAATACAGGGTCTGGGTGGGGAATGGAGAAAAAAGAGAAGTCGAGAGAGGCCAGGGTTTGAAGGGCTATAGGCTATATAAAAGAGTTTAGGTTTCATCCTGACAATGTAAAAATTTTAAGGAAGGATGTGATATGAGATTTTTGGAAAAGTAATTTTGATAGCCATGTAGAGAATTAGAAGAAGGCTATACTGGAGGCAGGAAGATAAGAGTCTGTTGTGTTCAGGTCAGAGTGGTGAGGGCCCGCACTAAGGAATGCTGGGCTAGAGAGGTGGGTACTGATAGAAGGGTATTTACAGAGGTGAATAGATGATTTGGTGGGACCAGTTGGATATGGGAGGCGAGGAAGGCAAATAAAGGATGACCTTCTAGATATCTACCGTAGGTAGCTGGGTACATTTACAACTTGTGGATATAGGAGGTAGGGTTAGTTTGCTAGGGTAGATGATAATTTTAGATATATTGCATTGAGATTGTAAAGGTGCCATTCCTCTATCAACAATACAGGGAATTTGTTTGCCAGGCTTGAAAAAATTTTTCTGGTATTCTATCAACATTTTTTTCTCACTTTGTCGTATGAAACAACTTAGACTTTAAAGTTGTCTTTGGACAACACATTTGTAGAGTGCAGAGTACTTATTTTTAGACTTACAGTGGTAGGGAGAATAGAGGAGAGAGCAACATGCTTGCTGACATTGACCAACTCCTATTGGTATCCTCCCTGTTTCCTGTCAGGCACCTCAGTTGAATGAGATGTCATTAGTGAATGTGAAGGTGACTTGAGGTCTTCTCTCTTAATCTAGTTTGTGTGTATATTAAGGATTCCAGAAAGAATGTCATGGCCTCCATTATCCAGATCCCCTTGCGTTTCTGATTTAAATTAACTAGAAAACAACAAGACCTTGAATCCTAATGTCTAAGAGTTATCATCAAAAGCAACATTGGCTGGTTGTCAATGCCACCATATATGGTAGAGGCAGGAATTTTTAACTCTTCATGTTGTTGTCATTGTCTTAGTTACTAAAACTTTTCATCTTAGTTTCCTTATCTGTTGAGTGAGAGTATTAGCCTAGACAATCTCTAAAATCCCTAGCTATAACATTTTTTACTTGTATATTTAAAAAAAAGGTGAGGTTTTGCTGAGAGAATCTTGCTGTTTCATTTATTTATTTTATTTTATTTTAAGAGACAGGATCTCGCTTTGTCACCAGGCTAGAGTACAGTGGCAGATTGTAACTCACTGCAGCCTTGAACTCCTGGGCTTAAGCTCTCTTTCCACCTCAGCCTCCCATAGCTGGTACTATAGGCATGTGCCACCCACCTGGTTTGCTGTTTTAGATTGAGGCAGTGTATTGTAATAGACGGCACTAAACGGAGAAAACTTAAATTTTAGTCCTATGTTTACCATTATCCTGCGTAGTGATTTTGGGCTTCCCTTATCTGAAAAATGAAATTGGATGATGATCTACGTATTAAGGATCACTTCCAACTTCAGGTGATACAGTATTATGGACAGAATGTAGTTTGTCTTTCATTATTGAATATCTGTAAATTTATAAGTTACTCCTGTCTTTCAGTTAGTTATGTTCTTTATCATGGGAACAAAATAATCTGCTAAAATGAATTATGCCTCTGGTTAATCCCTCTTTCCTTTGTATGGCAATTGCCTCACTTAACGTAAGCACCTGCCTTCCCTCATTCAGTGTATGTAAGTAATTGATGGCATCTCTCTGATGTCCTAAAATAAGTCCTTGAGACCTTTTCTTAAGAAACATGCAATACATGAGAATATTATTTGTCAATTAAAAAAGCATTAAGATTTCAGAAAACATTGGGATTTTGCCTTTTTTGGGGGCCATAATACTAATAAGCAAAATTCTCATATTTTCTTTATTCTGTTCTATTGCCACAAACTGGTAGTAATGGCTGGTACTCGTATAGCTCCATTCATACTGTTGTTCACTATTAAGGGGACTGGGTAGGAAGGAACATGAATGGCTCTGAGGAATACTTTGCCATGTGGCAGAAAACTTGAGTGTGTCTGCTGCTCTCAGGTACTACAAAGCCAGAAGTTTTTTCTTTCTCCTTCATATCCTCCATCCTACTTTTAGCTGTTTTTCAAGGACTCTCTTAAGTTCTTCATGCTCCATGAAACCTTCTGAAATTATTGTAGAATTTACAATCTTTTCTGAACTCATTTCACGTGTATAGTTTATACAGTAGAGCTTAGCACTGAATTATCCTCAAATTCTCTAATATATGAGTTTTTTTTTTTTTTTTTTTTTTTTTTTTGAGACAGAGTCTCACTTTGTTGCCCTGGCTAGAGTGAGTGCCGTGGCATCAGCCTAGCTCACAGCAACCTCAGACTCCTAGGCTCAAGCGATCCTACTGCCTCATCCTCCTGAGTAGCTGGGACTACAGGCATGCGCCACCATGCCCGGCTAATTTTTTCTATATATTTTTAGCTGTCCAATTAATTTCTTTCTATTTTTGGTAGAGACGGGGTCTCGCTCTTGCTTAGGCTGGTTTCGAACTCCTGAGCTCAAACAATCCGCCTGCCTCGGCCTCCCAGAGTGCTAGGATTACAGGCGTGAGCCACCGTGCCTGGCCATGAGTATTTTTTTAATGTCTCCTTAGCAAAGCAACCAATTTCTGTTACTTAGCATGACATATACGTAGTGGGTGATGAATACTATTAAGGTTGAGCATCCCTAATCTGAAAATCTGAAAGCTGAAATGCTCTAAAATCTGAAACATTTTGAGCATCAACATGATGTCACAAATGCAAAATTCCACAAAGAGTACTTACCATAAATTTTGTTTTATGCATAAAATTATTTAAAATATTGTATAAAATTACCTTCAGCCTATGAATATAAGGTATATATGAAGAATAAATGGATGTCATGTTTAGACTTGCGTCCCATCACCAAGGTATTTCATTATGTATATGCAAATATTCCAAAATCCAAAAACCTCCGAAGTCTGAAACACTTCTGGTCCCAAACATTTCACATAGGGGATATTCAACCTGTATTATTATTAATAGCTTTTTATGTACTGGTCTTGTTAATGGATGCTTTATAAATATTATTTCTAATTTCTATAACAATTTTGCAATGTAGTTATCATCTCTGTCTCCAAGAGGAAATGGCAGAGGCTAAAGAGCTTACCCAAGATGTCAGGATGCATACCACATATTCCAGACCATTCATTCAGTCATGTAAATACTTGACCAATTGATGATGATATAAAGAGAGTAAATTTATTATATTGTTATAACT
>NW_012150285.1:529953-531783 GCF_000956105.1 Propithecus coquereli
ACGGGGTCTCGCTCTTGCTCAGGCTGGTTTCGAACTCCTGAACTCAAACAATCCGCCCGCCTTGGCCTCCCAGAGAGCTAGGATTATAGGCGTGGGCCACCGCGCCTGGCCTACACATTCTCATTTTTTAAAGACATTTTCACCAGATGTGGTAGCTCATGCCTGTAATCCTAGCATGTTGGGAGGCTGAGGCAGGAAGATTGCTTGAGCCCAGGAGCTTAAGGTTACAGTGAGCTATGGTGATGCCACTGCACTGTAGCTGGGCAACAGAGCGAGACCCTGCCTCAGACAAACAAAAAAAGAATTTGTAGCCAAGGATTTTTTAGTTTAGAGTAAATACCTTGAAAGAATACTGTGACATTTCACTGCTTCTGACAGACTTATTTTGTATTCAGTGTTGTACCAAAGATTTGGGGTATGTGTGTAGAGGCAGGAAGGGGAGAGCAAGGTGGTAAGTATTCTAACTTACATTCAAAATAAGATTATACCTGTTCAAATCTTAAAGGAAATAAAACTCTAAAATATTTGATCTGAGAATGTTATATTGCTCTTCTTTAGATAAAACTTAATTTCCTATTTCCTGACTTTTAAAAAATTCTTAAATTCTGGTAGAATTGCCTACAGACTAATTGTAACATGTATAAATCACAAGTTTTAAATTTTGAAATTGAGCTATAGCATTAGAGGGTTATAAACTGGCTTTGTAATTAATGTGTTTTAATAGGGCCAAAGCAGCCTATGTTTTCCTACACTAGTGCATTTAAAGATACAAAGTATTTGCATATGCCAAGCTCTCAGAAGATTAAATAACTAGAGATCTTATTCTAAAAGGTGTATTAGGTGGGTTCAGAGGCCATAAAAAATGTATACCGTTGCTAACTAGAATGTATTAATTAAACTTTTTGCCTTTTAGTAATTAGTTTTTTTTGTTTGTTTGTTTGTTTTTACATTGTGCATGTCTTAAGGTGTAAATGCAGACAAGGTTGGAATTGAAGCTGCTGAAATGCTATTAGCAAATCTTAGACATGGTGGTACTGTGGATGAGTATCTGCAAGATCAGGTAATGACACTTCTACGATAAAAATCTTACAGACTATTAGATTTGAATGTATGATAATTAGATTGAATATGAATTTTAATCATTGACTTTCCGACACTAATTAGCAAGTCCTACTTGAGTCACTTTTCAAATTCTGGAATTTATAATCTTTAAATTTCAGTCCTTTTCTTACTTTTGTACAGCATTTGATCACTCCTTCCTTCTTGAAATACTTTCTTCACTTGGTTTCTGAAATATTATTATCTTCTTGCCTCACTGGCCATACTTTCTAGTCTTCCTTTGCTAGTTTATTGTTGTCATTTTCATCTTCTCAACTTTTAAATTTTGATGAGCCCCTAGGCTCAGGCTTATGCCTCTTTTATTGATCTATAGCCACTGCCTCAGTTATTTTGTCCAGTCTCATGGCGTAAGTACAATTTGTGTGCCGACAACTCCCAAATTTCTATCTCTAGCCCAGACCTTTCTTCTTAACTCCTCACTCATTTTATCCCCTCTGCCTATCAACTTCTCCACATAGATGTGTCGTAGACCTCTCAAACTTAACACATTCACTCATAGTGAGAAATGCTGTTGTGTATTTCAAATAAGATCTATTATAGTCTACTGTCTTTATAGATTTTCCTTTCTACCATACTTTTCTCTCCTTAATCGCAAGTCAGCACAGTCTCTATGTTTAGAAATGTATTCATCAAGATTTCTTGTCCAGTTTCTTTAGACAGATTCTGTTATTTCTAGTCTCTTCCTTCTTGCCCAGGTCTTCTTTTAATTCT
>NW_012150285.1:532088-630103 GCF_000956105.1 Propithecus coquereli
AAAAATTCTATGTTGAGAACTGTAACTAAGCATTTCTGGACCATACCACAGACTTGGGGTAAGGTTTTCTATCATCTTCTAAGGACTTCTGGAAACCTAAAGAAATAGAAATTCTTTTTTAGCTATTAACATTTTGATTTCTAGTAGTGTTTTCATTATGGGTAGCAGTGGTATTATGACTTCAAATATTAGTAAATGTGTGAGATTTTTCTTCTTGTTCTTTTTTAAATAGCTGATTATTTTCATGGCATTAGCCAATGGAGTTTCCAGAATAAAAACAGGACCAGTTACACTCCATACGCAAACAGCTATACATTTTGCTGAACAACTAGCAAAAGTGAGTATTCCATCAGAAAGAGTAATTGATTTTTATTGTGGCGGATTTTGGGTTAACTTTTAATGAGCAGAAAAATTAATAGTAATCATGATTGCTATCACTTACTGAGTACTTGCTGTGTGACAGACACAGCTAATTCAACAATTTATCTGAATCACCTTACTCTATATAACCATTGTAGGTGGCTATTTATTATTATTACCATTTTACATATGAGTAAAGTGAGGCAGAGAGATTAATTTAATTGTTACAGGTCACACAGTTTTTTAGTGGCAGAGCTGGGCTTTGAGCAAACCTGGGAAAGCATACTTCAAAGCCCATGTTATAACCTGTGTGGTACTGCCTTAAGAGCAGCTTTGTGTGTTTTAACTGGGTGACCTGGGGCAAGTTTCTCCATCTTACTATACCTCAGTGCAGATAGTTGTTAGTTATCTGTAAATTCAGAGACTTTAAGTCTCCTTCAAATTCTAAATATTTGTACTTAGGTTTATATATAGGCTAAAAATGCCTTCCATAACTGCTACTTGTGCTTCGTATTTACATATGCTTGTAATTTGGAAAATATACATATACACATTTATAACTACATAAATAATGTGGTTATCTAGCTCACAATTCAATGTTTATTCATTCAGCAATAATTTCACATGTCTGCTGTGTGTCAGTACACTGCCACATAATACTGAACTGAAAGAATTTGTGAACACTACTGTTCAGTAAGGCTCCAGAGGGATGGTTTTCAAATTGTATTTCAAAGAATCTTAAGATTTTAGGCATACTTAAAATTCCCTTGCCACAAACTCAGGCAACCTACTCAGATTTGAGTTGGGGTTTTTTTTGAGACTAAGTCTTGCTATGTTACCCAGGCTGGTCTTAAACTCCTGGGCTCAAGTCATCCTCCTAGCTCAGCCTCCCAAGTAGCTGTGATAACAGGTGTGTGCAACTGTGCCTGACTAGTTGTTTTGATTTCAATTCAGTTTTGTTAAAATAAATCACATTTGCTTTAAAATAATTATGTTTCCAAAATACAGTGATAGAGATCAAATATTTCTAAGCCAAATTTAATCAGTGAAAAATACAGTGTTAAACCCAATAAAGATGAAGGAACATGTTAATCACCACTACCACCACCCTCCTCCCCACCTACCTTCTCTGAACTCGATCTTTTTGAATTATATATTTAGGGAATTAAATTAGCAAGAAAAGCTTAGGGAAATTAAAGGATAATTTGATACTTGACAGGATAAAAATACAAATGTTTTAGTTCCATGTTTCAGAAAAATTTTAGGAAGTAGGGTGTGGAGGTGCATTATAATGAGCAATTGAGATTTCAAAGTTAATATTTCCTAGACTACACTCCTGGGGGTTCTGGGTCAGTGGGCACAGAGGCATATATATTCTGACAAAACTCCGCAGGTATGTATACTTCTGAACAAGAACCATGGTTCCAAAACAAAATATTTTATGTCTAGGCTGTTGAATTTCTCAGGAATCATTTCATCTTTGTGTCTCTGTAGGTTTTTCAATAAAATAAGTTTGACATTAACTCCCTGTCTACTTAAGCTGGAGTTATAGGCCCTTTCCTCTATCCCTCTTCATAGTGCTTATATACTAAATACTCTTCTGATTTCAGGCAAAATTTATTGTGAAGAAATCAGAAGATGAAGAAGATGCCTCTAAAGACACTTATATTATTGAATGCCAAGGAATTGGGATGACAAATCCAAATCTATAGGGTATTTGCCTCTTAAATGATACCTCAAGTATGTATTGCACTAATTCATTTCATAAATACTGTAAAACGATGAATAGGAAGTAACCTATTAAAAGACCTGACTTAAATTTGGAGATGAAGTTCAATGTTGTAGATTTGCTGAGAATGCTTCATCAAATTAATCTCACTTTGAGTATCTCCTGAGATATGGACAATGAAATATGAGAGTTGGTGGATATGTATGATAGCTGACTTCAATAGTAAAGTATTGAAATAAAATATCTTTATATCTGAAGTAAATGTGTTTTTCTTTTTTATGTAACAAAGTCAGAGATACATATAATTTGATCTACAATTAGTGTATAATTCTAATCTCTTTGCTGAAATCTCATCTAAAGTATAATGAGACAATTTTATGCAAGTGTACTTGCTGTGTCAACAGTAACACTTAATAGATATTGTCTTATTCTAATTATATGTCCCTTCTATCTAGTGGGCACTTGGTAAATATTTATTAAATTTAAATCTGTTGAGTCTGTTTTGGAAGCCAAACATTTAGAGTTGCAAAATTTTAATCCTAATAATAGTTGACCAAATTCAGCTCCAGATATGTTTTTGTTTGGCTTGTAGTGGTAAATTAATTGAGTGCCTGTAGAACGGAATGTGCTTCCATCATTCTCTATTATCTTATACCCAGCCTGCTTCCACATTTAGATTACTTCCTGATCCCTGTAGGCAGTTGAGGTTGTGACTCAAATGAAACCAGTTTGGGATATCAGCTCAGTATGTCATACTATAATATAGTGAGGAATTCATTAAAAGCTGGGTCTGCCTTGGATCTTATCTGGTGATGATTAAAACATAGTCCAAGGTGTAGTCCAAGGTAAATAATACATTCATAAAGTCCTGAATTAGTCTGTATACAACGGTATAATGAAAAAAAGTTGCTCCATGTACATAATTATTGTCAGTGATTTCTGGGACCTTGGACAGTTGGATTAAATTTGCTTTAAAGATGGTGACAGTGTTGCTTGCTATTTATATTTTCACAAAGTGGAGGAGTTTTATAAGTTCATTTCTATAACAATTGAGTTATATCTCTCTTTTAGGGTAAAACTATACTTTCAGTGTAATTGTTGGAGGGGTTGTGATAAATTTGGGGATCTTTAGACTGAAATGATTTTTGCTGCTTCTGACGGGGTGTGCCAGGAGTGTTAAAGAGGTAGGCTGGAGTGCAGAGAATGGGAATCTAGGAGTGACAGATCGAAGTTCAACAGTGTACATGGTGAGTTTATGATTAATTTTAGTTTGGACCTGTTCACTATTACTGAGTATCAGTTTAGGTAAAACAAAGGGACTGATGCAAGGAAATTTTTGATAAGTCCCTACAAGTGACTTGAATTTTTATTTTCCCCAAACAAAATTCTACTATTTCTATTCTATATCTAAAATTCTATTTCAGTATGTTTGTTTTAGACTACCAAATAGAAGTAATTCTGTTGATTTGACACTCTGTGTGCAACAGTCTTTAAGACTCTTCTTTAAACCAATGGCCTTCAAACGGGTATGCACATCACTTGAATTGTACAAAGCCTTTCCGTGAGTTTCAGATTTGCAGGTGGTAGCTTTTAAAGAATTGGTTTCCAGATTTCTCTAATATGTACTTCCTCCTAAAGTTGAGTTGCCTGATATCAAGGTAGGGCTCTGCAGGTTCTCCTTTTTAGCTCCTCTTTACCAATTCTTCCTCTTTCCAAAAGAGTTTATTTTTCACCCATCCTAATCTTGCTATGGTGCATTTTCCCAGAGTATAAGAAAATCTCCAGGGCATCAAATAAAGGGACAGTTTGAAATATTAGTCTCTGAAAAGCCCACTCAAACTAAGATATGAACCTGCATCTTTTTTTTTATTTTTTTGAGACAGAGTCTCACTCTGTTGTCCTGGCTAGAGTGAGTGCCGTGGCGTCAGCCTAGCTCACAGCAACCTCAAACTCCTGGGCTCAAGTGATCCTACTGCCTCAGCCTCCCGAGTAGCTGGAACTACAGGCATGCGCCACCATGCCCGGCTAATTTTGATTAATTTCTTTCTATTTTTAGTAGAGACAGGGTCTCGCTCTTGCTCAGGCTGGTCTCGAACTCCTGAGCTCAAACAATCCACCCGCCTCGGTCTCCCAGAGAGCTAGGATTACAGGCATGAGCCACCGTGCCCGGCCCGAACCTGCATCTTACTTGTATGTTTTGTGTGATTTTAAATGAGGAGAAAGCGTCATTGTTTACTTTCAACGGATCAACATTAAATCTTTAAATAATACTCTTTCTGATTATTAGAAGAAACATGTTTATTATTACTATTTTTTGAGACGGAATCTCGCCCTGTCCCCCTGGCTAGAGTGCTGTGGCATCATCATAGCTCACAGCAACCTCAAATTCCTGGGCTCAAGGGATCCTCCTCTCTCAGCCTCCCAGGTGGCTGGGACTACAGGCATGTGCCACCACACCCACCAAATTTTTTCTATTTTTAGTAGCAATGGGATCTTGCTCTTGCTCAGGCTGGTCTTGAACTCCTGAGCTCAAGTGATCTTTCCACCTCAGCCTGCTAGAGTGCTGAGGCAGGAGAATTGCTTGAGCCTAGAAGTTTGAGGTTGCAGTGAGCTATGATGACACCACTGCACTCTAGCCCAGGTGACAGAGTGAGACCCTGTCTTAGAAAAAGGAAAAAAAAGAGCATCCATCTCATTGAGATACATTTCCAATAAAATTTTGTATTTTAATATTTCAAATTACACATTTGTTATGCTCAATTGTATAGTAATGTTAATTGTAATTAATCATCAGAAGAAATTTTAAATTTTTGAGTCTTACGTTCACTGAAAATTTTATTTTTTTATTTAGAGACAGGGTCTTGCTCTGTCACCTAGGCTGGAGTGCCGTGGCATGTTCATAGCTCACTGCAGCCTGGAAATTCTGGGCTTCAAGTGATCCTCCTGCCTCAGCTTCCTGAGTAGCTGGGACTATAGGCATGAGCCACCACACCTGGCTAGTTTTTTAATTTTTTGCAGAGACAGGGTTTCACTATGTTGCCCAGTCCGGTCTCAAACTCCTAGCCTGAGGTGATCCTGCAACCTTGGCCTCCCAAACTGTTGGGATTACAGGCATGAGCCACTGCCCAGCCTATGATGAAAAATTTCTGTGTCAACTTGAAAATGTATAAGGATGATAGTGTTTTTGAATTATTTTTATGAAGTTTGTGAGCATAATGTTTGATGACATTTAATGCATTTAATTATGACTAGAAAAGTTGTTAATTGAATATCCTGCTTTTCTGTGTTTAGCACAGTGCTGTTCAATAGAACCTCAATGATGGAAAGGTGGTATATCCTCACTGTCCAATAAGGAACCCATTAGCCGTATGTGGCTATTGAACCTTGAAAATGGCTCATGTAACTGACAAAATAAATTTGAGTTTTATTTTATTTTAATTAAATAGTCACATGTGGCTAGTGGCTACTACATTGGACAGTGCAGGTCTAGACATTATTGTGGATCTTTGTCTTGATATTATTATTATTTTTTTTTCTTAGTAGAGACAGGGTCTTGCTCTTGCTCAGGCTGGTCTCAAAACTCCTAACCTCAAAGCAATCCTCACGCCTCGGCCTCCCGGAGTGCTAGGATTACAGGCGTGAGCCACCATGCCCAGCCTTGATATTATTTTTAAATTTTATACCATCCTCTCTTATAATAGGTGCTGAGAAGGAGTATTTCAGGAAAATCATTTGGAGTAGATGTTTGGGATTTAGGCATTTCCGTAATGATGAGGCTTATTATGCCTGACTCCCCAGGAGAAAGCAGGATTGCAGTGAACATTTCCAATTGCTCTTTTTGCATACTTGTTCTTCAAAGGAGGGAGAGGAGTGGTTAATCCGATTGGTAAGAGCCTGACTTCCACTGGGGGACAGCTCCTTTCCCCGCCGCAACCGCTGCACTACCTGCAGCAAAAGAGCTAAGAAGGGCCTGGACTCCGTCCCGCCCTCCACCCATACTCCTTTGTGAACTATCGTACAATGAAATATTTTAGACCTGTGATCCTTTAGGCAGCTGGCAGGGCAAGTTTGCTTAGAGTCTGCCTTGAAAATCCTCCTTCCCCACTAGCAGGGGCTAAGCCTAAATTTAAGGGGAGATAATAGGTGACTCTACTTTGACCTCAGGTCCCAGCTCTCTTGCTCCCCAATCCAGCTTTACCAGAGAGCCTCTCTTTTGGAAGTTATTGGGCCTACAGATTAATTCCCTGTATCCGTTCTTTATTGATTAGAACCTAGAAGGGAGGAGGGGATTTTACTGCTCATATAAAATGTGTCTTTTTAGGGGAAATAATTGTGAAAACATTGTTTTGGTGATCATTAGAATAATCAGACTTGTTTGTGTTGTGGTGGTGGTGGTGGTAGTCGTGACAGTGATAATAATGGTTGGCAGTTTCTTTTGGTTAGTTCTTTTCTTCCCCCCAGAAAATTAGTGTGACGTTTGGTTTTTGTCTGGGTTTCAGTGTGCGTTGCTTCAGTAGCTCTGAAATAGAGTTGATTAACAGATGTGCATGTGTTTCTTCAGCGATTCCTTTGGGCACATGAGCATTTCCTAAGGAGAGTGGGGAGCGGGGAAACACTTAGGGGCTCCTTACTGCAAAGTTAAAAAGAAAAATCCAAGTGAAGCCAGATTAAAATGAACACTGAGAGCAGTAGTGAGGGGGAAAAGAGTAATGTGTGGTTGTTGTAGAAGTTAATGGGCTGGAGCTGGGCAGATAATCCCATCACCTAGTGGGAATTTTCAGGTAGCTGTTTTCTCTTCCCTTTTGGCAGTAGCGGCACCTCTTCCTTTCCCGGCCCTAGCGGATACCTTCTGTGGTCATAGTTAGACAGCAATGTGGTACCCTTCCTTTAATACAGTTGCTCCTTGACTTATAATGGGATTACTTTCTGATAAACCCCTTGTAAGTCGAAAACATTGTAAGTCAAAAATGCATTTAATAACTGAACCTACCAAACATCATAGCTTACCCTGACCTAACTTGAACATGTTCAGAACACTTACATTAGCATACATTTGGGCAAAATCATCTAACACAAAGTCTATTTTATAGTAAAGTGTTGAATAGCTTATGTAATGTAGCGAATACTTTATCAAAAGTGAAAAACAGAATGGTGGTATCAGTTGTTTACCCTCGTGATTGCATGGATGACTGGGAGCTGCAGCTCATTGCCGCTGCCCAGCATCATAAGAGTGTATTGTACTGCAATCAACAGCCCAGGAAAGATCAAAATTCAAAGTACAGTTCCTACTGGATGCATATTGCTTTTGCACCATCATAAAGTGAGAAATCCTAAGTCAGACCATTGTAAATTGGGGACCATCTGTATATCCAAAGGTCAAGCACTGTACAGCAGCTATGTAGGATGTCCTTGACCACCATGTAAACCTGCAGTGACTTGAAGCCACTGTTAGCCCAATACATACAAACCACATACACTGCCCTGTAAGAGTTTAGAGAATTTGTAGTCTGGCAAGTGGAACCACTGAGGCAACCATTTCCAGTACGTAAATGGATCCATCCTACAAAATCATTCACGTGGCTTATTTTGAGTTTTCTGCCATGTGTCTCATTGGTCCCCAAAGCCAGTCATGACCAAAATACTGATTTTTTTCCCACTTCAATAAGCTGGCCCAATAATACTGATCTTGAAATTTCACCTGGTTATATACCCTTATATAAGTCAGGGTTCAGTCAGGAAAATGGAAACTACTCTTGAAATGAGTTATGTAGTCATCGGAAGGCTGAAAGAATAAAGAGCAGACAGTGACATAACCAGAGATTAACAAGTGCAAGAAGCAGTTAACACTCTTAGGGCTGGGAAAACGAAAGATAACAGTGGTGTCATTAGAACCTAGCAGTTTGAAGGAGGAGCTCTTTGCAACTGATGATCAGCTCTCTCAGGAGGGGATAGATTTTAGCTGGTGGTTGGACCTCAAGGGCATTGCAGCTGGGACTTGGACTGCTCATGCGGGTGCAGCCTGGCAGGTGCTTGCATGGTTCAGGTGGCATGGTCCAGCAAGTGAGGGAGCACAGTGGGGCTAATATTCCTCTGCCCAGGGGACACAGCAAGGGCATGTGGCAGGTCTGATGATAGTGCTGACAGAAACTTGGAGCCATAGTTTGCTGCTGCTGCTGCTGCTGCTAGAACAATCCTGACAGGAACTGGAAACAGGAACAGCCCTTTCTCCCTTCCTTTTTGCCTCTTTCCAAGCTCCCATAGGGCTTCCCTTTTGCTAAAACCTAAACAGTAACCAGGTGGGGAGTCTGGAAATTATAGTGTGCACATCCAAACATCATGGAACAGAATTTTGAAAGGTGTGCTTAGAGCTGAGAGACAGTAAATAGGCAGCGGAATCTATCCTTTTGGTCATTCAACATCTATTTACATGTTCCTGTCTTATGACAACAATAGTATCTTACTGCTTTTGCCCAGCGAGATACACTGTCTTTTTTACAAAGATTTCTATCCTCTTCCTTAAAAGAGAGGCCCAAAGTTCCAGCAGTCACCACAGCCATGTCTGGGTGATGTCTGTTTTACACCATTCCACCTGAATATTCTAACATAGTCTATAGTGTAAAGTTAACCACCAATACCAGTCCTTATGTAAAGTAAAGGGGAACGATGTAGAGGAAGGGAAAAGTAAGTAAATATATATCAATATATACATAATAAGGAAGAACATTTGCATAACTGCTACAGTCCTGTGTAGTCATATCGACTACATCGTCTATATTTCCTTTGCTGTCAACTGGCACCTCAGCCAGTCAGAGTCCTAACCTGGTGCAGTTGATCCAAACTTTTACTGCCAAAGGTCTGAATCTTAGTGGTCTGTCTTTTATGTGTTGCTGTAGTTTCGCCTTAACTTTTACTGCTGGATTTGATAGTACTCAGAGGCTCCTCAGAGAATGTCCTGGGCTCTAGACATAGTTTCCTGTCATCATTATTGTAGCAGCCACTCAATTTACCCTTAGTAATTGGGAGCAATTGCCCCAGCTAAAACAATGATCCCTTCTTTGTTTATTATTTCAATAGCATGAGAAGCATGAGAAGCTTAACATGGCCAGTGGAAGTCTCATCTTCCAATTCAGTGGAGCCATTGTTGTGACCTCTGGTGGAAGCATTCCTCTTTCGTGAACTAAAACCTCTAAACCAACAGCAATCAAAGTTGCAGGATGGGAAACAAAATTTTGCGGGTTGGTAGTTAACTGTTACCATAGTTAACTGTTGTCCACTTCCACCCCTTGATCCATGTATTCTGGCAGTGAAAGAAAGAGTACCTATATTATTTAGTTTCTGATTCCAAGGATAGCCCACATCCTATAGGATAGTACCCTAACCTTTCAGAGTATTGTCTCCCAGCTGGCACTGCAACTGAATCTCCAGTAAGCTGTTTTGTCAGCCCTGCCGCTTCCGAGGGATGTCATACAGGGCAAGACCAGTGAACTGTGGCCATGCTCCGTGGTATACTTCTGAGAAATGGATTCTTTGATCACAAACAGTATTGTGTGGAACATCCATAAGCCCACAGATAGTCATTATATTCTGCTGCTGAATAACAAATTACCCCCAAACTTAGCAGGTTAGAACATAAAACATTTATTATTTCATAATTCCAGTTGCTCAGGAATCCAGGAGCAGCTTAGCTGGGTGGTTCTGGCTCATGGTATCACACGAGGTTATAAGTAAGCCACTGGGCAGAGCTGCAGTCATCTCAAGACTTGAATGGCATTGAAGGATCCACCTCCAGCCTCACTGACATGATTGTTGGCAGGCTTCAGTTCCCTGAAAGTTGATGAACTAAGGGCTTCAGTTCCTTATCATGCCACATGGGTCTTCCCATAGGACTTCTCACAACATGGCAGCTTGCTTCCTCCAGTATGAGTGGTGAGAGGGATGGGGGAGGGGTGTGCGGGAAGAGAGAAAGAGAGACCCCCAAATGGAAGCCAGTCTTTTAAAAACCTAATCTCAGAAGTGATATGCCATCACTTCTGCCATATTCTATTAACTAGAAGCAAGCCATTAGTCCAACTCATACCTAAGGTGATAGGATTACTCAAGGGCATGAATAGCAGAGGGTGGAGACCATTGGAGGTCATTTTAGAGCCTGCCTATGACAGTCATAGTGGTAGATGCACAGACTACTGGGGTTTTGGAACAGATAATTCTTTTCAGAAACAGATCTTTGTTTGCTCCTGGGCCCTGGTAGACACTGAACTTCTGATCATGGGACATTTGATGACCACATAACCTGAGGTGCTCATGATGAACTGGGTGTTTTTTGAATCACCAAAATATAAGGTTGGTTGAAGGCGTCAGCAATCCAACATCAAGTGTAAATAGTATAGGTGAGATTAGGTACAAGCAGGTCCCGAAGATGTAAGTACATTGCATAAGAGGTGGCCCCGTTTCCTGCAGCACCTATTCCCACAACATTTCTGTCTCTCTACCAACCTACTCCTCTGGCCTCCTGGGGAGCTCCTGATCACCAGCTGACCGAGGAAGAAAAAGCTAAGGTCTGGTTTACACATGGTTTTGTGTAATGTATTGGCACCAACTGAAGGTAAATGGCTGCAGCATTACAACCCTATTCAGGGATGGCCCAGCAAGAGACTGGTGATGGAAAATCCTCCCAGTGGGCATATCTTTGAGCAATACATTTAGTTGTATACCTTGTCTGGATTAAGAGATGGTCAAAAGTACACATATTCTGATTCACAGAGAGGACGGTGACTGGCAATTTGGCTGAGATGTTGGGGACTCAGAAAAAAAGATTTGGTAGATTGGTGACAAAGAGGTCACAGGAAGAGATATGTGGACAAAACTTTCAGAATGAACAGAGTGAGTGGAAAACATTTGTATCCCATGTGAATGCTCAGCAAAGGGCATCCACCGTAGAGGAGACTTTCAATAACGGTGGACAAAATGACCTGCTCTGTGGACGTCAGTCAACCTCTTTCTGCAGTTATATATATATATATATATTTTTTTTTGAGATAGTCTTGCTCTGTCAACCCAGCTAGAGTGCTGTGGCATCAGCCTAGCTCACAGCAACCTCAAACTCCTGGGCTCAAGCGATCCTCCTGCCTTAGTTTCCTGAGTAGCTGGGACTACAGGTACACACCACCATGCCTCGTTTATTTTTTTATATTTTGTACAGTTGGGGTCTTGCTATGTTGCTCAGGCTGGTCTCAAACTCTTGGTCTCAAGCAATCCTTACCCTCCCACCCTCAAAGTGCTAGGATTACAGGCATATACCACTGTGCTCAGCCAGAATCTGTATATTTTTTAAAGGACCTCCAAGTGAGTGATTCTGGCTTAGCTGGTCCACATAGGTTCTTTAAGGAACACTGCTCTAGATTTACAGGCTGCCCTAAAGTTGGGAAAAATGGAAAAAGAATTCAGGTAAGACTCCGGAAGAAACAAGTGCAAATTGTTGTTCTGTTGTCAATAGAATCAGATTTCAGAGACACAAGTAGCAAGACAACCCAAAATCCTTTTTGCCTTTGCTTAGCGTTGATTCAAAATGTAGCACATCCCTGCACTCACGTTACAAATCTAGATATGCAGAGCAGTTCTCTATCTGCATGAGAAAGGCCACACAGCATGATGGGTGCGGGGATCAGATTGCTCTTCACTACCATATCACAGCTGCTTCCAGAGGCAGTGGAGACCAGTAGATCTGAGTTTGAATACCAGCTTCGCCACCTCTTAGTTTTTGACTTTAGGTGAATTAACCGAGTCTTGGATTTTTTATGGGAATAATATTTTTGAGCAGTTACAGAAACATGACTTGAGTCAAAATACTTAATCATTCTAGACCTTAACTCTTTCTTAAAGAGAACTAAAATCTCTGATATTCTTTCTGGCTCTAAAATTTTTCATATATTAGATGAGGATCCTATTTCTATTATAAACCAAGTAAAAACACTCAGACACTTTCAGAAAACATAAAATCACAATGTTGAGGAAAAAAGCCATTAAAACAATCCACTTCCTTGGGCATAAAAAAATTTAAAAATCAGTGTATCCCTAAATTGAATAATGATGGTAAGGCAACATTACTTCCGGCGAAATGAGGCTGTGTGGCGTAGCTGCAGGACTTCCTGAACCAAGGGCAGGCGTCGGACCGGCCGCCCACGAGAGTGTCCTCAGCGGGTTTCTGCCATGGAAAGAGCGTCCAGTGATGGGAACCTGCAGTTCTGTCACAGCGATCCTTAAGTTAAATCCCCAAAGGGGGCGTGTGAAGACTGTGAATGACGCTAAATTCCTAAGGAGGCTTTGAGCTGAAACAGGGCGCGACGTCTCACCTCCCTTCTCGTGTGTCTCGGAATTCCCCGTTCTCCGTCACCGCGAGAGAACAGAGGGGGAAAGATTTCCTATCGAAGACCAGGAGCCGGCATTCCTGCCTTTCCCCATTTTTCTCTCACTTTTCTGGCACGCACTTTGCTCACTCCACCACACCGTTGAGGTTTCTGTAGACAACTGCCTTTGTTGCGGGTGGGGGTCCGAGGCACCAACGCTCGAACTCATGCTCAGGGGAACTGCGGATTCCTTAGCTGGCTTCACGCAGTCACGAAAGCCCCGCGTTACGCACACTCGCCGGAAGAACCCGCAGGTTTAAAGTACCAAGAAGATATTCTTTGGGGGCATTCTGTTTATTTGTTATTTATTTATTTTTATTTTAGCAGGTTTGGGGTATTTCGTTGCGTGTAGATATTGTCTAGTGGTGGAGCCCGGGCTTTGGCGTGCCCATCACCTGGGGCGTTTCGCTGAGCTCCTAGGTCTCTGCAAGGACCTCACCCTCGGGATCATAGTTGCTCTAAATGGCCCTTTTCCCCCATTCCATACTAGGAAACTTCCTGTTCCCTGGAGGACTGTCCTCCTCACTCCAATAGGTGACAGACAGCACCACTGAATCAGAAACGGAGAGTAAATAAACCAGATCCAAAAAAGCTGACGAAAAGGCCAAGAGCAAAGCACAAAAGAAAACTGAAGACCCACCCATCTTCAAATCACACAATAGGAAAAAGTCCGCGAAAGTCGGAGCCTGTGGAGCGGCTACAGGTCACACTGGGAAAACACTCGCAGAAGCGGAAGCAGACACAAAGGCCCGCCGATGAGACCTGGAAGCCGAGCGGAGGGGTCTGCAGGAAGGGGGCGCCGCGCCGGGTCTCTCTGCTGTCTTGCTGAATTCTTCCGGTGTGAGCGGCCCGGTTGACTTACGTCCCCAGACAGGCTGGTCCCATCAAGGCCGAAAAAGTCCCGCTGTCTCCTCTGAGAGAACGTGATTCTATCCTGTTTATGACCCAGGTCTATACTCCAGCTGCTGGTGAAAGCCTACCCTGCTATTTCCTCTTTAATTTGGCTAATGCGTCCTCTCTTTTCCTTTCCTAGAGATACTGCCTTTTCTGTCACTCCTGCACTATCCGTAAAGATCCCGGATAGTCTTTGTCACCCCGTCTCCTTATCTTTGGTTTTCTGTCAGTGCTGTTCTTTGGGTTCTGCCTTTTGGGTTTCCTCTGTTTTCCTACTTACCTCCTAGTAATTTGCTTGCTGTCGTGCTTACTTCTCTACCCTGTGTGGCTACGTTGGTTATCTCTCAGAGTTCCCCCTCATTCCTCTTGCAGGTATTTTTTATTTTTAGCTCATCACAACTTCGCTCCCTGTTTCTCCCCCATCGTCGGTCCTCCTGGACAAAGTATAAATTCTCCCTCAGCAGTTCTCTTGGCTGAAATCATCCGTACGTAGCCTTTTCAGCATGACTACTAACCTGAGAAATGTTTGATTGTCTTGCATCGGAACAGTGTATATCAAACTGCATGTTCTCTTCAAGAATCTTTAAAATTTCATTTTTCTAATTCAATGATTATTTTGAAAATTAATAAAATTAATGTAAGTATATCGAGGATCATCTGGGTGCCCATTTTATAGCCAAGTATTGTCAAAAAATTTCAGTATTCTGAGTTGCATATATAATTGTATAGACACCAAAGAGAATAGGTAGACTTAATATACAAGTGATGGATTTAAACTAAGTAGAGGCTGAATGACATCATGGTGCCTTATGCAGATAAATGTTTTTCAGTGATTCCAGTACAGAGAACTAATGGGAGAAGTGAATCAATCCAGTGCAAATAGTACAAACCTGCCAAATGAAAGTAAATCTGTACTGGAGCAATCAGTACAATGCCTACTATAAATCAAATCATATCATCAATGACCTTAATTAATTTGAATTTTATTTATTTTATAGATTTATTATATTACTTTATAAAAGTTTTAATGCTTTTTAGTTTTATAAGAGTTATATGAACAAGGAGTTTTAAACTAGTTTTCTATTTGTAGATATTTCCATAACATTAGAATAAAAATAATTTGGGCTGGGCACAGTGGCTCACATCTGTAATCCCATCACTTTGAGAGGCCAAGGTGAGAGGATCACTTGAGCCCAGGAATTCAAGGTTACAGTGAGCTGTGATCATGCCCTGCACTCCAGCCTGGGTGACCGAGCAATACCCCGTCTCTTTTTTTATTATTATTGTTTTTTCATTTTTCCAATAGGCAGAGACCCTGTTTCTTAAAAAAATAAAAAATCGTCTGGTGTTCTTCCCTTGTGTAGTTCCAGGTTTCCTTGGTATCATTTTCCTTCCACAAGAGCAACTTCATTTAACATTTCTTTTTTTTTTTTTTTTTTGAGACAGAGTCTCACTCTTTTTGCCCGGGCTAGAGTGAGTGCCGTGGCGTCAGCCTAGCTCACAGCAACCTCAAACTCCTGGGCTCAAGTGATCCTTCTGCCTCAGCCTCCCGAGTAGCTGGGACTACAGGCATGTGCCACCATGCCCGGCTAATTTTTTCTATATATTTTTAGTTGTCCGATTAATTTCTTTCTATTTTTAGTAGAGACGGGGTCTCGCTCTTGCTCAGGCTGGTTTCGAACTCCTGAGCTCAAACAATCCTCCCGCCTCGGCCTCCCAGAGAGCTAGGATTACAGGCGTGAGCCACCGCGCCCGGCCCATTTAACATTTCTTGTAGTGCAGGTCTATTGGTGGCTAATTCTTTCAGGTTTTGTATGTCTGAAATAGTATTTTGCCTTCATTTTTAAAAGACATTCTTATTTTTTTCAGTACTTTAAAGATGTTTTCTTCAGTCTTCTTGCTCACATTATTTCTGACCAGAAATATACTGTCCTCCCTATCTTTGTTCTTCTGTATATAATGTATCTTTTTCTGGTTGCTTTTAAGAATTTTTAAAAATTTTTACATTTTAATTTTTTTAAGATTTTCTTTTTATCATTGGTTTTGGGCAATTTGTATCTCAGTGTAGTTTTGTTTCTGCTTCTTCTGCTTGGGATTTGTTGAGTTTCTTAGAATTGTGAGTTTTTATTTTTCATGACATTTAGAAAAATGTTACCATTATTTCTTTTCTATCTCCCCTCTTTTAGTAACTCCAATTACATATTCAGATATTCCTCAGCTTATGATGGGATTATGTCCCAACAAACCATTCATAAATTGAAAAGGAAAGAACATCAGAAATAGTAACTACGTGGGTAAATATATCAGATTTTTTTTCTTATTTTTTAGAGCTCTTTAAAAGAGAATGGACTGTTGAAATAAAAACAATAACAATGTAGTGTGGAGTTTATAACATATATGGAAGTAAACTATAAACAGTAGCACAAAGGCTGGGAGGAAAGAAACTTACTATAGTGAATTTCTTAGGCTATATGGGAAGTGGGACAATGGGTTCTGCTTCCGTGATTGTGCCCATTCCTCTTTCTCCACCACCCACTCAAGTTCAACTTTCCTGTTTGATATTTTTAATTTTTTTCACTTAAAAAGCATATGTTAAGTATCTACAATGTGGCCAGTGTTAGGTACCAGGCAATGGCTAAGCTTCTCTGTACTCGGGGAACTTACAGCCCGATTGGTGGTGGTGCGGAGGGTGGCTGAGGAGATACCTCATGAGTCAGTGCAGTGATTATGCTATGGGACCAGAAAATATCCTCAAGTTCTCCAATAATCAACGAAGTAACGCCTCCATTTCTCAGTCAATACCCTAGGCTGAGCCCTGGTCATTTTGTGCCTGGATGACAACATGGCTTTGCTGATGGTATCTCTAAGTCTTCCTCTCTCCAATCTATCCTAGCACCAATGCCAACCTAACCTTGTACATAGCTTTCAGTGACCTCACTGGGGACTGAATCAAGTTTGTACTTCTCCACGTGGCTCTTCAAAGCCCCATAACTAAGCCTCGTTAAGGCCAGCATAGAAATTTTTCTCTAGTAATTGTTGTTTCTTCTATGTACTAGAAAATGTTATTCTCCTTCCTGCCTCCAAGATTTTGTCCTTGTGATTCCTCTGTCCTCTTCTTTCCCCTCTTCCTTTTCAGATCCTTCCCATTCCTCAAAACAGCTCAAGTCAATCTTTCTTGATGAAACCTTTCCAGCGTCTCCAGCCCCTACTTCATTTTTTTAAAAACCCTACAGCACCCGATACTCCCAGGCAGTCTGCCAACCAAATAGTAAGTAACCAGGCCCAACCCCGCTTTAGCTTCTGAGAGCAGACAAGATTCAATGTGTGCAGGGTGGTATGGCCATAGACTCCAGCATCCACTTCGATGTTCTCTGAATTTCTAATGCACTACAGATGCCAGTCCTTAATTATATACTGTCTTCTAGAATTATACACTGTCTCAGAGTAGTCCCAATTATTTCCATACATTCACTCAGCAAGTGTATGTTGAGTAGCTTTTATGTGACAGACATTAAACTCTGCTCATTTTGTGTGTTATAAGTGCCTTGAAGATAGGAACATGCGCCATGATATTGAACTGTAAATGCTTAATAAATTCTCAAATCTTGGGAACAGGACAGCTGGAGGTGAGGAGGTAGAGGACCCAGTTTCAGTGGAACCCAGTTTTGGGTAAATGGTAGAGTTTTTTGAGGAATGAGTAAATACTGTGAAATGGTGTTGAAGATTTACCAGGAAGAATGACAATTGAGATGAAGCCACTGGATTTTGCAACAGGAAGGTTGTTTTCAAGGGTCAATTCTGGTTTTTTTTTTGCCTGAAGTCTTGCTCTGTTGCTCAGGCTGGAGTGCAGTGGTGTGATCATAGCTCACTGCAGCCTCAAACTCCAGAGCTCAAGTGATCCTCCTGCTTCAGCCTCCTGAGTAGCTGGGGCTACAGGTGTTTCCCACTGTGCCTGAATAATTTTTCTTATTTTTTGTAGAGCTGGGTTCTCATTATGTCACCTAGGCTAGTCTCAGACTCCTGGCCTAGAGCCATCCTCCTGCCTCAGCCTCCCAAAGTCCTGGGATTACAGATGTGAGCCACCATGCTTGGCCAGAAACTATTGGTAACTTCCCAGAATGGAATATCTTTAGAATGGTTGGACCTAAAGTCATTAAAAAACTGCTTAAGAACAATGAGCAATGGAGAAAAAGATGCCCATGTTGTAAACTGTATTGGGAATTTTGGTTGTGAAAGTAAAAAGGAAACTGGGAGCTGAGTGAACTATTTTTCAAGTTGCATATAACTCATGCACAGAAAATAATAAAACATAACAAATTTTAATAAAAAAAAAGAAAGTAGAAAGGAATCTGTTTCAAGTATTTTGGTTATCCCTAATGTATATATTGATTCTTTAGGTAACCGATACCAGAAGATACCTATTTTATTTTACTCATTGTACATAGAGGTAAGTTTATTTACTTTTGCAGGTAAAGAAAATCTATTCTACTCAATAATGAATACTCTTTGAATATAAAACTCAGCGGCCTTTCTTATAAAGATGTTTCTCTTCTTATTGCCACTTGTAATATATCCAATTTTGGACCGAAGTTTCTGGGATTAAAAATTTCTTTCAGAAAATATAATGGTTAAATAAAGCTAATGCTAATGTAAATAATAATAATATCACACACTTACATAGCACTTATTATATGCCAGGCACCGTTCTTAGTGTTTTACATATATGAATTTATTTAATCCTCACAACAACCTGTTGTAACAAATAAAGAAATGGAGAAGTTTAATTAACTTGCTCAAGGTCACACAGCCAGTAAGTGGCAGAGCAATGATCCAAACCCAGACAGTGTGGCTCCAAAGCCCAGGCTCTTGAGTACTTTATTACACTGCTAAAGATCAGGGTGACTCAATTCACCTCTCTACATTTTTCTGATCCTTTCAAGACATGGGCTGTGCACCACCTATAATGTTCTTGGTCAATGAAGGATCTCAGTAGGAGGTCAGGCTTTTCGTGCTTGGGCATATCTATAAAGCTTTTGCATGCTTTTCCTGGCTAACTCTGTTATTTTGGATGTAGTTGAAAGAAATTGACCAAGAGCTTTGGAAGGCCTAAACAGAAGTGACTTACAGAACTGACACAGACAAAGTTGTGAAATAGGAGGTTTAGCTTAGATGCTCCCAACCTGTCTCAGCAAAGTTCGCATCCCATGGGCTTTGCTGACTGACCAATGCAGGCTGTCGAGTACCAGTATGAGGTGCTTATTCTTGAATGGTGTGATGGCTCGATAGAAAGAGTGGCATCTATTATTCTGCCTTGGTCAAATATTTTGGAAAACAGTATTTTATGGTGGGGATCAGCACACTTTTCCTCTTATGGTAGGAGCACAAAGGAGGCAAGAAGTTTGGTAGCTTGACCTCTAAAGAAAAGAATCAGGAATCCAACTGTGCCAGATGACAGAATCCCAAGAAACAGCTGGGGAATATCTGCAGACTGGATTCATTTCAGGGATCAGCATGATGAAATGCTCCGAGTCCACGGAAGAGCCACGGTTGTTAGGTCTGGCCTATTGGCGGACTGCTGTCCTGGTTCTTTGGCTCCTTGCTTGGAAAAATCACAAGCAGGGTTGGCGTGAGAGTGACCACAGACAGGAAGCAATTCCACACAAACAGCTTTTATTTCAGAAAATAAGGGAGCTATACAAAGTGAGGGTACATTCCAGAGAGGCATGGGTCTCCATGTGTGAAGAAAGACGTTGAAGACTCCCAGGTGGTTTCCTTTTATTGGCCTGCTCTGGGGGAGGGCTTATGGGAGGTGTGGAATATTACCAGATGATCGAGATACATGATTAGCAGGTGTTCTTATAACAAAGTTGCAGTTCCACAGGTGTGTGTGCCTCAAAACCTCAAGTTCCTGCTCTTTGTGGTTGTTAGCTTCGTTTTCCTGCAGTCCTCCCACCAGCCCTGCTTCTCTGGCCCTAGGAACCACCCTCCTGGCCTGCATCTGCCACCTGCAGATTTGGTCCCTGCCTAACAGGGTTGAGTGGTAGGAAAGCCCTCATGGGGCTTTCTAGTAGTTGTACTTTCTTCTGTCAGAACTGATATTCTAATTAGAATATTTCAGTAATTTTTAGCCTTTACAATAGTTGCCACCCAACTATATTCTAATGTTCTAGTTATTTCTGTTCTCATTTGTTATTTCACAATTCCATTGTAACAGAGGTAAAGATCTGAAAAGGGGCAACGAAATGTTTTACAAATTATCTCTTTAACACCCCCCCCCACTTTTTGGGGGTTAAAACCTGAATTCCTGACCGAGGCCAGTAAACAAAGGGGCAGAAAAATGCTCTTTGCTGTTTGTTTTTTAGTATCTTAAACCATAGGAGATGGCTCAACATAGTTGTTGGGACAAGGATCATGAGATTGTCATCACTGGAGATAAGGTCCACGGAAACCACCAATTACAGTTAAACAACAATAGCCTGAATCCATGATATGTGACACTGGTCATGTAGACCCAGCCCAACTGCCAAAAACCCCCCTTTTAAAAAGCCCCACTTTTCTGTTTAGAGTCAGGATGGCAGTCTTTGAGACTTTGAGTCACTGCCCTCCTCGTTTGCCAGCAAATTAGTAAACTTCTCTTTCCTTTTCCTCTTCATTCTCACTGATTCAGCCTCAGGGACAAGTACCAAACTTTCGCTAACACCATGGAACACTGAAATGATAGAGGTGGATTGTCAGGGTGCCCTGTCAGGTGTTAAGTATTGTGTTTTCTTCTCTAAGGAGAAAATTGCCAAAGAATTTCCTTGAACTAGGAAGGAATATCCCCTCCCCCGAGGTCAAGGGAGGATTTACCTTGGAATCACTGAGGCGTCTTCCTTAGATGGCCCCCCTGTACTTGAATCATTGAGGGAAGTCTCTCTTAGGATGGTGGATTCAGGTGAAAGAGCCCTCATTATCCTCAGGGAAAAGAGGCATTTCCTGGGAGAGAAATTTTTACAGTAGTGGATAACTGGGTTGGTTTGTTCTCAGGCTGAAGAGGAGAAGTCAATACGAATGGTGAGATTGAAGACGCGAGAGAGAATTAACAATAGGCAAGATCAAGGTCTTATACCAGCAGAGGGAGAGGATGCAATTAAGGACCATAGTTAAAGGACTAGCCTTGGCATAGAGGAGAAAAATTTCATTCTCTCAAATTTGTGGGAAGGAATAAATAGTAGTTAGAGATCCAGGAAAACATTGAAGTGATTGGATAAAAGTTAGTCATGATATTGGATTGGCATTGAATCTGCAGAAAGACTGAAATGAAATACCACCTGGAAGGGGAGACATATTTGCCAATCAGCATAGATAATCACTGATGATTTTAGCATTGATCAATTTTCAGATTAACTAGCAACTACCTGGAAAGCATAAGCAAATGGAAAGTTTTGGGGCTGTTGCTAGACAAAATTATGAGATAAGAGAAGTTAATTTTTTTCTTCTTCTCACTTCCCCTTTCACTACCTTTATTGCATGTTGAATTCTACTTTCTCCTTTTCTTCAGAAGCTAATTCTGATATTCTTTCCCAGTGGTTTTACTTTAAGGTAGATGTCAGCCAAAATGGTAAGGTTAGCCATGATCCTCATCTTTGTGTTTCTGAGACTCAAAGAGCCCTTGAGAACTGTGTGATCGACTCTAGAGAAGACCTAGAAGATGGTGGAAACTCAACTATGTTTATTCAACTGATTTCCTACAATCACTAAGGAATATACATTCTTTTCAAGTAAACATGGACATATGTGAAAATTGACCACATACTTGTCCATAGAACAAATTCTCAGAAGTTTTCAAGGAATGAATACCAAATAGAACACATTCACTGACATCAATGTATTAAAGTTAGAAATCAATAACAAAAAGATACCTTTAAAATGCTATATATTCAGAAATTATGCATTAAAGAGAAAATCATAATATAAATTAGAAAATACTTATAACTGAATGATAATAAAAATTGTACAAGGAAACACTTACAGGAAGCAGCCAGAATACTACTCAAGAGACATGGAAAGATGCTTGATCACATTATTGGCATACGAATGCAATGAAAATCCCAATGAGATACCATATTGCACTTATCAGAGATTGGCAAAAATTTTTAAATCTGAAGGGTTTGCAAGGATGTGGAACAATAAGAACTCTCATTTGCTGCTGGTAGAAGTGTAAATTAGTTCTACCACTTTGGAAGAAAGGTTGATGTTACTTAGCAAATTTGAAGATGTACATATCCTACAACTCAGAATCCTCTCCATATATAGCGTCCATATTGCTTATGGACTCTTGTATGTGTGCATCAGGTGTACATATACCTCAAGTGTATATGTGCAAAGAATATTTACAGGAGTATTATTAGAAATATCCCCCAAACTGCAAACAGTTCAAATGTGCACCAATAGGTGAATTGCTAAAGAAAAGTAGGTGTTGTTATACAATGGAATATCATACAGCAGTGAAAAGGAATAATCAATGAATTACTGCTACGTGGGTGAAGATCAAAACAACTTTGAACTGAGAAGGCAAGTCAGACAAACATACATTCAGTGTAATTTCCTTCATGAAAATTTCAAAAACATGTAAAACTATAAATTTATTTTATTGGGGTACAATAAATTGATTCTAAGACAATGGGACAATTAAGCATTTAGGAAAGTAACTACTCTAGGGTAGAGGGAGGGAGGGACAAGCAGTCAAAAAGGACGTAAAGAAGAAAGAAGAGAAAATAGAATCATATAAATGTTCCATTAAAACCACAAAAGGCTGAAAATGAGTGGAAGACAAAATTAGGAAGAAAGAACAAGGGCAACAAATAGAAAACAGTAATAAATATGGTAGATATTAATCCAACTATATCAATAATCACTTTGAATGTCAATAGTCTAATGCACTAATTAAAAGAAATTGTCAGAACGGATTAAAAAAAACAAATTCTAACTATAAGTTGTCCACAAGAAACCCACTTTAAATATAAAGACACATATAGATTAAAAGTAAATGGATGGAGAAAAATATACCATGTCAACACTAATTAAAAGAAAGTAGGAATAGCTATATTAGCTTCAGACAGAGCAGACTTCAAAGCAAGGAAAGCTGTCAGAAAAAAGGGGCATTACATAATGATAAAGGGGTTAATTCACCAAGAAGACATAATAATTCTTAATGTGTTTGCTCCTAAAAACAGAGCATCAAAGCACATGAGCCAAAAAAGGGCACAAAGTAGATTTCCAAAGTGCTAGTGATGTTCTATGACTTAAGCTAGGCGGTAGGCCCATGAAATGTTGTCTTACTGTGTGAAAGATACATGTAAATCATACTTGCTATTTTGTTTGTGCTATGACCTGAAGGTTGATGTTCCCCCAAAACTCCTTAGTTGGAACCTAATGCCAAATGAGAAAGTATAAGAGGTAGGACATTTAGGAACTGATTAGGTCATGAGGGCTCTGCCTTCATGAATGGAATAGTGCCCTTAAAAAAAGAGGTTTGAGGGGAGAAAGGCTGTTTTGCCCCTTCCGCCATGTGAGGACACGCAGAAGGCACCATCCATGAGAAACAAATTCTCACCAGGTACTGAATTTGCTGGCTTCTTGATCTTCAACTTCCCAGCTTCCAGAATTGTGAGCAATACATTTCTGTCATTTATAAATTTCCTAGTTCAAGGCATTTTGTTATAGCAGCCAGAGGGGACTGACATAGTATGTATAATATATTTATATTATACATATATGTAATATGTTTCATAGCAGATCTCACAACAACAGAAACGACTACTGTGGTAGCTCCGTGGAAAGGGTCTCCCCTCTTTACCAGAGGCAGGGAGGTAAGGAAAGACGCTGACGCGGTAGTGATGAGGTGCAAAGGACAGGAAGGTCACGAGCCTTTTAAGACAGAATTTGGGACTTTTGAATTACTGGACATGGGAGGTTGAAGGAAAAGAAAAATAGGATTATTCAATTTTCTAGCTTGTAAGATTATACATTTTTATAAATTGATATAAAATTTCTGGAAAGTTAACTGGAAATTAGCAACAGTGTTCGGTGGAGAACTGAAGTAGGTTCTGGGTAGGAGAGGGAGGGAAACGTACTTTTCAGTCTCTCTTTTGAATTCAAAACCGTGTTCATGTGTTACCTATTCAAAAAATGAAAAAGAAATTTTCAAATTTAATATTTGTGTTTAGCTCACATATACCTGTTTTTGCAGAACAAGGGAAAAGTTTTGTGGTAGCAATATTATTGTAGCGATGACTTCACCTATGTCTTGGGATCTGATGCTGAATCAGGCTAAATAGCCAATCTTTCGCATTTATCCTGGGCTGGGGTGGCAGTGAGGGTTGACTGCCCTCTGGTCAAAGGCCGACCCTTGCTGAAATGCTAGGGTTGCCCCTTCGATAGGGTATAAGTGGGCAGTCACCATGATTGGCATGTTTGGTATAACAGCATGAAAAATGACAAGCTACTCCTTGGTTGACCCTCGTGACTGCGGGAGGGTCACTGTACAATTTTAAAATTGTACAGTGAGGTTGATCCCTGACACTCCTGCCTTCCCTTTCTGTATCTTTCCGTGCCAGCATCCTCTCCGGTACCTAATCCTACATACGTGTGAGCTGGTCTTCCATAAGCTGCAAATTGATAAAGCCTTAAATTAACCCTCTAAGGGGGTTCTCTGTTTTTATCAGGAATCCTAAAAACCAAAAAGCCCTCAGAACAACAAAAATATTGTTCTTGTGAGCTTTCTGACATTTACGTCTTTTCCATAATACTATTTGACTAATTACTAGGGCTGATTCTGCCTCTTGTTTTACAATGTCATTTATGTAATATACAATTCCGATCATTGTTTTGTTCAATTTTTATTCATACTTTGCCTCATTTCATAAAGTTTTTTTTAGTGACTTATGATAAGCACAGACCATAAAATGATAAGCTACAAATAAGGAATTAAAAACCAGGCCCAGAGAAATAAAAACTAGAATAGAAAGTCATGGCCAGGCATAAAAGTAGAACACAAATGAACCACTAGAATTGATTTCAAGTTTGTTCTAGGATTCCTGGCAAAAGTGAAAGAGATATGATATGTTACTAGTTATTTACCCACCTCCCCAATCCCTCCGAAAGCCCTCTATTTCCCTAGGGGAGTATATAGCTTTTCCTAACATGATATCCTAGAAGAAATTTCTCACATGGGCTATAAGTGTTTATTATCACCACTGATTCCACATACCTTTCCTTAATAAAGGGCACAACCACCAAGAAGAAAATAAGTTATAGTTGAATCAAAATTGAGTAAATGGTTAACTTGTGCACTGTTAACCAGAGAGTATAACTGACATGACTTGAGAGAGCTGTATATTTGTTTACCAATTTATATCTCAGTAGCAAATAACTAGGGATTTAAGAATCCTCATTTGTATGTGCTTTGGAAATATGCAATCACCTAATATAGTTGCATCATTTTTTGATTCATGTGAAAATAGTTGAAATGATGTTCACTTGATAATTCCACTTGCTGAATGTCCTGATTCATGTGTTATTTCCTAGTGTATTTAGGTTGCTCTCTATATAATTAATACCTTTATTTAATGGGCCACTGGGGAAATAATAATTTCTAAGGAAAAGTTTTGTTCAGCCTGTTTATCATTGACTTGGATGAAGAGAAAGTATATTGATTAAAAGTGTAATGGGGCTGGATGCGGTGGCTCACACCTGCAATCCTAGTGCTCTGGGAGGCCCAGGCAAGAGGATGGCTTGAGCTCAGGAGTTCGAGAGACTTTGTCTCTACTAAAAGTAGAAAAAATTAACTGGCTGAGGTGGAGCGTGCGTGTAGTCCCAGCTACTCGAGAGGCTGCGGCAGGAGGATCACTTGAGTTTGAGGTTGCCATGAGCTAGGCTAACACTATGGCACTCTAGAGACTCTGTCTAAAAAAAAAAAAAAAGCTGTATTGGACACGAAAATGTCAGGGTTCATTCAAACAAAGGATGACAGAATCTGAGTGTCATTCCATCTTGGGCCCTTCACATGACCATATCACAAGCTGTCTGGAACATGCTAAAATCTAGTCAAACACATATCTGCTTGTCTGTGGGATTTTTCTGGACCACTTCCTACCCTGAGCCTCTGTTCTTTGGCTGCTCTGTGACTCTGCCGATTCCGCTCCTCTCGCTCTGGGATGTGCTAGAGGCCTTCTTGCTCACTGACTGTTTGTACCCACCTCGCCAGCCAGCTCCTTGGCACTGTATCCTGGAGACGATCTGTGCTCAGCCTTTGATCCATGCCCCGAAGCTCTGTGGAGAGGGTGCTCCTGCCTTCTCCTGCTCCCGGGAGCTTGACTCAGCTGGGAGCTGGGCCCCGCCGGCCAGGTTTCCTTGCGGTGTGTGAGCGTGTGGGGTGCGATCAGTCTTTAGCTCCTTTATGTGTTGTCTGGAGTCAGAGTGAGGAAACCTAAAGGCTACTCAGAATTGTTTAAAAAATAAAGAAGAGCAAAGGTGTACTCACTCATTCATTCAATCACTCATTCCTTGTCAATTGTGTGCCAGGCATTGAGAACAGAAGTAAACATGACAGACACTGTTGCTTTTCCCAGAGTTGAATTAATGGCAAGGGAAGAAGTAATTTTAAGGCAGCTTTTTTGGGTGTTATTTATTTACAGTTTGGTTACATAGTGGACGTAGTTGACTGGCCATTTAGGCAAGAGTAATATGACAAAGACGATGTGTTCTCACTAGCAGCCATCAATTGGTCTCCACAGCGGTTGTCAAACTGGAGTGATCTGTCCACTCCATGAGACATGTCAGCAATGTCTGGAGACATTTTTGGATGTCACCACCGTGAAGGTGCTACATAGTGGTTAGAAGTCAGGGATGCTGCTAAACATACTACAGTGTACAGGAGAGTTCCCCAAAATGAAGAATTATTGAGTCCAAAATGTCAACAGTACTGAGATTGAGAGGGTTTGGCTAGGATATATGTCAATCTTAATGTTTCTGAGAGAGCAACCATCACGAATGCTTCCTTTAGCCTGGTAGCTATTATAATTATTAATAGCTGACATTTATTGAGCACTTACTATATGCTAGGCATTATGGTAAATAAATCAATTATCTCATTTAATCATCAAAAACCTATAAGGTAGACATTATTAGCTCTATTTTAGAGATGGAGAAACAGGTGTGATAGGATTAACGAACTTGCTCAAGATCTCATTGCTAGTAAGTGCCAGAGCAGACAGTTTCACCCAGGAAGACCGACTCCTCACTCTTCACCACCCACTACTGTTTCTCTAAATAACATCTTTAACTCAGTTGCCAGGGTCTCTCTCCTTCAGCTGTTCCTTAGCTCATTAGAAATTGCTTTAGTGATACTCTATTTCTGTTGGAAGCCCAAGAGGAAAGACAGGTTGACGTGATGGTGTATAATTCAACCCAAATTTGGGAAAACAGAATGTTACATTTTCAAACATCAAGATCTAGTTTATGTGATTAATGGTTCTTCCATATAATTGTGCAGCTGGCACATTAATCTGACTCAGTTAAACAGAATCAACCAAAACCGTTAGTCATATCTAACTCAGCTATGGTTGTGTTGACACAAAGCTACAATTCTACAAACAGCAGAAGCAAGCTAATAGGCTCTGATGCATTTAGCTTTCGTTAGTTTACATTTTATTATTTTGGCTTTACTTTTCATCATTTTACATTTCTGCTTTACTAAGAGTTTCTGGGCAGTTTTTGATCAAAATTTTAGGGTCGGATTGCACTTTTCATCAAACTTATCATCAAACACCAGAAAACTGGTGTTTTCTCAAGGCAAAGCAGCAGTCCGCTGTCATCTATACCTTTACTTGCATTACAGTGTCTGAACACTCCTAGACTGTAATTTGACCTAGCTCCTTAACCCTATAATCTAAAAGATCGGAGGTAATCGAACACCATGTCTGCCGATATGATAGGGCAGAATTCTTCCATCTTCTCACCTGAGTACAACAGGCTTGTGCCACCCAGAAGAATGAAAAGGTAATTCAGAATATGTGGGGTCCTTATAGCCCAGGTGGATATCCTTATGAAGAGGAGGAAATATGGGCCCCACAAATCGCAGGTTAGTGTGAATAAGTGTTGTTTGGTCCCAGGAAGTTTCTAAAATAACTTGCTCTCATAAATGCATGTGTGTGCCCAGAGATTTGGCTGTGTTGTTTTAGTCCCTTGAGGTATGTGTGGGTGTGGATGTTATTAATGTGCCCCAAATCATTTCTAGAAAGAGTAACTAACTCATCTGGAATTCATATCCACTTGTCTGACTGTGAGTGAAAACACCTTGTGTGCAGAGCCAGTAATAGTTTCTAGTGGGTTAAATGTCAAAGATGTTGACTTCCTTTTTTTTTTTTTTTCTTTTAACTGTGATTATCTAAAGGGTAGGTTGATAGGTCAAGATATTTTTGTGGGTAAGCATCCTTTTTCCTGCTTGTTACCAAAACTGGTATATCATCTTTCTCTCCTATAATTCAGTAAGTCTCACACACACTGTCTTATTAATGACCTCTCTGAATTCCTGGAGTGGTAGATGGCTTCCTGGAGGGGTTTTGTTTGTTTTGTTTCTCTTGTCCTTTAAAAGTCACAGGGATGTTAAAAAATCTCAAAAATTCAAGGCTGGTCAATAGTTTAGATCACTAGTGTAGCTTTATGTTTTAAAATCTTTAGAAAGGCTTGCAGAGGGTCTGCTATTATTCAAGTTGCTTCCAGAAATGTCCTTTGATACTGCCTGCAAACACTGCTTGACACTAGAAGTACTTATATTTATCTCATCCAAACTGAATGAGAATATCATGATAACAGCAGCTACCATTCACTGACTAATGTGCTAGGCCCAGTGCTGGCTGCCTTAAATGCACTCTTCTCCTGTCATCTGTATAACAGTGCCTTTATTTATTCTCATTTTACAGAGAAGAAAAGTGAAATTCACATTAAGTAATGCAGGTTGGATTGAGTTACACAGCTGATAAGAAAGCAGCTTAACTGGGATTTGAACACAGGTCAGCTAATACCAAGGTTCATGTGATTAACCACTCTGCTGTACTGGGGGCTCTGTTCTTGGGCTCAGGGTTTACCAGAAGGATTGTAGAGCATGGAGACAACGGAAGAAGAAGTGGACGAAGAGAGTAAGGGTACAGAAGTAAGGGTACAGAACTTTCTTTCAGGAGACAGCTTGAGGATCAATTTGTTTCTAGTTTTTCTCAGCCAAGTCCTGCTTCTATACTTCACAACATTTCTTTTTTAAAAAAATTTATTTATTTTTATTTAAAGTTTTTTAAGAGCATGAGGTTTCACAGTTTTGCTCAGGCTGATCTGGAACTCCTGGGCTCAAGCGATCCTCCTGCCTCAGCCCCCTGAGTAGCTGGGACTACAGGTGCATGCCACCATGCCTAGCTGACAACGCTTCTAAAAAGGGCAAATTGCTCTAGAAAAATGGATGTCAGTTTCCAGGTAGATACTACAATACAATATTTTATGGGTTTTATTTTTAAGAGCACATATAAAACATGTTCCTAGTTTTATAGATCTCAGGCTTACTTCAGATAGAATTTCTCTACCCACCCCTTTTCTCATTAAGAGGCAAATAGAGGCTTAATTAAGTCTAGTGTAGTCATCATTTAATTAGAGAAGTAATATCTTGAGTTACAATTTCCATCGAAAATTCTGTATACCTTTAAAAAAACATTTCACAATATTTAAGCTTTGCAGTCTTTGCACAGACCATTATCCTACAGAGGAAAATAGGAAATGTCACCTGCTTTTAATTCAGCTGTTATAACTGCAAAATTTTTACCTGATTCATTTTCAAAGGAAGGAAGCTAGATAAGCTGATACTTCACCATAATGTAGAATAGTAGCTAACATTTATTGAGTACTCGACTATCCGACCCAGCACCAAGGCTGGGTACTTTTACATCACTAGTGTCATCTCCATTTTACAGATGATAAAATTGAAGTTTGGAAACTAGCTCATAGGGCTGACTCCAAAGTCAATACTTTCAATTTTGCCTCAATCGCGTCTGAACTTCAGACTAATTAGGGTAAAATATACAAGAGCATGTTTTCTTTTTATTTCCTCTGCTAAAAATCTGAGTGCTCTGTTTTTTTCAATGCCAACACAGACAAGTAATTTTAAAAAACACTATTATCTTTATTTATTTATTTATTTTTTGAGACAGAGTCTCACTCTGTTGCCCAGGCTAGAGTGCCATGGCATTAGCCTAGCTCACAGCAACCTCAAACTCCTGGGCTCAAGCAATCCTCCTGCCTCAGCCTCCCGAGTAGCTGGGAGTACAGGCATGCGCCACCATACCTGGCCAATTTTTTTTCTATATATTTTTAGTTGTCCGATTAATTTCTTTCTAGTTTTGGTAGAGACAGGGTCTTGCTCTTGCTCAGGCTGGTCTCGAACTCCTGAGCTCAAACAATCCACCCGCCTCGGCCTCCCAGAGTGCTAGGATTACAGGCGTGAGCCACCGCGCCCGGCCTATTATCTTTATTTATTATAAATGGAGGCACAGGGTCATGTCGTAACACTTGAAATGCCTCAGCCAGATGTTAGACACTCTCCATTATCTTTCTAGCTTTAAATCCCAGAGCTTTCCTTCTTGCGTCTTCTGCTCCAGCCACACTGGATCAGTCATCACAGCCTAGACACAGCTCATTTCTAATGTAACCACTGTGTAGAGGATTAATACATGCAAGACACTGTAAATTTGGGGAAGTTTAAAGAAGAACAGACATTGCAGTCTAGTGGGGATGGCGGTCATGGACTGAGATGCCTTCGTTGCAGACATTAGTATGATGAACACTCCCAAAGAGAGTTGCAGATAAAATTCTGTAGGAACACACAAGAGGGAGTGACTAAGTGTGACAAAGGTAGCATGTGATGTGGTTCTTGGCCAAGAGAATTTTGGCAGGTAGAGATGGCGGAAAGGACGTTTTAGGTGTTTCAGAGGCTACCCAAACTACGGTATCATGGTCAATGTTCAGCTGTAATATGCATGATATGTCCAGGAAAGAGAGAGCTGCGTGGTGTGGAAGAGGACAGCTATAAAATTGAACATGACCAAGAACAGGCTTCCAAGGTGGTGGGGGATGGATGACTAAGAGCCTCAAAATCCTGATAAGGAATGTGGATTTTGTTCTATAGGCAAAGATACCTTAAAATCCAGATAGTCTCCATCCACCCTGATCTTCCTTGAATACTCTAAGGATGCTCATATCTCACTGGGCAAAACTCGATGTTTCCTCTACCTGGAAAAATCTTTCCCCAAATATCTGCGTAGCCCACTCCTTTGTTTCCTTTAGGTCTTTACTTTAAAGTCACTCTTTATCAGCAAGATTGCCCCGACCACCCTGTGTAAATAGGGTAGTGCCCTGTGTCCTTGAACCCAGCTTCATTCTTTCACACAGTTCTTATCACCATCTGCTATACTGTTCATTTGTTTACTGGTCTTCCCTCCCCTATTTCATCTCCCCCATCCGAAATATAAGATACTTAAGGGCAGAATTTTTTTATGGGTGTGTTTTATTTGTTGCTATATTTCCAGCATCAAGAACAATGACTGGTACAAAGAGGGAAGGTGCTCAACACATATTTGTTCAATTAATGGATTAAATAAAATTTGAGTTTTTAGCCTCTGGAGCCCCTTAGAATGCTCTGCTTTTATCTTATCAAAGTTTTCTTGTTTTTTTGAGGCTATATGCAAAAGAATCACATGGAGCACTTGTTAAAAAACGAAGATTACTGGTAGTTACCTTCAAATATAATTATGCAGATAATCCTCAGATCACTTGTTTAAAACAGTGAAATCTGTGTCTAGAGCTCACAATAAAACTCATATAGGCTCAAAGGGAAAGGAGAATTTTGTGGCTCACAGAATAAAAAATTTCATGTGTAGTTCTTCCATCATGTAATGGTTGACTCAGTGATGTCACCAAGTCCTGTTGCTATCCCTCTTATGCTTGGCCTTCCATGGTTGGCTTTATCCTTGAATTCTACTGGGTGGCAAAATGGTGGCTACATATCTAGATGTTACCTTTTCTCCCCATGCCATCCATCAGAGGAGAAGAAACAGTGTTTTTAAAGCTGACCTGGCACAGAGCGTGGGATTCATTCTCTCTCTTTGCCTTGAATTGTGTCCCCTCTTCATTTCCAAAGCAGTCACTGTGACCGGTGTGGGGGATGGGCTACGTTGATTGGCTAAGCCAGCCAGAGCCCAGCTCTTGAGCTGAGAGGGGTAAGTGACGTTATAGGACCCCAACCATGTGGCTGAGAGTGGTTGAGGGGTGAATGTTTCAACAGAAAAATTAGGGCACTGTTAGAGGAAGAAGAGGAAGGTAGATGCTAGGGAGACAGCCAACAGAAGACCTAGCTTCAGGCATTCTCTTTCAGCTGGTTAACCTCTGTTCCCAAGACTGCCACTGATGGACCACAACTCTGTGGACTGGTTTCTGATCTCAGTTGGGTAATAGTTTTTTGTTCCCCTTTCCTTTCTTGTAGGTATGTAAAATACTAACCACTTTCCACAAAACCCCTCCTAGTCCCACTCTTTCTCTCTTAGCTGGTGATCTCGACTTTAATTCATAGAGAAAACAGAAGTAATTAGACAAGTACATGTACTGTTTCGACCATCTACCAGTTCACAGACTTATCTATATTTGTGCTCATTCTTACCCTTTTCGCCTGTATTAGAGTTATGGTTGGCAAATTATGGCCTGTGGGCTCGCCACATGTTTTTGTAAATAAAATTTTATTGAAAGACAGTTATACTCATTTAACTATTGTCTATGGCTTCTTTTTTGATACAATGGAAGAGTTTAGTGCATCAGAAACTGTGTGGCCTGCAAAGCTGAAAATATTTAGTATCTTGCCTTTTAGGATAAAGTTTGCTGATCCCTATTTTAGAAGATGGAGTTGTTATCATATAATCAAGGCTAATCTTTCTTGCTCCTGATCTTGTCCTCTTCCATTTCTTTTGGTCATTTAGGCTTTCCTTCTGCCCTCAGCCTTTCTAACTCCACTGGCCATTCTTCCACAGTCTACCCATGTGCTCAATGTTATCAGCCTTAAAATAAACCAAAACAAAACATTTCTTGTTCCTTCAACACTCTTATTACCCTGGCTTATCTTTCATTTCCCCTTCTCATCCAGGCTTCTTAAAAGTGTTACTTTCACTATCAGTCTCAGATTCCTCACCTTCCAGTCACTTCTCAAACCACTTCAGTCTTACTTCTGTGCTCACCATTTGCTGTTAGTTAACTAGTTAATGAGATCAATCATTTAATTGGTTAAACCATTTAGTTAATAAAAATATTTGTTGGGGAGCCCCTACGTACCAGGTTCTGTTCTAGGCTCTGAGGACACAGCAGTGAACAAAATCAGCAGAAACTCCCGCCAAGTGGAATTTATAATCTAGTTGGGGAGGTGGAAAATGAACAAAATAAATAAGTAAAATTCAGTATGCTAGAAAGTGATTATGTGCTATGGAGAAAATTCAAGCAGAGAAGGGAGATGGAGAGTACTGGTGAGGGGTTTGGGGTTCAGATTTTAAAAGGATGGTCCAGGAAAGCATCACTGAGAAGATGGCATTTGATCAAAGACCTAGTAGAGGAGAGTGATTGAGCCCCTGGCAGAGGGGTAAGGAAGCTCAGGTGGGACTGTCTGGAATGTTCAAGGAACTAAAGGGACCAGAATGGCTGGAGTCACCAGGAATAAGGGGCAGAGGATAGGAGATGGGATTGGAGGGGTTCTGTGGGGCTATGTTACTTAGAGACTCACATGCCATTCTTTTTTTCTTTGTTTGTTTTGAGACGGAGTCTCGCTCTGTTACCTGGGCTAGAGTGCCGTGGCGTCAGCCTAGCTCACAGCAACCTCAAACTCCTGGGCTCAAGCAATTCTCCTGCCTCAGCCCCTCGAGTAGCTGGGATTACAGGTGCACGCCACCATGCCTGGCTAATTTTTTCTATTTTTAGTAGAGACAGGGTCCTGCCTTTTCTCAGGCTGATCTCGAACTCCTGAGCTCAAGTGATCCTCCTGCCAGAGTGCTAGGATTACAGACGTGAGCCACTGTGCCTGGACATCCATGCTAAAGATTTTGGTTTTTATTCTGAATGACTTGGGATATTATCAAAGGGTTTTAAGCCAAGAAGTGATATGATCTGACTCAGCGTTCTAAAGGGATCCCTCTGGCTGCTCTGAGGGAAGCCAGTTTAGGAGGTTGTCGCTATTATCCAGAGGTGATGGTGGCTTGGATGTGATACTTACTGGAGACTTTCAGTTCTGAATATATTTTGAAGATAGAGGTGAAAGCATATGCTATCGATTAGATGTGGTGTGGGACATAAAGAGGGTAGTCAAAGATAAATCCAAGGTTTTTGGCCTAAGCCACTGAAAAGACAGAATTGTCATCAACTGAGATGAGAGAGATTGTATGAGCTGCAAGTTTTAGAGGAAAGATCAGGAATTTGGGGCACACTAAGTCTGAAATGCCTTTTAGACATTCAAGAGAAAATAGTGTACAATTGGGTGCATAAGTCAGGAGATCAGTAGAGAGATCAGGGTTGGAAATAAATACTTGCAAGTCAGCATAGAGATCATAGTTAAAAGCCAAATGACTAGGCAACATCATAAAGGGAGCCTTGGGGTACTCCAATTTTAAGATGTTGTAAAAATGAGAAGGGAAAGAGTCTAAAGAAGTAGCAGCCAATGAGAAAAAAGTGGAGCCAGGTGCAATGGTGTCATGGAAGCCAAATGAAGAAAGTGATTGGAGGAAGCAAACGGTGGGGTTAAATGTTAACAATAAGTCAAGTAAGATGAGGACTGAGGATTGACTGTTAAATTTGGCATCATGGGTCACTAGTGACCTTGACAAGAACAGTTTTGGTGGAATGGTCAGTACAGAAGCCTGACTGGAGTGTGTTCAAGACAGAATGATAAGAGAAGAAGTAGAGACAAGGAAGATAGAAAATTTTGAGGAGTTTTGCCACAAAAGGTAGCAGAGAAACAACATTCTATTTGAAAATCCAAAGATTTCTTTTTTGATTTTGTTTTTCTGTTATCTTTGGCACTGTGCTCTTCTTTTGTCTGACTTCTAAGACTTCCATCTGCCAATTTCTGCATCTCTGTGCCTAAGGGTTTTTTCTGAATCCTGCATGCAGCAAAGGGAAGTGCCAGGAAATTAACATCCCTGGGAGCAGCACTCAACCAATGGCTGATGGGAGTTGGTAGAAAATATCACAGCTTCTTTACCCTTTGGGTGGGTGCAAGTACTTCTGAGGCTAATGGTTTTATAACATTATCCAGTGTACCTGTCGGAAATCAGCTCCAGTTGCCCACAGTGGTAGCTAGACTTGAAGACGCATTCTCTGTTGGTTGCCTTCACTTCCTTGTCCCATTTCTTCAATTCCCAGATGGTGTTTCCTGTACCTCCCAAATAAATTACTTGCACTTGAATTCTTGTTTCAGGGTCTTCTTCTTGGGGGACCTAAATTAAGATACTGCATATTTAACCATAATCTAAAACTTAATAAAGCTCAGATGTCCCATGTTAATAAATGTAGTACTAACTTTCCATTTATTTATTTATTATATTTTTCTTTTCTTTCTTTTTTTTTTTAGAGATAGGATCTTGCTCTGCAGCCCAGGCTGAACTGCAGTGGTGCAATCATAGCTCACTGCAGCCTGGAACTCCTGGACTCAAGAGATCCTCCTGTCTGAGCCTCTCAAGTAGCTAGGATGACAGGTGCATGCCACCACTCCTGGCTAATTTTTCTATTTTTTGTAGAGTTGGGGTCTCACTATGTTGCCCAGGCTGGTCTCAAATTCCTGGCCTCAATCAATCCTCCAGTCTTGGACTCCCAAAGTGCTGGGATTTCAGGTGTGAGCCACCTCACCTGGCCTACCTTTCAGTTTATAATTCACATATTTTCAATTAAAGACTCCTTAAATAATTCTGGTCGATGTAACCAGGGCATTAGAAATGGAAAGATTGAGGAAGCTTCTTTTTGCAAATAATCCCTAGCCTTCTTTTCTTTTTTCACCTGTGATAATAAGAAATATGTATGTGGTCTTTGTCCAGAGTTTCTGACACAGAACTTCTAAAACCCTTGGAATTTCCTGAGTGATACAGGTGATAGGACCATCTTTTGTTATCCATAATAAGTCTCTTTCGACCAGAATAAGGTGACTCTTGGGGGGCCCCTAGATAGTTTCAGGATAGGGGCTGGTTGCCAGAGGAACCAACCCTGTGAAACTTTCAGCCCCACCCCTGGACCTCTGGGGCCAAGAGAGGAGCTGGAGGCTGCTGAGTTCATCCTGAATGGCCAAAGATTAATCGACCGTACCTACGTAATGAAACCTTCATAAAAAAAACTCCAAATGACAGGGCTTGAAGAGCTTCTGAGTTGGTGAACACTTGAAGGTGCAGGGAGCGGGGTGTGCCCAGAGAGGGCGTGAAAGCTCTGTGCCCCTTCCTCCATACCTTTCCCTGTGCTTCCCTTTCATGTGGCTGTTGCTGATTTGTATCCTTTATAATAAATCAGTGATGGTAAGTGAAATGTTTCCCTGAGTTCCGTGAGACATTCCAACAAATTATCAAACCTGGGGAAGGGGTTGTGGGAAACCCTGATTTGTAGCTGATTGGTCAGAAGTAACCTGGGACTTGCAACTGGCATCTAAAGTGAGACAGGCTTGTGGTACCGAACCTTCAACTTGTGGAATCTGATGCTAACTCCAGGTGGATAGCGTCAGAATTGAAATGAATTGTAGGACACCCAACTGGTGTGGGCGGAGAATTGGAGAGTTGCCTGTTGTGGGAAACTCCCACACATTTGATGTCGGAAGTGTTGTGAGTGGAAACAGTAGAGAACTACCCAAAACTCAATTCTTCCTAAAACCTATGTTTATTTCCTACATTTTGAAGGCATTAGCACACTATGAGCATTGCCAGATATGGGCATGAGAGCAAACGTCTGATTTCATGCCAACTAATCTTGCATCTGTAATCTCTAATTACATAGTCTAGAGAATTATTAATTCCACAGTACTGCTCAAGGCTCATAAGTGATTTTCCTTTCAGAATACTTTATAAGTGTTAATTATTCAACATAGAATCTGTGCAGTATACAGATTATTTTATGGTCAGAGTATTTAACTCCTCTTGAGAGACTGTGATTTTTCCCAATGCAGCACACTCAATTACTATTAAAATATGAAACTTCTTTATAAGTAGACAAAGAGTACTGAATACTCCCTCTTTAATGTAGCTGAAAACATACTTCCCTTCTCTGTACTCCTGTAGAATCTAAAAACATTACACTGTACTCCTAAAATTACTTGAGAGCCAGTCCCTTAAAGTTGTGAAGAATCTTGCACCAGGAGTTAAGCCTGGATTATTTTATCACCTCTATGTCACAATTGTCTCAGTTCTGGTATCTTTTGAGAAAAGAAGACTTGCCTGGAGCTGCTTCGTCTCATTCTCTTTCAAGAATATCTCTTTCTTTACCCACATCTTAAAATGTTGATATTCCCCATGTCCCCATGGCTAATTCTAGTTCTCTCTCTCTGTTTTCTTTTCAAGAAACAGAGTCTTGCTCTGTTGCCCAGACTGGAGTGCGGCGATGTAATCATAGCTCAATGCTACCTCGAACTCCTGGGCTCAAGCTACCCTCCTGCTTTAGCCTCTGAGTAGCTAGGAATACAGGCACAGGCCACCACATCCAGCTCATTTTTTAAAGTTTTTGTAGAGATGGAGTCTCACTATGTTGCTTAGGCTGATCTCAAACTCCTGGCCTCAAATGATCCTCCTGCCTTGGCCTCCCAAAGTGCTGGGATTACAGGTATAAACCACTGCACTCCGCCTAGTTTTCTTCATCTCTTGTTCCATATACTCTTCCTTGGAGAAAATTTTTATTTGAAAGACTTGTATTTAATGTTTACTGGGGACTGAGCACTGTTTAAACATTTACAAACAAAATGGTTTCATCTTCATGATGTTTTGAGGTATATATTCTTATTATCCCCATTTTATGGACTAGGAAACTGAGGCACAGAGGGATGAGTAATTTGTCCAAGTTTCCATCACTAGTAAATGGAGGTCTAGGACTTGGACTTGGATAGTCTGTCTCCAGAGACAGTGCTCTTCATCACCTCACTATGCTCATCCTGCCTTTTCTGCAATGTAGATTGTGCCTATTTGGAGAACCTCAAACCTATTCATCTTTTTCCTTGAAAAGAAAAAAAAAATACCTTTTATTAGGTCTAAGCGTCTCCCTCCTGAAGTGACTGGACAATTAATCAATCTTATTTTATATTATTTTATTTTTAAAATATTTAACTCTTTCATTCATGTGAAATTCATTGTAGTGTGGGTGAGGCATTTAATGAAATTACTCCCCACCGTATTTCTAAGTAGTTATTCTAATGACATTTATTGAACAGTCCTCTGTCATGTTCAAAAATTGTTTTCTATATTTCAAATTTTCTGTATGGTCATTTCAGAACCAATATTATTATTCAAAAATATCCTGTGATCTACTTTCATCGCTATGTATCTCAGAGCTCCTAAATACTATCTTAGCCTCTACTCTGTATAAACTCTGATTTTATAATATACAGCTTTTCAGTCAAAGAAAATATCAATGCCTCCAAAGCTGAAGTATAGGCTTTTAATTTGCCTTCTCATCAACTAATCCTTTTATAAGTCCATTCATCACTGACAGTCTATGCTTAGCATAATAACAAAAGGTAAGGGCCTTTTCTGAAATTTTTACTTGGAGCTCAGAGCTCATAATAGAGTTTCTTCTCTACTCCAGAGTTCTTATACCATCCATAAACACTCACAGAAAAGGTGTGTCGAACACCAGCTAATAATCATAGGTTTGGTCCTTATAATATCAATTCCTAGGAACTAACATCCAAGCCATTTCCCATGATTCTCATTGTTTAATTATCGACTTATTCTATATGCACTGTATCAGAAACTATCCATCTAATTATGTGATTTCCTCTTTTTAGAAACTTTCTGTGAATTCCATTGCTTCAAGGATAAAGGGCTGAATCCTTTTGAGTGGCCCATAGGGCCATTCACAATCCGGCTCTTGTCTTGTTTGCAGCCCCAACCCAAGCTTGCTTGCCCAGCCACAGGCGGGTATGCTCAGACCAAGCATCCCCGTTTGGGTTCGCAAGGCCCCATCAGAGTGGGGAAGTGCAAGGCAAGGCAGCAGGGGCAGGTGGACTTGACAACGACCCCATCCCACAGACCAACTGCAGGCAGTGAATACCCAGATAACTCTCCCCAGGATACCATCTTGGGACTGTGAAGGAAAGAGTTAACTAAAATGAACCCTTCCCTCCGAACTTTAAAGGACATAACGGAATTCCAAGTGGACCACAGTTCTTGAGTCCTACCTACAGATCAAAACACAAGTGAGAGTTTCACAACTCTTGGCTGTTACAGAGGTCCGGGGGAAGGGATGATGTTTGCATGGAGACAAAATTAGAAGGATTCAAGTTACATCATGAAGGCAGAGCAGGTATGTCGCGTGGACTGATTGGATGTGGGAGATAAATTGAAGATAACTCTTTTTGCTCTCCTTTTTCTTTACACCCTGGGCTGGAGCCAGATGGAACTACTGCAAATCCTGAACTGGCCTTTCTTTGTATTGCACACACTGTTCTCTCACCTGGGACTCTCTTCTATGTCTTCCTCATTCCCACCTCCCCTGCCACCTTGTTCCCTCTACACTTTAGCTACCTCCTGGCTAACTCCTGGTCTACCTTTAGGTCTATGCAAAGATTCTCCAGGGAACTCTTTCCTCACTCACACCGATGAGCCTCACATATGCTTCCTAATGCTCTCTGTTTACTCCAACCTATCATGTATCTTGCTATGGAGCCCAATTGCTCATCTATAGCTCTTTCTAGAATGTAAATTCCTTAAGAATAGGACCTCTGCCTTGCTCTCGATTGCAATCCTAGCACCTAGCACAGCACCAGGCAAATAGTAGATAGTAAATATTTACCGAATGAATGAATACATAAATATAAAGAAAATGTATATTTGATGATATGGGAAATAAAACATAGGTATGAAGAGAAAATGTTTTACCTAAAATATATATAATATATTTTAGGCTACGTAGAATTGTTTTTGTTTGTGCGTGCACTACATCTTCTCCTGGAGTTTCTACCCGGGAGTAGGCACCAGAAAACATGGTGTTCCAAAGGTGCACCTAGGGTCACCGTGGAAACCTCAGGCAAAAACATTTGTGTCCCAGGCTTCTGGAACAGAATGATTGAAAGAACACGAGTCAGAGCAGGGAATTTAGGAATCTGTTGACTATGCCTGACTGAATGGGGTCATTGGTCCCAGTCACACCCTGGAGATACGTATTATGGTCAGAGACAATCGGAAATGAAAAATGATGTTAACTTGTACCGTGTGGAGTTGTCTTCGGTTGATAGAAGAACTTTTCTGTGAGTGTTTATTTTACTTATGTTGTTAGCTAGGAGTAAATTAAATATCAATCCTAGATCTAAAGATGTAATCATTTGAGACTTGTAAAAATCAGATTTTGGAAATAAGTTAGTATTTCTTAATCTATGCTTAATATTAATAACAAATATTTGTATACTCTAGCATCATAACATGACACTCTCATTTAATTTTACTTTTATTCCTGAGAGGTAAAATTATTATAAATGCTTTTTAACATCAGAGTCCAAAATAATGCATACAGTTGGTTGGAGAGTGATGCCTGAAACCCAGTCTTCTGATTATAAATCCAGTATTTTTTCCCACCGCTCCAGGATATAAAGGGACTGATTTATATATACAGATAATTCACTCCTAACATTTTAATTAATCCAGATAATTCATCTCCTAACATTTTAATTACTCATTTATTTATTCTCCAAATATTTGTGGAGCATCTGTTTTGTGTATGTTTCTTCACCTATAAAATGGGAATAATAATAGTACCTACCTGATAGACAACCGATATATAAATCTCTGTGCTTGGTTTTCAATAAAACTTAACTGTTAACTATTATCATTTTCCTGATAGAAATATGTGGAGTAGAGACATATATTAAATGTGCATGTGGAAGTGAACATTTAAAACTTGAGATTATGGCCAGGCGCAGTGGCTCACACCTGTAATCCTAGCACTCTGGGAGGCCGAGGCGGGTGGATCGTTTGAGCTCAAGAGTTCAACACCTGCCTGAGCAAGAGCGAGACCCTGTCTCTACTAAAAAAATAGAAAGAAATTAGCTGGACAACTAAAAATATATAGAAAAAATTAGCTGGGCATGGTGGCGCATGCCTATAGTCCCAGCTACTTGGGAGGCTGAGGCAGTAGAATTTCTTCAGCCCAGGAGTTTGAGGTTGCTGTGAGCTAGGCTGACGCCACGGCACTCTAGCCCAGACAACAGAGCAAGACTCTGTCTCCAAAAAAAAAAAACCTTGAGCTTACAATGTGTAGCTCACTAATAATATTTCTCAATGTGGCGATGATGGTAGGGTAATTTCAGCTGAGGTAGTGGTGATTGTGGCTGAGGAGTGATGTGAGGAATATTATTTTATTTATTTTTAGAGAAAAAAAATCTTCATTTTATTTCTGAAAAAATAGGAATGACAAAAATATGTAGATGGATAAACTGTAAAATTTTAAAAATGCAAGAGTTGTTAGCCTATTTAAAATATGTGGCAAATTGGTCAATAAATTGACACTATTAAGTATATTGACCTGGCCATGGAACTTTCTTTTACCTTCTAAAACTGCCATTCTTTTAAAAAGAATTTTTAAAATTGATACATAATAATTATATGTATTTATGGGGTACATCATGTTGTGATACATGTAGTGTATAGTGATCAGATCAGGGTAATTAGCATATCCATCACCTCAAATATTTATCATCTCTTTGTGTTGGGAACATTCAATATCCTCCTTCTAGTTATTTGAAGCTATATATTATTGTTAACTATAGTTCGTATCCTGCAACTTAACTAAATTTGTTTACCAGTTCTAAGAGTTTTTTGGTAGAGTCTTCAGGTTTTTCTGGATATAAGATCATGTCATGTACAAAGAGGGACAATTTGACTTCCTCTCTTCCAATATGGTTGCTTTGTATTTTTTCTCTTGCCTGATTGCTCTGGCTAGGACTTCCAGACTATACTGAATTAGAGTGGTAAAAGTAGGCATACTTGTTTTGTTCCAGTTCTTAGAGGAAAAGGTTTCATCTTTTTCCTGTACAGTATGATGTTAGCTGTGCATTTTCCATATATGACCTTTAGTGTGTTGAGGTGTTTTTCTTCTATACCTAATTTACTGAGAATTTTTATCATGAATGATATTGAATTTATCAAATACTTTTTCTGAATCTATTGACATGATCATATGGTTTTTGTCCTTTGTTGATGGGATGTATCATGTTTATTGATTTGTGTATGCTGAACCATCCTTGAATTCTGGGGATAAATGTCACTTGATCATGGTGTATTATCTTTTTGAAGTATTGTTAGATTCAGTTTGCTAGTGTTTTTTTTCTTTTTTTAGTTTGCTAGTGTTTTGTTGTGTATTTTTGTGTCTACATTCATCAAGCATATTGGCCTGTTGTTTTCTTTTTTAGTTGTGTCCTTGTCTGGTTTTGGCATCAGGGTTATGCTGGTCTTGTAAAATGAGTTGAAAGAGTTTCCTCTGCTTCAGTTTTTTGGAATAGTTTGACAGGAATTGGCATTTTTCTTTAAAGTTTCAGTAGAATTTAGTGGTGAAGCCATCCACTCCTGGACTTTTCCTTGCTGGAAGAATTTTTATTATAGATTCAATCTTGTTACTCATTATTGATCTGTTCGAATTTTCCATTTCTTCTTGGTTCAATCTTGGTAGGTTGTATGCGTCCAGGAATTTATTCATTTCCTCTTAGGTTTTTAAATTTATTGGTGTATGCTTGTTCATAGTAGTCTGTAATTATCCTTTGTATTTCTGTGATAATCCTTTGTGATGTCTCCTTTTTTGTTTCTGATTTATTTGGGTTTTCTCATTTTTTCTTAGTCCAGCTAGTGGCTTGTCAATTTTGTTTATCTTTTCAAAAAACCAACTTTTCATTTCATTGATCTTTTGTATTGCTTTTTTAGTCTCAATTTCTTCTTTCTCCTTCCTTCCTTCCTTCCTCCCTTCTTCCTTCCTCCCTCCCTCCTCCCCTCATCCCTCTTCCCTTCCTCTCTCCTTTCTTTCTTTCCCTCCCTTCTTCCCTTCCCTTCCCTTCCCTTCATTTTTAAAGACAGGCTTTCACTCTGTGGTGTTGCCCGGGCTAGAGTGCAGTGACGTACGTCATCATAGCTAACTGCAACTTCAAACTCCTGGGATCAAGCAATCCTCCTGCTCCAGCCTCCTGAGTAGCCGGGACTACAGGTGCACACCACCACACTCAGCTAATTTTTCTGTTTTTAGTAGAGGCAGGGTCTCAAAATGTTGCTCAGGTTGGTCTCGAACTCCTGGGCTGAAGCCATCCTCCCATCTCTGTCTTTCACAGTGCTAGGATTACAGGTGTGAGCTACTGCACCCAGCCAATTCATTTTTTTCCTCTGATCTTTATTATTTCTTTCCTTCTGCTCATTTTGGGTTGGCTTGTTCTTGTTTTTCTAGTTCCTTGAGATGCATCATTAGGTTGTTTATTTGAAATCTTTCTAGTTTTTTGATGTAGGCATCTATTGCTATAAACTTGCCTCTTAATATTCCTTTTGCTGTGTCATATAGGTTTTGATATGCTGTGTTTCTATTTTCATTTGTTTCAAGGAATTTTTAAATTTCATTCTTTATTTTTTCCTTCACCCATTGGTCATTTAAGAGCATGTTGTTTAATTTCCATGTATTTGTATAGTTTTGAATGTTCCTCTTGTTATTGATTTCTAGTCTTATTCCATATGGTCAGATAAAATACTTGGCATTATTTCAATTTTTAAAAATTTTTTGAAACTTGTTTTGAGACTCATCTTGGAGCATGTTGCACGTGCTGATGAAAAGAATGTGTATTCTGCAGCTGTTTGGTGAAATGTTCTGTAAATGTCCATTATGCCCAGTAGCTCTATGGTTAAAACTGCACCATTATTTATTGACTGCATTAGTTAAGGATGCGATGCCTATTGAATTGACTTATTTTATTTAATGTTCACTAAACCAGTATTTCTTAAACTATGTTTTGTAGAATGCTGGTATACCATTTAAAGTACAGGGGTAGAAAAACAATTCAAATTTTTATAGAAGCCACATGAGAACAATAGCAATGGCAGTTAAAACATCTTTCATTGTTTCATTCTGAACTTACATTATTTAAATATTTTCTCTAAGTTTTTTGAAGAAAATAGTTACAGATATTGTGCATATATGTTATTATTGTTAGATACTTTACTCTCTCAAAAGTTTAAGCACCCATAAGCTCACTCTAGACCAGGTGACAGAGTGAGACTTTGTCTCAAAAAAACAAAAAAGACAGAACCCGTAAACTAAACAATGTGAATTAAGCTAAGTTTTGAGAAAATTAAGAAACGTTGTTGGTATTAGAGCAAATAATAAACACTGTCTTATTTCTATCACCAACCAGCTATGTGACTTTGGAAAATCAATTAACTGCTGTGGATCTCAATTTCTTCTTCTCTTCTCCTTTTCTTTCTTCTATTTTGCCATATAATCTTTTACAAATGAAATATTTTGTAGAAGACTCAAGTGCTCATCCACTGCCTTCTACCTCTACCCCAGGTTGAGCCTCTGCTAAATCCCTTGGGCTCAATGGATCTGAAAACTGGAACTAGCTGATCTCTCTGCTCCCTTCTGGTTCTTACTTATTTTATTCTAATTTGGAATTCTTTTTTTTTTTTTTTCTAACAAGACAGGGTCTCACTCTGTCACCCATGATGGAGTGCAGTGGTGCTAACATAGCTCATGGCCACCTCAAACTTTGAGGCTCACGTATCCTCCTGCCTCAGTCTCCCAAGTAGCGGGGATTACAGAAATGCATTGCCATGCCTGGCTAATTTAAAAAATTTCGAAAATTTTTTTGTAGAGACGGGGTCTCACTGTGTTGCCCAGGCTGGTCTCAAACTCCTGGCTTCAAGTGATCCTCCCGTCTCTGCCTCTCAAAATGTTAGGATTACAGGAGTGAGCCACCGCACCCAGCTCTGATTTGGAATTCTTAAACAGGTATTGATCATTAGTGTGATGCAGAGTATAGCTGGCTTAGGCCAAGGTCTTAGTGTTTGTGGGCAGCTATTTTATGAGTTATACTATGTGCCAAAACCATATCTATATGTTTTTGGTTCTATTGTAATAACTTTTTTGTATGTATATTTTACTAAAAGCTGTTTTAAATTATTTTAAGCCTTAGACAAGGAGTTAAATATCACAATATTTAAGTTTCATTCTTTATTTCTTTCTTGAAATTCCTTTGAATTTCACACTACTTAGCAGTACAAGTTTCTACTGCTTCATGTTTCATACTTAATTTGAAAATTTTTAGAAAGAATTCAGACTATGTATTTTATATTTTCTTTTACTGGCTTAGATAACTTATCACTACTGAACAAGCAACTAAAATAGCATGTTATAATGATATATTCTGATGAAAAATGATAATTTAAAAATATTGAGAATAGAATATGTAAATATGTAATAGAATATACAAATCTCACAGCTGTAAGGCCTTTGACTATCCTGAGCTCATTTTTCCTTATCTTCTTCCAATAAGAAGAATATTTTCCTTTTTTTTCTTGTAGCTAAATGATAAAACTTAGTTCTTTTATGTTTTTCATTGCTTTTCCTCCCATCTAAATTTTTTATCAATGCTTTTTTCTGATCTCAGAACTGGTCACACCAGGCCACCACTGTCCTGCATTCAATTCCAGGACACACTTTATGAGAAATTGGATTTGGCAAAGAGACTGGACTGGAAAGTGGGGAGACTTGAAGCCATGTAAAAAAAAATGTTGAAAAGGGGGATTTTAATCTGGGGAAGTTTAAGGGGAAGGAGTGGTCAGTGGAGCTGCCTTTGCATTTTTGAAGAGTTGTCATGTGTGAGGGTGACTACGGATCTTCAGTACAGCCTTGAGCTAGCGGTTGAATTAGAACCAGAGAGTGCTGACATGATTTGGAGCTGCTTCCAGCAGTGAGTTTTCTAGCTCTGCAGCTGCACAAGCATAGGCTGCAAGGTGTCTTAGCTAGTGTCCAAACAAAGGTTGCAGTGTTAGACTTAAATGTTGTCGTTTTCAAACTCCAGACACTTTCTATACTTACCTGCTAAATTTCTGTGTGTAACATTTACCTGCCTTTTCTGCAGTTGAGAATGACATTTTAAATCTCTAGTATTTCCTTTATATGTGAAATGCCTTTCTTTATTGTTGCTTAAAATAGAAGTCAATTTCTTACTTTATAGTATGTTGGGTGGTTGGAAAAAAGTTTCTTCCATTAACTTCCTCCATAGACTGTAAAAGCATGCCTTTATAATGAAACTACAACCAGTAGAAACTTTGACCTCATGACATTTGAGAGAATAAAGTGTTTTATGATCTCATTAGAACCTAGGCATGTATGTGTGCTGTGTGTGTACTATCTTGCTCACATTTTTCTTGTAAAATTTTCTATGCTCTTTAAATTGTGCAGATTTTGGTTAAGAGAGATTCAATTATACAGATGTTTATTTTCCTTTCATGCAACATTTAAAAAAAATCAGTTACAGAGTTTTGTTACTTCAAAAATTTCATTATGATATTTATATTATAAACGTGCTAAGGAAAAGTAAGCTTTTTCATTTTGATTTAAAGGACTTCTATTTCTTAGGTCATAATTTATTTCTCATGAACAAAATCTCTAATCAGGAGAATTATATGAAAAAAAGTTTTTGTAAATTCATTTTAGAAAATAATAAGAGAGTGTTCTATTAAATCTGGCTTCTTTGAAAGCGTAGATTTGGGGTCCTTTTCATTAGTCTGTTTACTTTGTGAAATTAAAAGTTTATGCTTTGAATGAAAACTCTGACTTCTATTTCTAATGTGCTTTTTCACATACAACACTTACATGGAAAATTGTTAGGGAATTCATTAAGTAAGTTTAGATTCTACAAGAATTTTAATCAGTACCTTTGGAAATAGATTGTCATCTTTGAATTAGTCTTTTAAACAAAGTGAGTAAGTTTATTGAGAGATTCATATACTTTTCTGTATCTTTCACATATGAAATCTTAATTAGAATTTTTTTCAATAAGATAATTTGAATTCCCAAAATGAATGTTGACCCCGAGATTTTGAAGAATAAACATCGGGCAAAATTCAGCTAACTTTGCTAGTGTGGACAACACATTTGAGATACGCTTCCTTCCTGAGAACTCCATAGCTATGGTCGTGGCCTCGTGGCCGGTAAATCATGGAGCGCCCCTCAACAGAGTTCTGCTCATAACATCTCATCTTTTCAGGACTTTTACAGTTTTAAAAACTCTTCTGAGATGTTTTTTTCCTCATGAAAATTAGGGATGGTAGGTGGTGCCCTTTAGTGATTCTTTCAGCATTAAATGTATATGGTTCTGGGCTTAGAGTTTAAAGATTTGGACATCAGGATAGGTTCTGTTTCTATCTTACAAGGGAGTGTTTGGTTAGAATTACTGAGATGTTCTGAATAATATTTCTGAATATCAAAGTAACATTCATGTGTTGTTTTGGTTCCTGTTTAGCTTTTTGGAGAGCCAGCCCAGGGTGCTAATGGGTAAGGCCAATGAGTTGAACTTTACTCCTGAGCCTCGCAGAGCTCCCTCAGAATCTGTCAGCTCTTCACCGTGCGCGCTCTTTCTCCCTAGAGGGAAACAAGCGACCGCGAGCGAAAAGGCCGACACAAATCCTTTCTGTTTCTGGACAAACCTCTCAGAGCGCATGCTCTTCTGGTGGTGGGTCTGGAGCGCCATTTTCGTATGGAAGGGACTGCTGGCTAATTAGGCACGTCCATAGGACGCCCTGCGTTAAAGTTGCTTAAACTGTATGAAGAGAAACGAGTCAAGGGCTTCTTTGAGACGAACCCCTTTCTGCAGCGCTTCAGCTGAGACTACGTAGAGAAATTGCTTTGTGGTAATTTTCCCGGGACAGGCGGCCCTCTTCTCTCCCCTCCGCCTCCGCCCCCGCCGGCGCTGGCCGCGCGCTCCTGCCCTGCCGCTCCCGGACCAGCGCAATATAAAGAGTAGGCATTTTGATGGTTTTGTGCTCACAGTAGCGGCTCCAATGAAAGGCTGTGGAGAAGCAGATGGGAACGTTTTTTTCCCGTGAGAACAAAGCACAAGTTATATCAGAGTCCAGGATGTGTAGAGAAAATCAGTAGGTGTACTTCTGAGCTAGGAGGTAGCGCTTCTTTTTCAATTTTGGTTTTTATAAAGATGGAAATCCCCTAGTGGTGGGAATGGGGGTTGGTTGAAAGGTTAGCTAGAGGTAAGGCAGTGCACGAAGAAGATCTGAGGTCTTAGTGAGAGAGAGAGAGAGAGAGAGAGAGAGAGAGAGAGAGAGAGAGAGAGAGAAAGAGAGTGTGTGTGTGTGCGCGCGCTTGCAAGAGTTTAGAAGAACATGGGTGAATGGGGCGAGAGAAAGAAAATGCGAGAGATACAGAAGACAAATCTGGAGTAGAAGACTTAGTGGGTACAGAAAAGGAAGGCGCCCGTGCATCCCTTCCTCCAAGGCAGCAAGAGGGTCCTCTGCGACATTCACTACCACCCCGCCGTTTCATTCATAAGTTTCTGGCCCAGAGGCCCCGCCCGCTCCCCTGGGCCAAGGGCCCCGTTTGCTGTACAGCAATTGGTGCACGGCACAAAGCCTTAGCAACCGGCTCCTAGTGACCCGCGGGGCGCCTGGTAACTGGGGCGCGGGGCGGCGCGGAGCAAGTAGCTAGGCTGTCCCTTTAAGGGATGGCCGCGGAGCCGTGAAAGTGGAGGGGGCCGAGGGAGGGCGGGGAGGAAGGTCTGGGGGCGGACCTAGGGGGAGTAGGAGGAGGAAGAGTCGCTGCTGAAAGGAGGTGGGGAAGGAGGAGCCGGAGCAGCTGCTGCCAGCCCGCGGGCACCGGAGTCCTGTCCGCTGTCGCACGAGTAGCCACGGGCGCGATCGGGGCCAGACGTCTCCTCCTCCATGATCACTTTGGGAGCCGGGGGAAGACTTTGCACGGCCGTGAGAGCTGGACTGCGTGTCCCAGGCGCGGCGGCGGCGGAGCAGCAGCAGCAGCAGCCGGGTCCGAATCCGAGCGGCCACAGCCCCGGGCGTGTGCGCCCCGCGCGGAGCGGGCTCGGGTTCCCCACGGAATGTCCCTGGGGCGCCCGGCGCACTGACCCCACAGCCGCCCCCGCCTTTGGCGCTTGCTGCCTCCCTCGGGCGAGCTTGGTGTTCCGGACTGCAAGCTTCCAGGCTCCTGGGCAGTGGGGAAGCCCCCGGGGGCGGGTGACCTTAGCTGGCCACGACCCAGCCCTCCCCCGTGCGTATCTCGCTTAAGATGGCAGCGGAGTCCGGGGAACTAATCGGGGCTTGCGAGTTCATGAAAGGTGAGGAGCAGCCGCCCGGCATCCTCCAACCCTTCCTCACTCCCTACTCTTCACTGTTCGCCCCTGCGTCCCAACCACTGTCCCCGGCTTCTCATGGGGCTCCTAGTGTCCTGCAGCCGCTGCGCGCGCTCTCGATCTCTGTCTGTGCTCTGCCCTCCCCGAGGACCCCCTGCTTCCGGCTTCTCTGTCTTTCTTGCGTCCCTCGTTCCCTCTGCAGCTCCCTCGGATGGCCTCCTGGCCCGGTATTGGGACAACGCCGGCTTCTGCCCAGTTTCTGCACTCAGCAGCTTGTGGGGATCCTGCTTCGGTAGACCCACTGTTACTGGCCTCGGTTTTCGGGACACCCCCCAACCACACCCCCTTGTCTCTCCTCCCTTCCTCTTTATGAAGTCTCCGGAGCTGCAGGGAGAGGCTTGCCTCTCTTCCCCTTCCGCAACTGCTGAGGTCTGGAGATTTCGGAACAAGACTTGCACCTCCAGGTCTGTGGGTACCCCCAGTTCCTGTCTCCTCCCGCTGGCCTGAAACAAGAGAGATGTGGGAGCTCTGCCCCCCGCTGAGTCCCTGGGTCAGGTCCTCTTCTCGGCTCTCTAACTGTTGCGCTCTTGGGTCTCTCTTTTTTTCTTGGAGAGATCAGGTTTCTGCAAGAATTCCACGTGTTAATGGGGCTTTTAAATAATGGGTAGCAGTTATTATTTGGATCCTTCATATATTACCAGGACCCTTCACCTCCACTTCCCTGCTTCTCATATGTTTCTCCATCTTTTAAACTTGTCTTTCAGATCGCTTATATTTTGCTACTTTAAGGAATAGACCAAAAAGCACAGTAAATACCCACTATTTCTCCATCGATGAGGAGCTGGTCTATGAAAAGTAAGTTTCTATTTTGTTTTTTCTCTCTCAACCATTTAGTTGTTGGCTTTCTGGTACGGAAACACTATACGCCTTTTCAGTAGTTTTATTCACTTTCTCCCAACAGTGCAAGTAACAATACCAACTTTTTTGGGCTCAGGTGCTTGGGGAGAGGTGCAGGGAAAATTAACATAATTTGAACCTGTCAGCACCTCAGTTCTTTTAGACGTCTATCTGTATTAGTTCTTCTTACCACCACAACAAACAGCAACTGTAGTTTCCTAACACTCCTCAGAGTAGGAAGGACCAGGAAGACACAGACTTTGTCATTGCCAGGCTCTGTAATTGGTCTGTGACTCAGTCACTAAGTATTTATGAAACACCCACAGGGTACAGGGCAGTGTGTGTATTACAGGTGCTTAAGCTTTACAGTTCACAAGGCTTCTGTTATATCTCAAGATGTTTTTGTTTGTGTAGCTGGTTTTCAGAAAGTGAGGCACATTAGCCACAGGGAGTTGAATCTGTCACATCTATGAGTAACATTTTGCTTGTATGACAAATTGTAGATTTTTTATTTGAGTGCCCAAACTTCATGATATTCTTTTCTTTGGCTCTGAGATAGTGGTATAGGAGTACTGTTTTACTTTCTTTGGTTACTTTGTTTCTGTGGGATTAGGATTTGAAAGTGTAAAATAAATGTAGGGAACTGTTTTCTGTGAAAGACCATTAATCTATGGAAAAAGATGTCTTACCACTTTAGACATAGTAAAAAATTAATTGAAGAGAGATATATCTCCAATAAAAGCAGCAGATAAGAATAAGAAGGCTGAATTGACTTGGTTGTCTTCTTTTATTAAAAGAACTGGTGTTTCAGAGGAGTCAAATATATTCCAATTTAAATATTTAATTTTACTTTCTTGTTATCTTAACCAAATGTACAATTAAATGAACATAGTTAAATGAACCATAGTAAGCTTACTAGGACTTGTTTGTTAGGGATATTGGCAGTTTTGACTAAAGATTTGTGGGTACCACCAGGCCTTTGAAGAGTGAGTATTCTGGACCTTCAGGAGCATATCTTTTATTTGATGGAAAACAATCTTTAATAGTCACTTCATCATGGCAGTTCTTGACACTGATGTCTTCAGAACATTTTACTTAGTGGTTCTTGGAGAAGGATGCTTCTTGAATGGTTGGAATGGGAATGAAAGAGCCCTTTGCTGCTGCTCATGAATGCCCAGAGTTGCTGAGGCAAAGAGGTCTAAAGCCCTGGTGTCAGATTACAACTCTGCTTCTAGACAGAATGGAGTCATACGAGGCCATGTACCTGGATGATGTCACTGCCAGCAGTGATAATTGAGTGTTCACTCTATTGTTGGTAATGTGCATTGTTGTGGTTTTCTTTTTGTGAGTTTAGGGTTTACAAACCTCTCATGAGTCTGAGAGTAGGGACTGTCTATATGTCATTATGTTTAATTCTGTAGTGACTCACATGCTAGAGGTTGTTAATATGTCATTGAACAAGCTCTAGTTGCTGAGGTCTGGATCACTTCTCTTGGGATTGCTAGGTAGTAGATCGAGTATAAAATTACATTTAGCCAACTAAACACAGTGCATAATGGCTTTTTTTTTTTTTTTTTTTGAGAGAGTCTTGCTCTGTTGCTGTGGGTAAAGTGCAATGGCATCATTGTAGCTCACAGCAACCTCAAACTCCTGGGCTCAAACAATCCTTTTGCCTCAGCCTCCGGAGTAGGCTGGGACTACAGGTGCTCACCATGACACCCGGCTAATTTTTTCTATCTTTAGTAGAGACGTGGTCTCACTCTTGCTCAGCCTGGTCTCAAACTCCTGAATTCAAGCAATCTTCCCGCCTTGGCCTCCCGGAGTGCTAGGATTACAGGCATGTGCCGCTGCGCCTGGCCACCAGTGGCTTTTTGATTGTAATATTGATATATGAGAAAAGTTTTTTGTGTGATTTTAATGTTGGTATTTTAGGATAGGCCTACAAGTTACATTCCTCTTATATTTATTCTCCTGTATTTCTGGTGTCTTATAAGGAATGACTTGCTGGAGAAGCCTTTAAGTTTATATTATGAGTTGGGATGTCATTTGAAATGATGACAAGGACTCCAGCCTGAGTAGAGTGTGTACTTCTCTTAGTTTGGACTTGCCCTGCCGGGCCACAGTAGTGGCTGTGGTTCTGATCACCCACGCCTCCATCTCCATCTTTTTGTTACCCCATTTTATTGCACAGCACTAGGTGATGCAAAGAATAAAACAATGGGAATACCCATGTTACCTTCAAGGACTTCCAAGCTGATAGAGAGACTAATAGGACTGCAGTTTGAGGGAAAGATAACTGCCCAAAGAGAAACAGGACCCTTGTGTTAGGAGAGGAATTCACAGGAGGGTGGAGGCATATCTGGTGGAAGGTTCAGAAAAGGCTTCGTGGAGGAATTAAGATTGTCTTGAAGGATGGACAAGGTTTTATCAGGCGGGGTCATGAAAGGAAGGATCTAGGCCGGGCGCGGTGGCTCACGCCTGTAATCCTAGCACTCTGGGAGGCCGAGGCGGGTGGATTGTTCGAGCTCAGGAGTTCGAGACCAGCCTGAGCAAGAGCGAGACCCCATCTCTACTAAAACTAGAAAGAAATTAATCGGACAACTAAAAAGTATACAGAAAAAATTAGCCGGGCATGGTGGCGCGTGCCTGTAGTCCCAGCTACTCGGGAGGCTGAGGCAGAAGGATCTCTTGAGCCCAGGAGTTTGAGGTTGCTGTGAGCTAGGCTGACGCCACGGTACTCACTCTAGCCCAGGCAATAAAGGTGAGACTCTGTCTCAAAAAAAAAAAAAAAAGAAAGGAGGGATCTGAGATCTGAGAAGAGAGAACAGCAGGGGTGAGGAGGGAGGCTCAGGATGTGTGTTTAGGGCGCAGTGAGTCCTCCCAGTTTGCCTGGTGTCTTTACAGGTCACATGCACGGGATGGGGAATGTGAAGCTGAGAGGTCAGTTGGGGGCAGAATGAAGCCAGGGTGAGGAACCTGCAGTTTCCTTCGTACACCATGAGACTCTGTTGAGGGTTTTGGGGCAGCCATGGTTTGACTTGATTTATGCTAATTGCAAATGATGGAAAACATTTATTGAGCATTTAAATGTGTACCAGATACTATTTGGGGTACTCTGAAATTATTAATTCATTCTTTTTTCCCAATAATTCTGTGAAACCGGCATTATTATCATCCTATCATATGAAGATGAGAATAAGGCACAGAGAAGTTAGGTAACTTGCTCAGGGTCACAGAAGTAAGAAGTAGCTGAGCTGGAGTTTGAAACCAAATCATTTGGTTCTAGAGGACGTATATTCTTTTCAAAAAATTAATATGATAGCATCACTTTAAAATGGATTGGAGAGGAAGCTAATAGCCCACTTAGAAAAACTCTGGGATGTTCCAAGGGAAGAAACAAGTGCCTCAATTAGATGCTGGCAATGGAGATAGTAAGAAAGGATTTGAGTCCATGTGACTTGAGAACATGGGAGGGTGGGGTGGAGGGGTGCTGAGGAAAAAGAGGAGTCAAAGAAGTCCTTAGGAGGGCCTGGGTCAAGGTGGGCCTGCTGGGCCGTTAACCGAGATAAGAGGTCGGGTGGAAGAATTGGCTTCGGTAGGAAGATTAGGCGTTCTATTTTGGCCAGATTGAATGCAAGACATTTAAGGGATATTTACATCACTGTTAGATATCACATTAACTTAAAGTTCTTAAATTTGGGAGAAAGAGAGGACATCAAGGTCTATATTTCACAGGTAGGCCCAGGATGAGAGGAGCAAGGGTAGGAGGTGGAAATAAGCAGCATGGAGGTGGAAAAACACTGAAGGTGAGAGGAGAAAGGGGAGAGGGACCGATGCAATGACTCCATCTAGTCAGCTCTGCTTCTTGGAAGTGTAGGAGGACAGAGACTACAAAGCCCCTGGAAGGACGCGCCATCACCTGGGTTCTGTCTGTGGAGACGTCCTGTGGTGAGAGATCTTGACCGTTGTATAATAATGTGCGTGTCTCTAAGGAAGCAGTGTGCTTATATTCATTAGCACTTAGTGTACTTATATTCATATAGCCTTATTCATTAGCACACAGTACCCATATAGCCTTCTGTGTAGTTATTTGCTGAATGTTTAAATGAAATGCTGCCTTTCCAGCCAGGTACGGTGGCGTGTACCTCTGTTCCAGCTATTCAGGAGGCTGCCGTGGAAGGAGTTCAAGGCCAGCCTGAGCAACATAGTGAGGCCTTGTCTCTAAAAACAAACAAACAAACAAACAAAAAGAAATGCTACCTTCTGGCTAAATTATCACCATAGAACCTATTACTTTTGAATCGAGAAATAGACTCTTTAAATATCAGGCTATGGATACTCTAGACACAGCTGTGTTTTGTGCAGATGTTTATTTAGTTGTAAAAGAATGATAGCACTCCATGATTGAAATGGCAACCTTCTGAGAAGCCGGTAGAGCAGATTTACCAAAGTGTTCTCATAAAGTAAGGCTGTTAGAATGAAAGTTTGAATTTTCTGCTTGATTTTATTTTATTTATTTATTTGTTTGAGACAGAGTCTCTGTTGCCTGGGCTAGAGTGCCGTGGCATCAGCCTAGCTCACAGCAGCCTCAAACTCCTGGGCTCAAGCCATCCTCCTGCCTCAGCCTCCCAAGTAGCTGGGACTACAGGCACACGCCACCATGCCCGGCTAATTTCTTCTATATATTTTTAGTTGTCCACCTAATTTCTTTTCTATTTTTAGTAGAGATGGAGTCTCACTCTTGCTCAGACTGGTCTCAAACTCCTGAGCTCAAACAATCCACCCGCCTCTGCCTCCCATCTGCTTGATTTGAAAACAGAACTTATTAGGTGTGAAGAACTTTAATAAAATGAGGATGACAAGAAATCATACTTTATCCTTGGGTTACGATTTCACAGGGCAGAGTGAAAATCAGCGTATAGGCTAACACATTTGTGGTACAAAAATAGCCCCATAAAAAAGAGAGCCTTTCAAAGAAGATTTATCTGTATTTGATTAAGCTACAAATAACACACAACTCTCCAGAAAGGCAAATTCTTTGGTATTGGAACTGGGCCCTGTAATCCAAATAGAAGCTTACTTTTAATAATGTGGCTCATATTTTTTTGGCTAAAAAGTTAGAGAAATCAAACATGTTAATTGTTATAACCTTTACGTGTCCCTCCTAATGGTGATCATGGGTACAGAGTTGGACATTAATGGCACAAAAGCCAGTTTGCTGGGAAGGATAACATATAGGATCTTCATTTTCAGCCTCATTCATTATCATTTCTTTTTTCCTTGGGTTTGTAAAGGAAAGGTATTGAAAATGCAGAAGAGAGCTCTTCATGGAGATACTCTGGGAACTGAATTTTAAGCGGTTCCTGAAGTGACTCGAAGAATTTCACCAAATGTTTTAGCGTGTTAAGAATGAGCAGCCTCTAATGAGGACGGATTAGCTAAATGGAAGGTTTAAATAATTTAAAACATTCAATTTTCATTTAAGCTTAATTAAAATAACCTGATATTAATGCACCCAGGAATTTTTGAATAAATAATTTATAGAAAAATGATTTATCTTGTCTATAGCATTGGTTTGAGTCAGAATGTGAATGCAGGACATCTTTGGGTGAAGTACAGAAGAACTTCTCTTGCCTAGAAATATTGGTGGAAATGAGTATTTAGGTTAGATGTAAGTGAGAAAAAATCCTTTTGGTTTTTCCATTTTTATTTCAAATTACATATGTAGTAAGTAGGATAATTTAATAGGAAGTTGAATGCTACATAAGCACATACATACGTACACATATATATGATCTTACAGAGTCTTAAAGTCGTCATTTAGAACCTCCGTTCTCATTACAGATTGCTATGGTATAGACAGAAGATGATATTTGGTTGAATTTAGAGACAGATTTCATTGTGAGAACGATAATAAAGCCGTAACAACAACAAGAACAACAATTAACATTTTATAGTCCTGTGCCAGGCAGTACAGTGTTCTGTGTGATTTACAAGCACATATTAACTCAATCCTCAGAACAACCCTGGGAGGTAGGTGCTGTTACTATCACTACTTAACAGATGAGGGAACTGAGGCCCAGAGAAGTTAAGTATATTGACTGAAGTCACTAGCTAGTAAGTGACAGAGCCAGAATTAAGGCACAATCAGTCCTCCCAGGAGTCCAGGCATTTCCCAGTTGTCCTGAGCCTAAGGCTGGTGGGGAGTGCGTGGGACAGCTTTGCCCTTTCGTGGCAGACTTGACCCCTCTAACTTGGGTAGTGATGGCTTTACTGAGAAATATGCAACTGACAGTGTGTGCACAAACTATGTCCAGATCCTGTCTGGGAATGTGTGGTGGTTATTAAAATTTTTCTTTGTAATCCCATTTTTGTAGATGTAATTTTGTCTTTTTTCCTTTCAGTGTACTGCCAAAAAGAGAGACGAGAAATTGAGTTAATTATTATTGTATATTAGTAGAACATGTGGAAATGAAAGAAACCCAGTTTTTGTAAGCCTATGAAAACTGCTTTTGTAGGCTGGTGAAATGTTCTTTCTGCTTAACTGGTATAACTTAACAATAATGATTTCTGCGTAGAATTCTAAAAACTCAGAAAACTATTTAGCTTTTAAAAGATAGTAGGTTTATACTTTCTTCCTCCTTGCTGCTTCCCTCTATCATAACCTGACAAAAATAACTCGGTGTTGTTCAGGACTGCTTTTTTTTTCACCCTCTGTTTTGAACACATTGAGTTTTTGGTGTGTGCTTGTGTATATGCATACCTAAGTATACAACCATCACTACGAGGAAGTAGGTATATCTGTATACATTAATTGTTCTTAATTTTGTGGCCCCCTAGAGTCAAATTTTTCTTTCTAGATATCAATTTATGTATAGTTGGTCTCTAATCTTCATAACGATAAATTTTATTCAGTTATTTAAGTTTGTTTGAGATAAGCCTGGTGAAAACATAAAACGTAACAGAGGTGCTAAGGAGAGTTTTCTTAACAGGGCTAGTCTTAATCACGCAGCCTGGCAGAGGGATCCCAGTGGGCTGCAGGAGAGCCCCATGGCATCTGTCAGCCATCCAAGTTCTTTCTGTGCCAGGTCACCACAGGGCGGCTTCATTATTTTGTTTGAAGTAGATTCCTAAGACATCAGATGTTCTCATTTGTAAGTTCATAAACACATTCCCAAGCCGAAAGTAAATGACTTTTACTTAGCCACAGCTCAATATACCTTTGTGCTTAAAAAAAAAAAAAAAAAGACTCGAATTTTTATGGGAAGTGAAAAGCGTAACTTAAAGCTTGTAAGTGGTTGAAAATTGCTATACAAGATCCTAACATTTAGGTGAGATAGATTTTGATGCAAAGCGTTGTACTAATGCAGTGGAGATACATGCACATAGGTAAGGAAGGAAGTGGAAACAAATATAGTGCAGGGCATTATTTGACCACGGTTGCAAGTGTATATGTTAGGAGCCCAAGGAAGGAAGAGCTTCTTACTGCCCAGGGTGATACAGACTTCATATAGTGTTGTTTGAACTAGCTTTTGAAGGGTGTGTAAGAGGCAGAGAGTACATTTTATGATCTCTGTGAGGACCAGTACTACCTGTTTTTGCTCACTAGTATATCCCTACACCTAGCACAGTGCCTGGAATAGAGATGGGGTTCAAGAAATTTTAGTTGAATGAATGAATGAGTGAGTGAATGAGGAAGGAAGAAAAGAAAGGAAAGAAGAAATTTTCTGTAGAATCCTGAGAAAAGGCATAAGAGGTGTTTGTGAACTGCCAGATTCTGTTAGATGATATTTGAATGGAGAGCAGTCACAGGTGAGGCTGGACACTTAGGTGGGGACTGGATTGTGGAAAGCCATTTGGATGTCAGTCAGTTCTGCTTGTTTATGAGTGGCAGAGAGACTGATCTACTGTAGGCTCTACTTGAGGAGGAGTACTTCCTGGCTGGGAGGTGGGATTGTGGGAGGTAGGCCACGGCAGGAGTGGATTAGGGTTGTAGCAGTGGGGAACAGAAGGGCCACATGGGAGAGCTAGAACGGATGGATTCACTGGATTTGGATTGTCCAGATGAGGGTGGGGAGGAGGAATTAAAGGTGAATTCAAAGTTTTTGGCTTGGGCGAATGGGAGAAAATGGTAACTCTAAGGTGAAATATGTAAATTAGAAAGAGGAACTGTCTTTTTGCTGTTTTGTTTTGAGGATGGGAGATAGAAAGTAAAAAGGGGGGTCATTATAATGGAGTTTTTGTCTTTTGTGATCTTTAAGCAGAAAATAGACAATGCATGTCCCGGATATTTAGATATTATTTAAAAATCAGGAGAGGTGGGTGAGACAGCTGATCTCAAGTTCCTTTCTGGCCTTGTGATTTGAGTTGGGTTTTTTATACTTTATTGTGGAGTTCATTGTTTCTTTAAATTTTTTTTAAAGCTTTAGTTTCAATTTACCTAAAAAAAAAAAAATGTTGATTTTATTAGTCAACTAAATGCTTCTGGGACCACCGAAGAATGATATGTTGAATGAGAGCCATCAGAAATACTGCTCTATTTATTGAAAATGTGCAGTGTCTCCAGTGCTCGACGACATGGAAACGTCTGGTAAATGATCACAAGTATTTGTGGTTGACAGTGAGTTCCTTTATAAGAAGTAGTTTCTGTGAACTATAGTTTTTGAATAAAATATTTCCTTTATTAATTAATTTATTTAATATTTTTGTCTTAAACATGTTTATATCCTAGTGATAAATTGAAGAATTTGCAAGTTTGGCCTAATTTTGTTATAAAATTTAAATTTCTTTTGAGAATCAGGAAGCGTGGTTTATTTCAAATTTAGTCACCGTGATTGATGTGCTTTAGTAAGGCATTTATTCAGTTTTGTTTGTCTGGGAATGTGGCATTTCAGTGAAGCAGCTTCTACAGAGCATTGTACAATTATTAATACATCTTGAAAGATCGAAAAGATTTATACTTTGAATAATTTATGGAACCTTTATAAAATGAATCTACATTTCTGCCTTCTTGAAAGAATTTACTGCTCATGATTTACTTTTTTTCTACAATACTCAGATTCTATCATTATGAATACATTGGTTGAACAGTTTCACTGTAATTCAGGGATAGTTTTAGGGGCTCCTAAGGAATAAAGGGTTCTTTGCTCACTTGTCAAATGGCCCCTGTTTGCTAAACATCTTGTGTCTTTTAGTGGTTGTAATTTATTCAGTCATTTTTTATTGATCACTAGCTACTGTGAGTTGAGTACTTTCTGGGTGCCGCTTGCTGTGGGGTTAGCTTTTGACATTGCTGTCAGTGTACCAGTTACTAGTGGCTGCCTCTTCCCTGTGGTCTGCTGATCAGCCTAATATACTGTGGGCATGGAAACCAGATTTCACATTTTACTAGCATTTGGTACAAAATAAGACAAATAGACTCTATGTGAGACTATGACTCTTTCATAAACATAGCTAAAGGGCATGGGTTTGTGGCAGGATTTAGAAGAAACAATACAACTTTGTTTTGGACTTACTAGGGATCTCACTTATATTCCAGATTGGTGAGATTTCTGAATTGGGGATCCTTGTATAACTGATTTCTTATTCTATATATTTTCCTTCCTTTTAAGGATGTGTGGAATTAATATAGAATTTACATTAGTCCTGATAGCCAAATTATTGATTCTCACCAGTGGAATTAATCTGAAATGTTAAAAATTTTCTATTTTTTTTTTTCTAAGTGTGAGACAAAGAAAAACGTTTAAAAAGGTCTCTTCTAGGAGCTGTGAATGGTGAGTTTGTAAAATACTGTGGTACCTTCCCAGTTCTGCTAGACCCCTCACTAGTGTTAGATGTGCTTCCTTCCACAGTGCCCAAGAGCAGATTGCCTGCAGCTCTAGAAAACCCCAGAGTAAAGGCTTAAGCTGATTTTAACTTGATAAGACTCTCAGACACAATTGAAGGGGCTCCTAAGAAAAAAGGAGTTGGGTGACGAATAGTTGGGGTGAGCCTTTTCAGATTGGGATTACTTCTGGAGCAGGCCACATTTGGAACATTCCAGTAATAAAGATGTGGCTGTCAGGTGAAGGCTGTGGGGATGCACTTAACCTTTCCATGCTTGGAGAGGGGCAGAGGACCTTGCCACTCTTAGTCTTATTGTCCCTTGCTTCTGAGGTTATTTTTGTCAATTTTGTCTATTTAGTCTTATTTTGTACCCAAAGCTTATAAGATGTGACATATGATATCTCTCCTCACATTTAACCTGGCATACAGTTTAGAAGGATTAGAATGGAAGAAGGGAGTATTTTTGCAGGTGAACCATCCATGTCACAGTCTTTTGTTTATTTGCTCAGTCATCTCTGTGCCAGGTGCTAGGGAAACAATAGTGAGTTTATTTTAACCCAGCCCTGTTCTCAAGATGCTTATAGTCTAGTGGGCGGTAGGGATGATATAAATCAAATGTTCAGACGTAAGATTACCTGTGGATGCTCTGAAGGAAGGACCCACAGTTCTTCAAAAGCATGTGACAACAGATCCTGTGGGAGGGGTGTGGGGATGGGAGTGGGTCAGGGGAGAATTCCCTGAAGCAATGTGACTGAGGCCGAGATCTAAAGGATGAGCAAATGTTAAGTAGGCCCCAGAGGGTGGCAGGAGCTAAAAGGAGTCCTGTGGTTGGAGCTTACTACTAAGAAAATGGGGGGAATGGTGCAAAACAAGGCCCCAAAGAGAGATAGGTAGGAACCGTGCCATCCGGGGCCTTGCAGGCAAGGTTAAGAGTTTTGGTTTTAATTCCAAGAGCTTAGAGAGGTAACGTGATCATCACCACAAGTTTTAGAGTAATTATTTTCCTTTCAGAGCCTCAACCACTTTGCAAAATGTGGGGATCGGTCATCATTCTGTTTTCTACCAAAGCTACTCGTCCACTGTCTGCATAGCCCTCTTGTCTTCAGTACCAGTTATTGAATAATCGGGTTAATTTACACTGCTTGAGAATGCTTCTGTGTGGGAGTGAATTTTAATCTTGCCAGTGCATTCCTGAAGACATCTCCTTTGGTTTTCATTAATCTGAGTCTCTAAGGGGGTTTTCATTAATTAACTCTCTGCAAAGAGGGAAGTCACAGAATTACAGATCCTGATGCTAGAAGGTTCATTGGTTCCATGGGATGTGTTGTTTGGCTTTAAGGAATAGTGCAAACATTCAACCATTTTACAGGAGCAGCAGCTGAAGCTTTACCTGACCCTGCTACTTGACTTGGGTTAAGAAGGTACCAAGTAGAGCAGGAGGATCCCTCACACTCTCATGTTGCATACCTGGACTTTCCCAAAAACCTAGGTAATGCATCAAAGGACGGGAGTGAGAGTTGGTATTGGGATTTTCTCCTTCCTTTATGATCTCAACAAATGTCAAACTTTATGCAGATAAGTAAGTAATAATGATTTCAAGGTTCCTAATATATGAAGCTGCTTTCTATTCTGTGGGAGAACAGAAGCATAGTGAATTTCAGGAAGAAAGTTGTGTACTTCTCCTTCTCTGAAGAGACACTCTGAGGGAAATGCCTTCTGGACACAGACCCAACAAACCGAGAGGACACACATAGGGCAAGCAGCCCTTGAGAAACATTTGAACCATTGGCAGGCTTTGTGCAGTAAGGATAACTACAGTCATAGACTCCGTAGACTCTGTACTACGTATATATAATAGCCAGAATTGTGATATGTGCTATGATGTGATAGCTGGAAAGCACTTCAGAAGCCATCTAATTCACTGGCTTCATTGATAGATGAGGACGTGGAGTCCCAGAGAGGCTGAGACACCAGAATAGGGACACTGAGTGACCAGACTGGGACTGGAACCTCTTGGCTGCCCGTGGTGTTTGGTTCTGGGCCAGACTGCCGTGTGCGTGGGAAGCTTGCGCGAAGTGCAGCTGCGCTTCCCCGGGAAGTCGGCATCCGCGTGACTGTGGGCAGTTACGGGTAAGGGCCTGAGCAAAAACTCAGACTGTGCCCTCGCCTTAGGTTACTGTTCACCCAGCAGTTATGTGCTCACTATGTGTTTCAGCCATGTACGGGAACTTTATCATCTGACTGAAGGGGTGCTGATAATATTCTAGTGATGGGAAAATATCAGGTGGTGTGTCTAGCCCAGAAGCAGTGCTGATTAATTTCACCAAAATTTTATACATGGTACACATATATATAATGTCACTGTGCTATCACTGCTATCCTAACATTTATCACACTGTAATAATATCTTTACTTGTCTTCTCAGTAGGTGGTAGGGGGACTGGTGGTCAGCAGGCTTTGTGTGAATAAGTAGATAAATAGACAAAAAATATCAGCAGTGCTGATAAAAAAATTAAAAGATTAGCATGCCTTAAAATGATCTTAAAGACCTTTTTCATCCTATTTTCAAAGCAGTTAAATTTTGGGGGGGATTTTTTTTTGTTTTGCAAATACTTTTGATCAATATGCTAGTTTGTAGTGCCTTGCTCAGATGAGGTAGTTATAAATTTTGTTGAGTGAATAGGTAATGCTTGGAATGTAGCTTATCTTTTTGCTGAGGAGTTGAAAGTTTTCACATGAAGCTTCTAATATGTAGAATATGGTAGAACAGTGCTTCAAACAATAATTCCTCTAGGAATGGACTCACTTATATTATAGTTATTAGAAAAACCAAAGATAGGCCAGGCACGGTGGGTCACACTTGTGTGGGAGGATTGGTTGAGCCAGGAGTTCAGGACCAGTCTGAGCAACATAGTGAAACCCCATCTGTACAAAAAAAAAAAAAAGGTAGCCTGGTGTGGTGGCGCACACCTGTAGTCCCAGCTACTTGGAAGGCTGAGGCTGGAGGATCGCCTGAGCCCAGGAGTTTGAGGTCCCAGTGAGCTATGACGACACCACTGCACTCTAGCTGAGTGACAGAGCGAGACCTCGTCTTAAAAAAAAAAAAAAAAAGAAAACCAAAGATAAAATGATGGTACATCATAAACTTCATAAATCTTGTGAGATAAACATGCTGAGTATGACAAAGAGGCTTCTAGCCCCAGCTTCTATTTCCCTTCAAATCTACAGAATCAGCATCTGTGGGTAGTGGGTGACCCTGGTGAACATTTGCCCTCATCCTCGGGCTCCCATTTCTTTGTCTTGCCCATAAGGAGATGACCTGCATTCCTCCCCATTCCCCTCCTCTACTTGTAGGACTCCAAATGCTCCCATTCTTTTAATTTCTTTCCTGTTAAAACAGGAAAGAATTTGATTTTAGCTATTTACACTTACCGAATAAAAGATTGGCTGATTTTCACTTAATAATTCATGAGTTTCATTTTAGTTATTGATCCATAATTTTCCAGCCTTGCTAGAGGAAATTTGCAAATCGGTGGAAAGATTCATTTGCTCATTCATTCACTGATTTGGAGATGAAGCTGAGGGCACTCTGAAGTAATAACATAGTATGTCCAACCTTTTCCCTGCCCAAATGAGACCAGAATACTCTTCCTTTCCGCCAGGACAAAGTGGGGCTCTTGCTTGCTGTGGCTCCGGAAGCCTTTTCCTAGGAATTGCCGGAACGGAGAGACACTGTCCGGTGCTGTTACCTTCAAGTTTAGGAGCCCACTCAGCACTCAGATTTATTCACAGAGCCTCTAATAGGCTTATCTTTGCCATTTCTGCCCCTTTTTATGTCCCCTGCTTGACGACCTCCCATTCCTCCTCTTCCACCCCGAGCCCAACTCTCATTTTCCTGCCTTTGTTCCAAGTTGCCCAAATATGTATTTTATGCTTCCTAGCATATTTGACTTATTTCAATTGATTATAAACTGATTTTCATTTTGATATTTCCATCTAGCTGTTGATTATAAATGTGTTTCCATTTTTCTTCACCTCTGGTGAAGAAGATTCTTACAAAGAGAAGCATGTCGTGGGAAGGTGTCTTCTTTATCCATGGAATTTGATTATACCAGGGTTATTGATAACCAGCATGGTGTGAGCTACTATGACCATTTTTTCAATGATCTTGACATTTTCAGAAATGCATTTAGCTAGTTAGAAAGCTATATCTGTGTAAAACCGTATTATTTTAATATTCCTATAAACATAAGCATTGTAAGGAAAGGATGTATCAAATGACTTTAAGATAGAGTTTGTTGCCTTTACATTTGCCTGTGACAATTCTGACTCTTAAAGACTTGTTTTAAATTGCTCTTGGCTGTGCAAAGTTTTTGACTGAATTTCTTAGTGTGGCTTTACTGCTGTTTTTCTTTTTGTGGGATATGAAGGCTAAGTTTCAAGATATTGTGGGGTAGGAAGAGATATTGTCGGGTAGGGAGTCCTCTGGGTTAAGATTGCTTGTTTTTTGTCCGCCTTTAACCTGGCTGCGGCTAAGAAAGGCATAACTTCTTCATTGCAGCTATCTTTGGATAGCAACCTGCTTTTCTAGCAACTTATCTTTTTGAGGGACAGTGAAAGAAGGAGGGAACTACATCTCCTATTTTTCCATTCTACCCTGGTTTAGTTCCCACACTAGCTTTTTGGAAATACGACCCTCTTGAACAAAAGGGGATAAAAATTACCAAGACCTAACCTCACTGTCAGGAAATACGTGGACCCTTGAAGGAAGAGGATATTGTCTTCAGATGTTTTATCTGTACCTCATTCATGGTACTTGTCAGTTTCTACAGTCTTTTATAGTTATTTTTGTTCTTGTCTTATCTTTTCATCTTGATCAGTATTGCCCATCAGCATAGAACATTGTCCAATTTTGTAGCCATTAGCCACATGTGGCTTTTGAACACATTTCAAGTGACAGGAGAATTTTTAATATATGTAACTTTAATTAATTTAAATTTAAACAGCCATGGCTAGTGGCTAACATGTTGGAGAGTACAGATCAACTTAAGGATGAGGTCTGTATTTGATTTACTTTTTCCTGTGTTATTTGATATACGAATTTATTAATATTTTCCTCGTGTTTGGTGAAATAAGATCATCTGTTAACCATATTGCTTCCAAAAGTACAAGTGACTCTTCCAGCCTTATTATTAGAAACTGTGTAACTTTGAATTTGAGATTGAAGTTGGTTTGTAATGATTAGTGTGAAGCTGGAATTAAATGACTCGAATTCTTTGTGCTTTCCTGAAATTTGTTCAAAGTGAGTTTAAAAAGCTCAAGTAACCATAATTAAAAATTCCAAATTTAACTTCAGATTCTACCGGTGTTAATATTCATGTTCAAGTAGAAAAAAAGCAAGGTATGTTTGTCAAAAGTCTTGCTTCCATTAACCCAAGGACACGGACATCTCTGTTTTAGAAACAGGATTGCCTTAATCAATTCTGGTAGATGCATATTTGCATACAGGCATGCCTCAGAGATGCTGCAGGTTTGGTTCCAGACCGCTGCAGCAGAGTGAATATTGCAATAAAGCGAGTCACGTGAATTTTTTGGTTTCCCAGTACATATAAAAGTTATGTTTACACTATACTATAGTCTATTAAGTATGCAATAGCATCATGTCTAAAAAATCAATGTACATACCTTAATTAAAAATACTTTATTGCTAAAAAATGCTTATGATCATCTGAGCCTTAATTGAGTTGTAATCTTTTTGCCGATGGCAGGTCTTTCCTCAATGTGTTTCTGACTGAGGGGTAGTAGTTGCTAAAGGCTGCGGTGCCTATGGAAATTTTTAAAAATAAGACAGCAATGAAATTTGCCACATTATTTGACTCTTCCTTTCATGAAAGATTTCTCTGTAGCGTGCGGTGCTATTTGATAGCATTCTACCTACAGTAGAACTGTCAAAATTCGAGTCAATCCTCTCAAACTCAGCTACTGCTTTATCAACTAAGTTTATGTCATATTCTAAATCCTTTGTTGTCATTTCAGCAAGGTTCACAGTTTCTTCTCCAGGATTTGATTCCATCTCCAGAAACCACTTTCTTAGCTCATCTATAAGGAGCAACTCCTCATCCATTCAAGTTTTATCATGAGATTGTAGTAATTCAGTCTCATCTTCAGGCTCCGCTTCTAATTCTAGTTCTTTTGCTGTTTCCACCACATCTACAGTGACTTCCTCCACTGAAGTCTGGAACCCCTCGGAGTCATCCATGAGAGCCGGAATCAGCTTCTTCCAAACTCCTGTTAATGCTGATATTTTGACCTTCTCCTGTGAATCTTAAACCTAAGGAACCAATCTGTGCTGGCTTAAAGCTTTTCCTCTGCAGCTTCCTCACCCTCTCAGCCTTCTTATAGAATTGAGAGAGTCAGGGCCTTGCTTTGGATTAGGTTTTGGCTTAAGTGAATGTTGTGGCTGGCTTGATCTTCTATCATGATCACTAAAGCTTTTTCCCTATCAGCAATAAGGCTATTTCGCTTTCTTATCATTTATGTGTTCACCGGAGTAGCACTTTTAATTTTTTTCAAGAACTTTTTCTTTGCATTCGCAGCTTGGCTGTTTGGTGCAAGAAGCCTAGCTTTTCGCTTTTTTTGTTTGTTTGTTTTTGTTTTTGTTTTTTTTAAATAATTAATTGTGAACAATCAAGTGAGATAACTCACTACCTTTGGACCAGCCACTTTTCGCCTTTCTTGCCATCCTCACTAAGCTTAATCATTTTTAGCTTTTGATTTAAAGTGCAAAACGTATGACTCTTCCTTTTACTTGAACACATAAAGGGTGATTAATTTGTCTGATATCAGTATTGTTGTGTCTCAGGGAATAGGGAGGTCCCATGAGAGGGAGAGATCCCGTATTCTTTTCATTTTGGTTTTTTAGAGTGAGTTGTTGTTGATTGGTCTTGGACTGGTCAGGAACTGGGTTATAGGTGTAGCTCATTTTGGATTCATGGGCATTTTGTTTATATAAACAGCACAACACCACACTGGGAACTTTAGAAATAAATCAAGAACTTTTATTTGTTTTTTCTTTGCCTTTTATTTTTTGTTTTAAATTTATATAAATTTATGGGGTACAAGTACAATTTTGTTACAATTTTGTGTGGTAGTGGTCAAGTCAGGGCTTTTACAGTATCCACCACCTGAATAAAGTACATTGTACCCGTTAAGTAATTTCTCATTTATCCACCCCACCCCCACCTTCTGAGTCTCCGTTGTCCATGATTCCACTCTCTATGGAAGAACTTTCATTTCAAATCATTGTAGGTTTTCTTCTTTGGCACCTCTGTGTTCTTCTCATGAAGCCTGTGTACAGGGACAGCTAATTTTGGTGCTACCTGGAATATAAATTCCAAAATAGTACCAACCTGCCTAACATGGATAAAATAAATATATAAGGTCAGTATTCTTTATTTATGTAAGGCAAGTGGCTAATGGCAGATTTCATGTAATGTAATGATATAGTTATGATAGTCTGGGTGGCAGAAAAAATTTGGGTGGCAGAAAAAAATTAAATCAAATGAATTCCTCAAAATAAAGGTCTTTGGGGATGGATTTTTGGAAACTTGTTGGTATTTGGTAAACTCGTTGTCTAGGCTAAATTGAATTTAGAGCATTAATGAGCAAACTATTCATGTGAGTACTTATTTCTTGACGTTTTATATTATGTGTAGGGCATTCTTCTAAGTGTGGGTATGTGGTATGGTCCCTGACAGAGGTGAGCAAGTAGAATCTACACTTAAAATAATTTACGACATGCAGTAGCACGTGTGGTAGACCAAAAGAGAGATTCAGAGGGCAAGTTTTGAGAACTTTGAGAGGAAGGTAGTTAGTGTTCCCTAAGAGTGACTGTAAGGGCTTCCTGGAGACGGTAGGATTTGTACTGGATTTTGAGGAAGCTAGAGTGTAGCAGAATCAGAAAAGGAGGGTACTCTAGGCAAGGAGACCAATGTGAGCAGAGGCTTGGATTAAGAATATGTGTAGGCCCGTTGCAGTAGCTAACACCTGTAATCCTAGCACTTCGGGAGGCTGAGGTGGGAGGATTGCTTGGGGCCAGGAGTTTGAGACCAGCCTAAGCAAGAGCAAGATCCTGTCTCTTCAAAAAATAGAAAAATTAGCCGGGCATGGTGGCGCATGCCTGTATTCCCAGCTACTTGGTAGGTTGAGGCAGGAAGATCCTTGAGCCCAGAAGTTGGAGGTTGCAGTGAGCTGTGATTGTGCCACCACTGTAGATAGCCTGGGTGACAAAAAGAGACCCTGTCTCAAGAAAGAAAAAGAAAAAGAAAAGAAAAGAAAATGTGTGGAGTATTTGGGAGTGAAGATTTCATATGGGACCTGTTAGGAGATAAGGTCAGCCAGGAGGCAAGGAAAATGTCATGTGAGCCTTTGCTTGCTGGGCCAAGGAATTATTCTGAAGACAGTAAGGAGCCATTAAACAATTTTGAATAGTGGGAGGATGTGTGAGAAGTGAGATTTTATGAAGATGAATCTCTATTGTGGAACACAGGATGACTGGGAAGGAGAGAGAGAATTTAAACAGTACAGGTGTGAGATGAAGATCTAGACTTCTGTTGATGAAGCAGGAGCAGGAAAGGGAGGGATGAATTGGAGTAGTAGCTTATTTCCTATATAAGAATCAGATATTTTTTTGTTGGCCTATTGTGATTGAGAGGTTTCATGCCTGAGTGACTGGGAGAAGCAAAATGTTTTTTAGTCTGGGGGGCTGAATTGAAGGAAAACTGGGTTGAATTTTAGACATTCTGAATTCCAGGTGATAAAAGGGCCTGTGGATGGTGGGTCCAGCAGTTAACTGAAGATGGGGGAGACTGCAGCTGGCTTTCAAGTGGAGATACCCTTTTCTGTAGGGTTGTCAGTTAAATGCATGACAGTGGGTAAGAGAGCAGATCTCCAGATCGATGACTGAATTGAGGAAAGGCAAAGAGGTGGAGAGAGGGAGAGGAGCCAGTATGTCTTATAATGCAGAAACTTCAAGGAGAATGAAAGCTGAAAAAAAACCACCGGATTTAACATTCTTGAGAATTGAGAGCTAGTTTTGAGTGGAATAGTTGGAATTGGAACCCAGAGTACAGCAGCTAAGTTTATGACTAAGCAGGTGATAAAGAAACAGAAGCAGGTAGTATAGGCCATGTCCACATTATATTCATGTTGGTTCTTTCCTTGCCTGCTTTCAATACTTTTATAATACTTAAATGTTCTGTCAGGGAGATAAAAGAAGGTCAAACTCAAAACTGTCCAACTAGTTCACTATTAAGAGACTAGTTAGAGTAGCTAGAGGGCATTAGTGGGGTGAAAACATTAGTTATTTGGATTACCATAAATCAGGTTAGTTATATAATGATCCTTATTTCTCTCAAGATAATTGGAATTTGATTGCAAATTTATTGAAAATAAAAATGAACTTTGCTGTCATTGATAATTCTACTAAATACTACATTTTTTGTTTGTTTTCTTATATCTTAGTTTCTATACAGATTTTGGACCTCTGAATTTGGCAATGGTGTACAGATATTGCTGTAAACTAAACAAGAAACTAAAAGTGAGTATTATAGTGATATTTATATTTTGGTATTAAAACGTTTGAACCATGTGATCTGCCCAGTGGGATTGTTGTGCATACACCGTTTAGTCAGGCAGTCTTTTTTTTTTTAATTTTAAATTTAAAAATTTCAGAATATTACAGGGATACAAACACTTTAGTCAGGTTATCTCAATCTTTGAAAATTTGAGTAGTTCACCTAGAAGCTGAAATTGATCCTCCCGATGACACCACAAAGGACACGTTAACCTCTTTCATTTTTCAGTATGAATTGCAATGTGAGCTGAATGAAGTCATTGGAATAGTGATCTAAGAAAGAAAGGTTAGGTTATTGTTAGTGAGTCTCTATCAAATTCCCTGCTGGGATAATTTTTCTGAAACCTTCAGATCCACTTGTAGACACTGTTACCAGTAATGAAGGGGCTCATCAGGGCTGGAGGTCTGGAGTGTGACCATTTTCTGTCTGGTCAAGATTGAAATTTTTGCATATTTCTTGAATGTTATCTCTGTGTAGTTAACAGCCAAGTGAAATTGATGAGCCAGCAGTGACAGGGCATTGACTTTACCTGATATGGCAGAATTCAGGTTATATATTTAGTAATCATCTATTGTTTTCATTTTACATGGGGATCTGGTTTCATTTTCTGTATTTATATGTGGATTTTGGCATGTAGCTTTTTTCTCTTTAAGCATATGAGGAAGAGTGCCATCTATAGACCTAGTTTTGGTGAACTTATTTCATCACACTGAAAGCAATATTTATCTATCTTTTTCTTCCAATTTCTAAATGAAGATCTTAAATATTTCAGTTCGAAAGGCAAAATACTACAGAGCAGGGTGTTAAGGATAACCACTAAATTATAATGCTCAGGTATTTTATTCTTTCTGCTAGGTAAAATGTTACTAGTGTTACATAGTACAGTGCCTTGTACATATTAACTGCTCAGTGATTATCTTTTGATCTGATTGGTATTAATTGAACTTAAGTATACAAGGCAGTCTGATGGAGAGTTTCCTATAGAATATATTATATATTTAAGAATTTATAAATTTTTGTCAATTGATCTCAAAGTGCTAAATGGTCATGGAATGATAACAGAGATCTTTTTAGTCAATGATCATATAACATAAAATCTATTGCATTCAACTTTTCTAGGAGTTAACTTACAAAGTTGTGTGGCTTGAAAAGATATATGTAAATTCCTTTAACTAAACCAGATCTGTTTTTCAGAAAAGAAGCAACTGACAGTAATTTAGAAAATAAAATAGAGATTTTTGCAATCACCGAGGCAGTAAATGATATCCTTTTTATATAAAAGGACTTTTAATGGCTGAGTTAGCAAGGAAAGGATAATTCACAAATAATTGAAGTTTATCTCTTCCTTTTGAGGACCAAGGAATTTCTTTGCTTTCCTAATTAGTCATGTTGGTATGTAGTTGGTATGAACTGGGTATTAATGATCTGGGAACTGAGTACTATGTGGACTGACCAAAGAGAAAGTACATTATTAGGAATATAAAATCACTGGTCTGACTCAGTGTTCTACTTAATAGCAATTGCACAGGAGTAGATGGATTGAATTAGGACTATTTTTTTCTACCATATTCTATACTGTACAGTATGGGTAAGTATACATAAAAGCTTGTTTTGATTTTCTTTCATTTACAAAGCTTTCTTTCAATATTATGAAAGTTTAATCTGGTCACCTCGGTTCGTTTCTGTGATCAGGTAAGCTGTTGGATGCCTGGAATGACATTTTTAGCTTTAGTACAATAGTGGACACTTTCCTACTTGCTGAAGGATTGAATTTTCAAAACTCAAATGTTAGTAAGTCATGAATTATCTCAATGAAGTGTGTTAAATAGAATCTCTTTTAGGAGAAAAAGATTTATTTGACCAATTCAAAGTTGCAATTGCTTCAGCCTTGTGGAATCTCCATTTCTTCTTCTATAACACAGGAATTACAGAGTTCTCACAGGGTGTTGGTTAGTATTATAATAGAAAATAGATGTAAAAGGCTTTGTAAATTTTAAGGTCCTATACAAAATAAAGTTACTAACATAACTTTTGTGAATTCTGATTGGAAATACAGTAAAGACAGCTCTTCTATGAACTTTATGAACATCTTCTTCCCAGCCTTAATGCTATCATTCCATATGGGAAAGCTGCCCAATATAATTTTAGGAATCTAAATGACCATTTAGTCAAGACTCAGAAAGGGAGACCTAGGAGAGGTATGTGACTTGCCCAAGGCTGTAAAGTCAGGGCTGGATTCCAGGGTTCATGACTGCATCATTCCTGTTCTTCTCTCCACCTTCAGTAGTAACTACAGCTTCCGGTTTACAATCTCCCTGTGTTCACTTGGAGCATTGTCCCAACTACCTCACCTTGTCCCATGGTGGCTTCAAGGCTCCTCTGCCTCTTGCACTCCAAAGACTGTTACTGCTACCCTGGTGGCACTTCCAGGAACCCAGAATCCAGACTCTCCCACTTGGAATATGCCCTTTCTAGTTCCTTGCCTTGCACATTCTGTCTCTCTCATCCTGCTGGGATCTCTAGACCTTCAGTCTCCCTATTCTCTCAGTCTGTTGGAGCCCCGATGATGTCTCTTGTCTGCAGCCCATGGTCACTTATTTCAGTAAAGTTTCGGGCATCTTGCTTTTCTGCATTTTCCCTTGCACACCTTGCCAGCTACCACCCTTGGTGTTTTCCCGGTGGGTGATATCATGCACTAATTTACTGGGAAACTGCAGTATCCCTGCCGCTCCCAGCCTTGCCCTTTACCCCACAGCACGCTAACTGTTCGTGCATTTGCTTGTGACACCCAGTCTGACTGGAATGCCCTTCCCGTCTGGCTTGACAACTCCTTGTTCTTTAATACTTTGTTCAGCTACCACCTTCTAGGAAGCATCTTCTTGCCCTTCTGGACTGGGCTGGAGGTGCCTCCCTTGTTTTCCCATAATTCTCTGTGCAGATTTCTATTGTTGATGAATTATAATTACCTATTTGCACCTGCTTCTCTCCAGACTATGAGATTCTGGAGGATAGGGGCATGTTATATATCTTTGTATCCCAGTGCCCAGCACAGGGTCACCAAACAGAAACTTCTCTTGACTTTGTTATGATTCCCTTCACTTGAACGTCTCCTTTTATCATTTTGCCTCCTGAGGTTTCAGAAGGATAGCCTGCTGCAGTGTGTTTACATCCTTGCTACTTACTGATTTCTTTTGCTTTTTCATATATTTACTTTTTATTGAATTTGTTAATGTTACAGAGTCCTTGCACTGCCAAATCATGCCTGAGAATTCAATTGAAGAAATGGTACAATGGACAGCCTCATCCACCCATCATATATTAAAACTTGATTCATGTACATTTTGATATTTTCACAATCTTTTAAAAAGTTATACTGAGAGTTGGAATTTAAATCTGCTCAGTCTTCCTCACTGATTTCTTAATCCTTTGCTATCCAACTTTTGCCTTCCCCACTCTACTGAAACTGCTCTAAGTTATATCTTTTTTTTTTTTTATTTCAGCATATTATGGGGGTACAGATGTTTAGGTTATGTATGTTGCCCTTGCCCCCTCCCCCCCAAGTCCGAGTTTCAAATATGTCCATCCTTCGGGTGGTGCGCATTGCACTCTTTGTGTATGCAGATACCCGTCCCCTTCTAAGTAATGTCTTAAATGCTGAGTCTGATGACATTTGCTAGGTCCTCAAACTCCTTTACTTCTCTGAATAATTTGGCACTATTTTAATAACTGTGTCCCAGGATTCTTCTCTTGTGTGACTTCCTAATTCCTTTAGGCACATTTTATTTTCCAGTTTGGAAATTTTTATTCTGTCCAATAAAGCTTTTGTGATTCCCGCCCTTATGTGTGATACCTTATGTAGACAGGTAATATTTTGCTGTGCATTTTGGTCCAGACCCAAATTTCTCTTTTTTTATGTCAAAAGATATTTTTTCCAGTTGATGCTTTGAAGTGGTGGTTTATTGCTATTTTTTGTATCCATTTGCATTCTATTCCCAATGGCCTCAGTTTTAATTATGTTGATTAGAATGGGAAATTATCTGTCCAACATCTGCTTAGATTAAAAATTCAAAAACAAAACTCACCACCACTAACAAAAACGCTGCTACTTATTTTAAACTGTACTTTAAAAATTGTGTTAATAAATACTACGAGTTTTGCAGTAATAGGTTGCAGTTTGCTATTTCTGGTCAGTAGTTACTGTGATGGAGGAAGCAATCAAAAGAGGGAAGATTTACTGAAGTAAGAACAATTTGTAAAACTGGGTATGTTATTTAATGTAAAATGTCATCAATGATCGATGCGCTGATGTATTAATCTGGTATTTCAAGGAATCCATAAACTCTTAAAATTACAAAATTTTGTGTATATTTACATTTTTATTCTGTTGGATTTATAGCTTTTTGACAGGTTCTCAGAGGGATCCTTGGCACAGATAATGTTAAGGACACTGGGCTTCAGAATATAAAGGCTTCTGAAAGAGAAGACTGTATTAATAAATGACAAATTGTGGTATTTAACAAAAAACCAGAACATAATCTCCAAACTGAATTAGTTAAAATTATCTTTTAATTATTAATTTAATAATCTGAAAGTTTTATAAATGTAATATGATTGAACTGGCTTTTCCTAAAGTAGTCAATCAGTTTTAATTATTGATTTCACTTTTCCTCAGAGAAAAATAAAACCACAGCTTGGGAGGGAAAAACATCTCTGAAAAAAAGGGACAGTTTCTAGGGCAGTGATTTTTTTTATTTTAATACCTGCTGTTATGAATCAATGAAATAATTACAATAATCTCCAGGACTGTTTTAAAAAGGATTAAAAGAATATTCACAGAAATGTAATTTTAAATATACAAAACATCCCACATAGTCCTTTCAGTGTGAAAGGGGCAGGGGGTGGACATCATGAAATCAATGATTGCACTGAAGCACTGGGAGTACCTGGCAGATGGTGGGGCCCAGGGAATGTCCTTGTTGCTGAATGAATCAGTGCAGTAATCCTATCCTGGAAACCAGGCACCTGCCACTGTATCAGGTGGCTGTACACAAGTACTCTTTTGATTTGATTAGACCACCCTCTTATTATAACTATAAAAACATGTGGATCTCTTCTGTTTCAGGTTCATGGGCTTTGGGGGAGGAAAAGCAAGCTACATCCCGGAGCTAGTTCACGTAGTTTAAAGAGGTGCAGAGCAGTGTTAGCTCTCATGCATGTGAGCGTGTACAGAGTTGGCAAGGCATGGACCTCTTACGCCCATTGGGGGACCCTTAGGCAAGAAGAGTCCCATTTATAGAAGATGCCCACATGCCTTCAGTAGTTATGAACGTGATCAAATCATCTTTATGAGCACCTTTCTCTGACATTTTGACTTTTACTTTAATGAAACGTACTATTTCATTAATGAAATGTATTGGGTTTGAGACAAAATGGACCATACAGAGACATCTTTTTCTTTTTTAGAGAAACTATTCACCCTAGTTTATCACAGCAGTAAATAAAAACATAAACTGTATTTTGTTTTGTACAGCCAAAGAAAATTTTCAAGAATATCCCTTTCCTGAGAAAGTTGGAGGTAAAACATGTAAAGGTCATGGCTGCTCACAGGAAGAACTGTTCATTTTATCGCTTTTGCAGTGAGATGACCACTGATTGCTATGGAGATGCTGATTGCCGTGGCCATTACTGGGCTAGCCTAGTCACCTGTAAGAGAGTGGGGCATCGGTCAGCGTGGGCCCTGTGCTGTGATCTGCTTCATCACACTGCCATCATTGGCAGAGCTTGCTTGTTCAGGGCAGTGCATGGGCTCTCTTTTTTATTGAAAAGCATATTATCCAGGCTGCACTAATATCTTCCTTAGCTCAGTCAGACTGATTCACACAGCTTCATTAAACACAGCATTCTAACCAAATAACTTAAAGATTTTACTTTTAAGCATGGCAAATGACGTTTCCAAAAGGCTGCTTAACCTCCGTGTTTCTTGTTACTTTGAATTGACCATTAACACTTTTTTATTTTTTTGACTTTAAGCTTAATTGCATCACCGTTTATTGTTGAATGGGTAACGCAGTTTGTGGTCCCCTGACTTAAGCTGAACAAGTGCATGATTTGTGTTTGTCACCGTTAACCAAGGATAGCCTGGCCTGTTTGTTATTTGTGTAGCTTGTCATCATTTTCTTCTCTCTCTGACTTGCTGTGGCTTGTTTTTCATAAGGAGTGATCCCACCAGATGCAACCTTTTACATAGCTTTTCTTTCTGAGATAGAAAATGTCTGTCTGGGCTCAATACCTTTATTGCAGTCATTATTCTTTGGTTTATAAGCACAATTAAATATTTATTTGATATATTATATACTTACAATGATTTATATAAGAAGGGAAAAACTTTGACTTTCAGGTAAGCAATACAAGTCTAAAAGTTTCTATGGTTTGATTATGTTAATTGATAGGTATTTAATATAAATCCCATCTGTTGTCTACTATTGTTTTGGCCTTGTTTTTTTGAGAAAAGAGTCTCACTCTGTTGCCTGGTCTAGAGTGCTGTGGCGTCAGTCTAGCTCACAGCAACCTCAAACTCCTGGGCTCAAGGAATCCTCCTGCCTCAGCCTCTCGAGTAGCTGGGACTACAGGTATGCGCCACCACACCTGGCTAATTTTTCTATTTTTAGTAGAGGTGAGGCCTCATTCTTGCTCAGGCTGGCCTCAAACTCCTGAGCTCAAGCGATCCTCCCGCCTTGGCCTCCCAGAGTGCTAGGATTACAGGTATGAGCCACCGCGCCTGGCCTGTTTTGGCCTTGTTAAATGTAACAATTATTATACCTGTAATTAATATCATTTCATTGGTCCTTGTGTGCTGTCAATGTATCCCTATGCAGTTATTCTCTTCTGTTTGTAATAAGCCTTGGTCAATATTTTGCATCAAATAGTCATTAGATTGGGAACCCGTGAGGCTACAGACCAGGGTCACGCTCCCCTGTCACCGCATTGCTCAGCAGTGTTTGACACAGAACAGCTGCTCGATTCATGCTAATAGAACCAATAGAACTTTCTTCAGCCACAGTATCCTGGCACCCAGATTCAGCAAACTGGTCACCTGTGAGCTGCATTCGGTCCACAGATATGTTTTGTTGGGCATAAACGCTGTTTAAAAAAATTCAAATTCATAGTCAACATCTGCAATTTATGAAAACTTCCACAAAATTCTAGATTTTTGGCTTCTTTTAAATATTACCATATCTGACAATTCTGGGACAGATTCCTGCATGGGAGCAGCAGGTTGGAGCTTAGTGTGCTTTGGACAGGGAATGCTTGTCTAGTTTGCCAACTGCCCCACTTCAAATTCCTGGCCCCTGAGAACATCTGAATTTGGAACCTCTGGAATAATGCCATTTAAGACAGCTTAATTATGGAATCATTAAAAGAACTTGTTCCTGAGTTGTTATCACCTGGAATGCATGATTTACAAATTGTAATCAAGTTTTTGAGGAATCGGGAAATGTGTATTTTGTAACATGCTTTTAAAAGGCTTATGGCATGATTTGAAATTCCTTTGTAAGAATTTAAAGTTCTTTTGGGGTTACTTAACCAGATGGACAGTGTTTTAGGATCCATATAAGACATTTCCAGGAGTGGGGCCAGTCACATGTTTATGCAGCTCTTCTTCAAAATTTAGTAATATCTTGGAGTAGTGGATTTCAGTGTGTGGTCCCTGGACCAGAAGTGTCAGCATTACCTGGGAACCCGTTAGGAATGCAAATTCTTAGGCTCTGCTGACCCAGATTCTCAGGAGTTGAGAATCTGTGTTTTAAGAAGCTCTCCAGGTGATTCTGAACCAGTCTCTTAAGAGGATGAAATATAATGCAATAATATAATAATAAAATATAGTTTCAATTTAGATTTAGTTTTTATTTCTAAAAATTTTATTAATTTATTTATTACCATTAATTATTAATTTATTTATTGAGATATTTTATTTTATTAATGTTATTAAATTTATTAATATCAATAATTTTATTAATATTGACCAATTCAACCTGACAATTATTTAAATTCTGAACCATGAAACTTGTTATGGCCTCATAATTGAGATTTACACAAATTATCCAGCTCAGTGGAATAGTTATGGGTTTGTCCTGCTTATTTGACCAATTTTTAACTTCACTTTGCTATTGCACACAGTGTTTTTGTTTTGTAACCTCTGAGCTTCTCATATAAAGCAAAAAGAGTCTATAGTAGAGCATATCGCGCACTGAAAGCCAGTGATTATGACATTGCTTTGCAAGTGTTCTTGAAGGGCTGGGTCAGTATACCAGGCTGCAGAGGAGACAGACCAGAATAAGGAAGGGGCTGCTGTCCGGTTTGGAGGCATGATGTTTTGGTACTAGGGCAGAATCTGAGAAAACATCTACTGGGTTCATTTATAAAATAGAATCCTATTATCTCCAAATGTGACTTTCTTTCCCTGTATTGTAAAGTTCTTTCATGAAAGATCTGGGAAGATGAGTTAATGTTCTTCTAAAGCTAATTTAGTTATCAGTGTCTCCACTGATACTGTCTGTTTTAGGTCCTTTGATTATGAATAGGTATTTTTTTTAAAGGGAGGGACATGTTTAATATTTGAGAGGAAAAAACATTAAAAGAGTTTTTGTATATCAGCCCAATCATATAAACATCAGCTAAACAATTGACAAAATGTTTTGTTATCCCTGAAATTTTTCATTCTGTTACCCAAATATCTCCTCTGTTGAACAGCATCACTGGTATTAAACTATGGGACAGGGTGACCATAAGAGGGAGGCCTGGTTGTGGTAAGGAGGGAAATTAGGACGGGCCTGCAGTATGTAAAATTTTTCTCTGTTTTCATTTACTTTGAATTAATTTTGATTCCTTGAGCCAACTGTACTCTTAGTGATCTGATCCAGGAGATACTGTCCGAGCTTTGCTGAGCAAATTATTTCTTGTCTGTAGTGCTTTTGAGATGTAACTGAGAAAACTGAATTCCAAACAAATCTAAGCAAGGTAAATGTTAGGAGCTTTAAACCTTTTCCTAAAAACCAGTTAGGAAGCTCTCAAAAAGGAAAAAAAAAATAATAATTCAAAAAAGAGTTGTGTTTACTTTCTGTAGGCAGCTTCTCATAGAAAATCTTTTTAAGTAGTTAAAATTTCTAGGTAGACTTTTTGAAAGCCATTCTTTATCTGATGTAATTTCTGAAAGCTTGTAAAGTTTAAAAAATTCTTCTAAAATCTTTACAATTTTAGTCTGTATTATATTTACTTAAAAAGTATTTTTTTTTTCCATGATTGGGTATGGTTTAGTTTATGGGAGAACAAAGCAGCTCTTTTTTTTCCTTAAAAAGTATTTATAGGTATGCACTGGAAAGATCTCCCTCAGAATTCTGTCCTTTAGCTTCATGCTTCCTATTCCAGAATGGTCTCTGTATTCCATATACTTTCGTCTAAGAGAAAACAAAAGCAAGCAAACACAAAAACTTTCCCTCAAAACCCCCAAACAAACAAGAAGTGAGCATTGGTGATAAAAGAAAAGGTGTATGAGTTGTCACTTTGACCAGTAGATTTATAAAATAAGTACAATTCCACGTTATTAAAACAATAGTTTGTTATGAAACCTAAATTCTTAGTAGAAAAGAGCATCAAAACAGGTAATCCAGGCCCGGCATGGTGGCTCACACCTGTAATCCTAGCACTGTGGGAGGCCAAGGCAGGAGGATGGCTTTGGGCCAGGAGTTCGAAACCAGCCTGATCAAGAGTGAGACCCCGTCTCTACCAAAAATAGAAAAAAATAGCCGCGCATGGTGACATGCACCTGTAGTCACAGCTACTCTGGAGGCTGAGGGAGGAGAATCCCTTGAGCCCAAGAGTTTGAGGTTGCAGTGAGCTATGATTGTGCCACTGCATTCTAGCCTGGGCGACAGAGTGAGACTCTGTCTCCAAACAAACAAATAAACAAACAAACAAAAAAACCCCAGATAATCCAAACTTCAAGATAGAGTGTTGATAATTTTCTTTCATACAAGTATTTTAGGGAAGAGAGAAACGTCAATAGTGAGAGGCTGGGAGCCAGAAGAGCTGGTGAGTCCTCCTGCTCAGCCTGATCGTGTTTATGGAGAGGCTGGCCCATGTAAGGCAGTCTGTAGGTATTTGGGATTCAGAGACAATAACAGATGCTTAGGTCTGAAGAGACTTTACTCCCCTTGTTGTAAATCAGACATAACTTATGGGTGGGGAACAGTAAGTGGCAAAACCAACCAATCACCCAACAAACAAATAATAAATAAAATAGAAAGAGGAAAGTCAATAGTTCCAAATTGAGAAAGCAAGGAATCAAGTGCCGGCACCGTTGGTAGTAATCTTGAAGTCTTTAAATAACTTTAGTGCATTAACTTGACTGAGTTGAATTAAAGAAAATATTGTGCCCTTTTCTCTCTATTTCATAGGAATATTTTCACAAGCCTGTCAGAAAATAAGGACATTGGGAATAAGAGATTTTCTTTGAGTCAAACACTAATTTTTAAAAGTTCAGTTAAAAAGGGCACTACCATTTTCAGAAAATGTGATTCTTGGTTATCAATGAAAGGCCTGATTTGGAGTGATAAAGGCTTCCTGGCTCATTGCTGGGGTACTCGTAGCTAGTAGCTACGTTTTCTGTGATTATGTGCTAAAGCCAGAATGTGGCAGTTTCATCTTAGAATATTCTTCAGAGTGGAAAGAGTTTCTTTTCTTTGTAGACAATAGCAGGGTAAAGAAAGGTATGTAGTTGAGCTCTGTTTACACTTTTAAAGGGGTTCTAAAAGCAGGGATTCTCTACATGCTGTGTTCAATGTGTAAGGTATAAAAAGCTGCTTGTATAGTCACTGTGAATTTATAGACAAATACTAGAATATGCTTATGTGCATGTATTTTGAAAATCATTAGTCAACATACTATAACTTTTGAAATATGAGGAAATTGAGCAAATGTCATTGAGTTGCATCCACGTTTTCATTGTCTTATATTTATTTGAGTTTTGATTTATAATTTGATTTCATTTTAACAGATCTTTTCTGTTACTTCTTTTCTTGTTTAGCATGTATACATACAGCATATTGCCTGGCATACAGCAGGTGCTTAATAACTTTTTGTTTGAATCCATGAATTTAATATATGGACATTGTATTCTATTAAGATGTTTGCTAATACAGTCCTTTTGATGGTTCATCTTTTCCTGTTAACCATTTATTTTCAGATAATTAAAAGGGGATTATTACAGAACATCTTAGAAAGGAAGTAATTAATATTCGTCTCTAAAAATAAAAAAAATTTAGAGAAGACAACAGACTGGTTGACACCTTTAAAAACAAACTGTACAATATGAAAAGTATAGGCAACTTTCCTGGGAGCGGGAGTGGCATATAGGGAGTAAAAAAGGTAAATAAATTTTATACATGAGATCAAGAATAAATCATAAAAAATCATTCCTGCTAGTAGAGATGCCAATAATTTAATTATTTCTCACCATATGAATTTCTTTTCTTGGAGAGAAAGATATTTTTTGTATTGATTCTTACATCATGATTGGGCCGTAGAAGTCTGAGCTAGTAATCCTTTACCCCCCAATGCCCATGTCCAAATGCCATAGAAATTAAAGTTGAAAGTGAGTAAAGTTTACACATTGTGACACATCTTGAAATTTAAGAGATGATATTTGTCTTGTGTATGTTTTAACATTGTTTCTATGGTTATTCTAACCCTTCTTTATCTCCTCTTTCTAGTCATACAGTTTATCAAGAAAGAAAATAGTGCACTACACCTGTTTTGACCAACGGAAAAGAGCAAATGCAGCATTTTTGATAGGTGCCTATGCTGTAAGTATTTTCTTCGTAATTATTTTCTGTAAGCAGGCCAGTGAAATGCCAATGCTGTCAAATAAAATCCAGGTCACTTTTTCGGTGGGATTGGGAGATTGTGGAGATTATTAGCAGTTTGGGAATTGATCTGGGGTGGAAAATGTGGACTAGTGTTGATGGGGTGCTTGCAGTCTAGATTTTATTTTCTAGTAGTCAGTGAGAGAATCTTGGAATTGCAATGTGTAGCTTGGATTCCACAGTTGTTATAGGTGTTTTAATAAAAAGAGTGTCTAGCAGGGACATTTCCAGGAAAAAAAATACATATAATATGCGTGTGTGTGTGTGTATGAATAAAATATAAAATTATGGAAGATTTTTAAAGACATTTGAGTGGTTCCTGTTTGGGAAAAGAGGAAATCCTAGATTTTACAGTAGAAGATTGTTATTATTTTTATCATCCATTCATTCATCTATGCAAATGTTTGCAATAATAGGCAAACAGTATAAATCCTACATATGTCATAGCCTCCCTAATAACTAGATAAGACTTTTTAAAAAATAATTTTGATTAGAAATTTTGTTCTCTGCATGCACTAAAATGTCAATTTGAATTCCACATGACCCATGCTACAGAGTTTTGAAGGGATGTTTCTGGAATTTTCTGTATATGCTGGGATTGGGCGAAAACATGGAAGGTAGAAACCATCAAGGCTAAAACATACTTGCAACCTATAATATCTTTTCAGGGATATGTGTGTTATCCGGTTAGGAGTATGCTGGTATAAAGGTAGGGAGAAGAGAGGTGTCATTTCTCCTCATCATTGGGGAGGGGCTGTGCTCCTCTGAAGCCTTGGAAGCAACACTGCTGTGTGGCCTTTCAAGGGCCTTATTCTAAAGACCTCAATGGAAGGGGCACTAGCTACTGGACCTCAAACTCTTCCACATCAACCCAAAAGCTCTGAGGGGAAAAAGCCCAGCGGATTGTTGGAAAGGCTGTCAGCTGCTGCAGGGTGAGGCTGAGAAGAGAGACAGGCTGTCAGCCAGGCTGGGGCCGGGCCTTGCTTCTAGCACTGAGGAACCCATCTCTGCCCACTTGTCCTCCCTTGACGTGGCTGCAGCAAAGCCTTGGGCCATTCCTTGTGGGGTTGTTGCTTTTTTGCTCTGTAGATGATAACATGGTATAGTACAAAGAACAGTTGCTAAGAATCAGAAAAATAAATTTTTCATCCTGAAGGGGCTCTGCGATGATGGACTTTATCTTTCTTAGCTTTATTTAGTTTCCTTATCTGTAAAATGAGAGGGTTGGATGTAATGACTCCTACATTTCATTGCAATTCTTAGGATACTAGGATTATTTGTAGCGCCAGCCAGGCTATTGCTTTTATTTTAGGAGCACACATGAAAAGCTAGCTGTTGGCATGAAGGTTCCGTGAAGTGCTAGTAAGCTGAAGTAAGCGGGCATGCTTATCTTTTTACTTTACATTGGTCATTGCTATTCATTTGAAAGTGATGATTGACTTTGTGACTAAAATATAGAGAGCCTGTATCATCTCTGGATTCATGCTTTGTAAACAAGTGTGTCTTTCCTGCAGGGGTTTGCAGTGCTTTGTGAACATGTTATTTATGGATCCTTTGTCATAAAGGATTGCCATCAAGAAGAGGTCATCTGCTGTTCTTCTCATTTCTTTTTCCCTCTTTTCCTCCCTCACCCCTTCTCTTTCTTCTTTCCTTTTTAAGTCCTATCCTTCCTGTTTTGTTGGTGTGGTCTTTCAGCAGGGTACCTCTAGAATTTCGAAAGGAATTTTAGTTACAGTAGATGCACTGAGCTTGTGATAAAGTACTCTGTGGTAAAATATGTCTTCTAATGCAGAAGTTTCCACCACTTTAAAGCAACTGAAGGGAGAAAAGCATCCCGGCACGGTGGAAGCAGTGCTGAGTACAGCATGAGCTTGTCTTACACACCAGTTACAGTCCTGAGAAGGAGTGTAAAGTGATTATTCTTGTATTGGTCATTTCCAAATTGATTTTCTTTTCTAATTTTAGAAATGCATTCCCCAGAAAGCTTTTCGACACAAACTCTTAATAAAAATGAAACTAAGAATTACAGTCTATTTTTAAAGAGAATTTGATGCTTTCATATCATCTGTGTGCTTTAATTGTTGACACAATTAAGAAGCTAGTCAATTATGTGCATTCTTCATACATCTCAGTTAGATGTCACTTATGTTAAATGTTTCTAGTTGGACAAGTCTCAAAATAGGGGAATCTTCTCTGGATGCAAAGGACCTTTACCTCTGGAGCAGCCACATAGCCTATATGGGGCAAACCAGATAGGTGTGTTTTATCAGAGAAAAGTTCTTAACAGTGAAGTTGTTCCTCTTTTAAAAATGTGTAATCACCCTCTCTCAAGGGGCATTGACTAATAAAAATATTATGTATTAAAACAGGCTTTTCTCTCTGAGCCTTATTTTTCTCATTTGTAAAATTTGGATAATCCCAGGGTTTCCTTATCTACCTCACAGGATTATTATGAAGATCAAATATCCAACTGCCTGTTTGATAGCTCCACATTATATATAAATAATATCTCAGATTTATTGTGGAAAAGCAGGAATTTTTATTCTTTCTTTCTCCAAATCTATTTATTTCCCCATTTTCTTTGTAGTAAATGGGCTACGATCAGTGACTTGCTAAATCAAGAGATAGTAGTCATTTTGATTTCTTTTGTTTCCTCAGCCCACATTAAACTTTTTCATAACTTTGGTCAGCTCTACCTCAGAATCATGTATTGAATCAGAATATATCTTTCCATCTCTATTGCTGTCACGTAGCCCAAGCCACTGTCATCGTTTTACCTGGATAACCACCACGGCTTTATATGTCATCTTCTTTTTTACATTCTTGCATCCCTTTAATTTGGTTGCCACACAATTATCAAAGTAATCTTCTAAAAATATAAATTAGATCCTCTCATTACCCTGTTTCAGATCTAATGAGTGCACACTCTTCTTGGCATAAAATTTATTCTCCTTACTAATGCCATTAAGATCCTTTCTGATCTGACCCTGTCTGCCTCTGTGATCTCCTTGCTTGAGATGTTCTTATCACGCTGGCCTTCTAACCATGAAAATCCTATGATTGCTGCCACCAAAGGGCCTTGATATTTCTGCTTTCTATCTGGAATGTTCTTCAAAACTTTGCATGCCTGGTTCCTTCTAATGTTACCTTCTCAGAGAGATTTTCTCTCAAATTCTACCCTGTAACCCTTACCCCTAGACACCCTCTAGCCCTTTACTGTTTTATTTTCTTTACAGCATGCTACTGTTACCTTGTTTGTTTACATATTTACTCGCTCATTATCTCTTTCCCAGACTAGAGGGTAGGGACCTTGTCTGTTTTGTTCATTGTTGTGTATAGAGGGTGATAAAATATTTAACAAGGGGTTAGACCTAGGTATTCACCAATTGAATTGGAAGGTGGCCACAAAGCCGGGGCAGGATCCTGGAGGCTTCCTGCTTTACTAATCATGGGGAAGTCTAGGGTGGGGGTGGTGTCCCAAGGAAGAGATTAGGGTGGCCAGTGTGGAGTGGGGCGGGGTGTTGTGGGCAGCAGCTATTTACCAACTGGTATGGAACTATTTCAGTGTTTGAACACTGAGTATCTGCTTAGAACTATGCTTGGCACATAAGAGGTGCTCTATAAATGTCCACTGAATGAATGAATGATGGGATGAGAAAGTAAGAAAGAAAGCAGGCACTGTATGGGAAACTCGCTGAAAAAGATCAAGTTGGACATAAAATGTAAAGTGATGCCTTCTCCATTACCAGAATATTTGTGCTAATGACAGGCCAACTGTGCCAATGAGCAAAGCCAAGATCATAGACCAAGGGTAGTACTTGGTATACAAAGTCATATCACTACCTTGCTTTTTCTTTTCTTTTCTTTTTTGTTTTTAATAAACTTGTATTTTCCCAATTTTTTATTGTGGTAAAATGCACATAACATAAAACTTGCTATCTTAATCATCGTTAAGCGTCCATTTCAGTGGTATGAAGTACTTTCGTACCGTTGTGCAGCGGTCAGCACACCTCACTTGTGAGTGTGCCATCAGGTGGCCAGTGTGATGTGCCTGCAGAGTCAGGGCCTTGCTTGTGGTTTCTCTGTGAGAAGATGACTTCAGGTATTTCGCAGAAGCTTTTGTGGTTCTGTTTCTTTATAAGAGGAGAGCGTAAGTGGAGGAGAGCCTTTCTGTGCTTTATTTCCTTGGGCTGTCGTGAGGGTCTAAGAGGAGTTAAAATATAGACCATCGTGTTCAGTAGGGAATCCGTGGAGAAGGAAACCCTTCTCTGTGGGTGATCTTAAAGCCAGCATTGCTGGAGTGATGTGGCCACCAGAGATTATAGTGACACTTAACAGATGATAGGTACCCATTTCAAGGAAGTCCCTAAGCTGTGACATTGTGCTCCTTGAAATGGAGGGCTCAGGTTCAAGAAGAGACCCACTTTGCCAGAAAAGTGTTTTCCTTCCAGGGCAGCACTCAGTGCAGTTTTAGAGTTAGGGTGGTTAGATCATTCTGGCATCCAAACGCTCTCATATGATTTTGAAGAAGATAGCTTTTAAAGATTATGAGTATGAATTAATTAGGTTCTTGCCAGGTGCTTAAAAACCAAGTCCTCCCTAGTACCTGCATTATTATACTCTGTTGTTTTCAGTTCGCAGGCCTGTGGCAAGGCAGTCCAGGAGAATTTAGATTAGGTCACGATGACTAAAGAATTGGGAAATCATATGAATGAGGAGAAGTTAAAATAAATGTTATTGTTTAGCTTAGAAAATTAAGTTTGGGGTTAAAAAATTAAGACTCTCTTTTCAGCTGTGTGGAGGAAGCTTAAACAGAGATGGTAACCACATTGTATTTTCCTTAGCCCACTTGTTAAGTCCTCGCCTTGCTAAATGAGAGGTCTACATTATGCATTAACTGGGACTAGCCTGAACCACATGTCATGTCTGAATTGGGGATGGCACGGCTGAGGTTTATAGATTTTCTAACGGTGTCTGCGTCTGCCATTTATTTTGTAGACTACTTAAATGGCCTGAAGAGTTATATTCTACCCCTATGTCTGTGACTAATTGCAAAGAAGCCATTCTCCATCTGGCATAGTGGCTAAGAGCTGTGACTTTAACATAGCCGCAGGCTCGCTCAGCTGAGAATCCAGCTGTTAGTTTTATGTCCTGAGCAAGTTATTGAACTTACCCAAACTCTGATTTTTTTCATCTTTGAAATAGGGATAATAACACCTTATTTGAGTTGTAGTGAGGACTAAAGGAGGTCATGCATGTAAAGGTGTCATCTGTGTGGTATGTGGCATTGTATGCACTTCCGAATGTCTAGTTGTTCTGGCAGGGAAACTGTGTGGCCTTCCAAAAAGTTTTCTGAGCCAGTCTCCTACCTCGTGTTACCTTTTGTGCTCAGACACTTAGGCTATCCCCTGAAGATCTGATGGCTGCTTCCTCACTTTTCGTCTGTTTATCTTCCCCCCACCCTCCCACCATCCCATTTTAGGCTTAAATCTTCCTTGGCTCAGTAGCACTCAGCTGGCTGTTAATCTGATTATTGCTTATTGTAATTCACTGGAAGGTGTGAGTATGAGCCCCCTCCCCCTTTGTTATTTGTATTTTAAAGGAAGAACTAAGCTAAATGAATTTCTTATTTGTGAGATTATAGTTAGGTATTCATTAGCTCAGTAAATATTTAGCTCCTATGAGCCCTGCCTAGCACTGTGGTAGGCCCTGGGGAATAAACAAAGAAAAGAAAAAGAGAAAACAATGTCTAGCTTCAAATGGGGCACAGATGAGCAGTAGATAATTGTGAAATGTGCAGTAGGTGCAAATTTGGATAATGATGAATTCATTCAACACATGTTTTTCCGAGCCGTTATCACACAACAGAGGAGTTGAGAACACTAAGGTGAATGACCCCTGCCTTCTGGTGTGAGTGTGGAGGAGGCCTGGAGTCAAACCTAGAGAGAGGGAGGTCAAGGATGGCCCGTCCCAGCAGGCCAAGTGGTAAAGGGACTGTCAGACAGGGGGAATAGCTTGAAGGTGAGGATGATGCTTTTTCTGGTTGAGAGAAGATTATTATTTTCAATTTTTTATTTTGCTTTAAAAATCTAGTGTGAAAAGGGGATAATTTAATGAGAAGATGGGGTCTTTTTTTCTTATAATTAAAAAAAACTTTAAAAAGTGGTATAACTACATTATAAAGAAAAATCAGAAAATTCTCTTGTGGTTACATCACTCTAAATCTGAACTATTTTTTAGATGTAATTGCAATGTAGTTTTGTGAGCTTTTTTACACTTAGCCCACGTGTTTTGCCATTTGCTACTCAGATGATCAAATATTAATAATGTTCCATTTAGAGCATTTAACATCACTTGTTTAATATTTTAGATTTCCTTCAAAAATTTTTATAATGTGACAAACATCTTCTGCATTATAAATGTTTCTTTTTATGGATTTTTGTCTAATTCTAAAGATAAAAATCCTAGAAGTAGGATTAATAGATTTTAAAAATCAGCATTTTTAAGGCTCTTGGGGTATATTGTTATATTTAAGCTAGTTTATACTAAATTTAGTATTATATGAAATTTTCAGTTTCATATACCTTTGCATATTGGGAATGAGCATTATAATTTTAGAAATTTAATTGATGAAAAATGCTACCTCATTGTTTTACTAATCATTTCTTTGTTATTAATGAGGTTCATTATTCTTGTAGTTTTATTTATAGGTTTACTAACTTTGAATGGTTCGTGTTTTAAGTTTGTTTCCTGTAATTGGACCATTTAAAAGTTGAAAAGTGGCAATTGGTTTCTTTCCTTTAAAAAGGAAGTCATTTACCTGTCTCTAATTTTTATTAATAGATGCAGACCACTAGAAATCATGCCAGTCATTTGAAGTTTCCTTGATAAATTAGGAAGTCTATAGACCTTAAGTTCTGTTACTCATCAAAATGCTATATTAATAAGTACTTCTGTATTCCTGAATTCAAATATGGTTAATTGGAACTGCTGATAATGAACCTATTGATTATTCAACACTGAGCTGTCTGCTAAATATTCAGGAAGTTATATTCAGAACAGTATTCTTTAAAAATGGTTAGAGGCTGGGCATGGTAGCTCAGGTTTGTAATTCCAGTACTTTGGGAAGTCCAGGTGGAAAGATCTCTGGAGGCAGGAGTTGGAGACCAGCCTGGGCTAGATAATGAGCCCTTATCTCTAAAAAAAGTAAAAAAAATTTAACTGGGTATGGTGGCACATTAGCGCTTGTACTCCTAGCTACTTGGGAGGCTGGGGTGGGAGGATTTTGCTTTAGCCGAGGAGTTCAAGGCTGCGATGAGCTATTATTGTGCCACTGCACTCCAGCCTGGGCAATGGAGTGAGACTTTATCTCTAATAAATAATTAAAATTAAAGCAAAATAAAAGTGGTCAGAGCGTGTACGTATTTAAATCACTGGTGGACATTGATATACCTGGTCAATTAACTGTGAATTTGTTTTTCTTTTTATTGTTTGGACCAAGCATGTTACTTTTCTTATTCTCTAACTCAATTTATCCATAAATTGTGATTTCAGAACTTCTTTAAACTGTCATTAAAAACTATAGTTTAAAAAAAGAGGTAAAATATGGAGGTAAAATTATTGAGAAAAATGTTCAAAGTAATAAAGGCATTTACTTTAAATATTTATTAAAACAGTAATATTAATATAATGGGTGTCAGCTACTAGTGTTCTGTTATCTTTCTGTGTCTTCTTGGTAAATCTAACAGATAGTGTTTGTTTCTGCTATAGAAATTTTTGGAGAGGAAGGGAGGGGTGGTGCAGGGCTGGGGCAGGGCACTTTCCTGTTTTCAGTTCCTTCCTTTCATAGTTTGATCAGTAAGAACCCTTTTGTAATACTGCCTGTAAATGGGTCAGTCTTTTATCCTTGTAGGCTTGGATTTTTGGTGGCTTTAAAACAGAGCAGGCTCCCTAAAATCATAAAGCATTTTCAGTTTCATACCCTTTGAGACTGGGAGTTCTGTTAGTCTTCTGCATATGAGCAGAGCAATAACATCTCTTAATCAGCTCTGCTTGCATGTTTCATTTAGCTGGGGCTAGGGAAATTAGCTGTTTGCTTTTCATTTGTGGAAGGTTTGTTTCTCAAGTTAAACTGCATAAATCTTTTCAGTGTTTTCTTCTTTTCTTTTTTCCTTTTGGCATCCTGATAACAAGCTTCCTCTGTGTGTAAATAAACTCTCAAATTTATATAGACATATACAGTTACACACACATACACACACATTCATTGTATTTAGTGCTGTATATTTAGTAGTGATCCACTATGTGTGCTTACAGTAATTTATTCACAAATTTCTGAATCTTATTGGAATGACATATACTTTCTATGTGAAAAAACTCACATCTGTTTCATTTATATAATGAATTAAGGGGATGTACTTTTTTAGCACTTGAAATTATTTATTTACGTGTTTATTATCTCTCTCTTTAAGGGAAGGAACTTTGTCTTATTTCCCACCGTAGCCCCGGCATCTAGAACAGACTCTGACATATCCTGAGTGCTTAATAAGTCTTTCTGGAATGAATGACTGGATGTTTACTTGATAAATAAGTCCTAGCTGATTATCTTCCACAATTTTGTAAAAGTTTAATATGGAGTAATTTAAAAACTGAGTGCTTAAGCATAAATTATGAAGTCAGTACTAATTGTAAAAATAACAGCAAGAATCACAGTGTTTTGAGGCATTTATTAATTTTCTTAAAGTTACTGAGTAAAACAAGATGTTTTATATAGAAGTAAAATGGGCTTTGTTAATACTGTCTATATTAATGCAAACATTTGAAATTAGTATTATGGATGATAATCTTAATTTTAGCCCCAGCATAATTTCTGTTTTTCTAAATAGGTGAAAATCCTTACTTATACATATAAATAAGTAGTTGTTAACAAATGTCAATATTTTTTTAACAGCCATTTGTGCAGACTCAGAATAATTTTCAGTAAGAAGTAATTCAAATGCTCAAAAGAGGAATACTAGAAAATTTTTAGTCAGAGTTGAATCTTTAAAAATTTTAACTATGTGCGTTCATTATGAAAAAAAGAAATCAGAAAAGAGGCACTCAAAGCCTTGAAGACATTATCCATTATCAGAGTGTGACTCGAAGTGTGTTTACCGTGCCTGATGTGACAGCATGTCCTGTACATGTGCACCTGGGCTTCAGCTGGCATTGACCGAGTGGAGGCCATCAGTGTTCAATTTTGTACAAATATCTGGGCAGAGCAGGCTCACATTTACGCATGTCCCCTGTGCAGAGCTGCAGGCTTCCTAATCAATGAGATGTTTACTAGAATATATACAGAAACTGAAGGTGATTCTTTTAACTTTTATGCAAAATGAGATTATTTGGCTGCCTGATAATTGCACCATGGTAAAATTTGATACTGAAGGCATTTGTTATGTCTACTGTTTTCTCTTAGTTTAAAAGTAAACATGTTAATTAAAAAAAAATAGACCCACTTTTGCAGGAATGCTGAAGTATCTCCACAGGAAACTCACTAGGAGGAACCCTGCTCCAGTTCTTCTTTCTCATGTTTCAGTTGGAGAATCTGAACCCAGAGAGGTTGATACCTTTGTCCAATGTCAAACCCAGTTAGTGAAGAGAAAGGCAAGAATCCAGATCCCTAAGTTCCTAGGTGGGAGCTTTATCCAGTCACAGGGTGTCACTGAGCACTGCTAGTCTTGGGACAATACACTGCATCTAAACCATAATAGTCTGCAGAAGATTAAAAATGACATATAGTGTGGAAGGGTGGAATTTTCCAGTTAGTAAGCAGTGTTGTAGGCTGGGCGAGGTGGCTCACACCTGTGATCGTAGTGCTTTGGGAGGCCAGAGTTGGGAGGACCACTTGAGGCCAGGAGTTAGAGACCAGCCTGAGCAAGAGTGAGATCCTGTGTCTACAAAAAAATAGAAAAATTATCTGGGTGTGGTGGCACACTGCCTGTAGTTTCAGCTGCTAGGGAGGCCGAGGCAGGAAGATCGCTTGAGCTAGGAGTTGGAGGGTGTAGCACTCTAGCCTCAGCAACAGAGTAAGACTGTCTCAAAAAAAAAAAAAAAGAAAAAAGAAAAAAGCAGTGTTGTAGTGTTTCAAACACATTAGTCATGCAGTTTGTTGTCCAGGTAGCATCTTGGCTTTCATTCTGGCTAATGGGGCTAACACCCCAGATACGTCCATGTACCAACCAGGTGCAATAGCAGTTCTTCTTATATTTACTTTGGTGATGTCTGTGGACGTGTTAGGGTAGGTCTAAGTGTAAGGAGGGATGGGGCATAGCAGAATCAAGGGTGACATGAAGTGGGTTGGGCTAGTATCTCAGGACAGAGTTTTTCAAGCTTTTTTCACTGTAATCCACTGTAAGAAACACATTTAACATTATAGCTTAGTACACATGCACACATCCATCACATGTATAATTGAAATAAAAGGTCCACAAAACCATTTTTACCTTACAGTGTGTGAAGAATACTGATATTTTATACTCTGTTCTATTTTATTTTAAGAAATTGTCTTTATCCATAAAACTGATTTCTCTACTCACTAATGGGTTGTGACCTGCAGGTTGCAAAACACAGCCATTGGAGAATCTACCTACTGTGCTTAGATCCAGAAGGTATTTACGTGTTTTTTAGGGCATCGGTTTTGGCACCGAATGTGCAAGTGATTGTTTGGCCCATCTGGGTTAGTCTACAGTTAACGCGAACAGCTTGAGGAGAACTGAAAGTGTTCTGAACTCCTCAGAGGCTCTCATCTCTATCAAGATGTGTATCTGGCTTCAGATCTTTTTTTTTCCTTTAATTCAGTTGCTACTTGGTTCTTAGGATAAGCTGAGTTTGTTTTAAGCCTTTCAGTAATCTTTTGAAATGTATCTTTTCTTAATCTCACTTTTATTTGAATCATTATGGTACTCTCAAATTCCTTCCATACTCGTCTCTTCTTCCTGGCAGCCAAATGTGCATTTATTCAGCTTAGGACAACCTTGAATGAGAAAAGTCTGTGCTTGGGTCAGCACCGAGAAGCCTGCCCTCCTTGGTCTGTCATGTTAGTGCCTTCTCTGGCTTAGTTTCTAGGTTTGTGCTGCTAAACTATATAATGCTCCGTTTACCTCATGACATCTGACCTTAAAAATTAGGTTTCTAAGGGTTTCTTGATTTGATCATTTTAATCTATGTAAATTTTATTTCAAAAATTTTTTCAGTTTGATACAGTGAGTAAAATTGTGGCCTTTTCCCCATTTGGGAAAGTGAATTAATACATTAAAAACCCTCTCCAGAGGCACTTTCTGAAATTGTAAATAAAGAAGGAGCTAACTGCAACTCCTGTTGAGCTTGCTATGTGTCAGCTGTTCCTAAGATTGTTAGTACTCAAAACATGGTTGCCACGCTCATAAGCTTAGACCGTGTCCACGTAAATTACTGGGTTCCCATGTTAGTGCTGCTCTGGTCCTGTGTCTTTCTTAATTCTCTTTCTCATCACTCCTCTGCCTTATCCTTGCTTCCCCCCAGCCCCTATGACGAATGCTTGTAGGGCCTTTGAATTTCATAATGGAAATCCAGGCTTTTAATTGATGAGGACCTAAAGCCAGGGATATAGTTATCCCATGGGTAATAAAAGTAAATGGTAGGGCTGGGAAAAATGTAACCTCAGACTCAAAGAAATATTTAGAGGTGCTGCAGTACCTTGTGGAATTATTTAATAGGAAGAAACATTTGTGGTTCATAGTTTGTAATTAATGGGCAGACAGACAAGCCTTTCCTGTGTAAACATACACACTGTAGGATGAATAAGACTTACAGTTCTTTTGAGAGCAGCTGTGTGAGTCATTTAGTGGGCCTGCTTTGGGAAATTTCTTAGTTAATTAAGAAAACCATAATCCTCTTCTCAGATACACCTTTCCTGATGTTTTTTTCCTTAATTTGTCTGCCTACCCCTCGCTCACCCTCCTACCCCCAGCTGTTCACTTTGTCATTTCCTTACTACCAGACCGAGAATACGGCTTCATCTTAGTTTTTCTCACCTTATCTTGCAATTCATTATGTATAGTAAGATCTACTAGAATTGTCAGGTTTTGGGTCTGAAATGATGGTTCTTGGTGCACTCATGGCCAAAGAATGACCAGATGCACCAAAGTAAGGCAGGCATGAAAATGAAGTTTATTGAGAAGAGAAAGATAGGATCATAGAGCAAGGGCAAGATATAGGTTTATAGAGTGAGATACAAATATGCCACAGATGACGACCAGACCCATTGTCAAAAGGAAGGGCATAGTTATGGTCTCAGTCTTGTTTTATCGTATCTGGATAGGGACCTTCCCATGGTTCAGATGTCACCATGGAACCACTTTGATTGGACAGTTGAGAGTTATATGACCTGAGTCTTAACTACACATGTGGATCTCCCATGAGCCTCTCTGAAAGCTGGCTGTCCTAGATCACTTTCCAGACTCTATGGTATCCGTGCTGTTTGGGCCGTGGGCTAGACAGTCCTCTGGATTCTTTTACAGTTGGCTGCTAAGTTCTGATTGGCAGATTCATAGGGTATTCCCTCCTCCCTCAAGTATGGGAGTCACTCTGGACAGGATTAAGGTGGGGCGGCACCAAGATGGGGGCCCACTTTCATCCCTAGGGGACCTGGAATCCCTCGCTATCTACCTACCGGAAGGAGTTCCTTGCAGTTACTTGTGTTGCACTCTCTCCCCCATAAGAATGAGCTCCTTGAGTAAAGGGATGACTCTTACTCATATTTGTAACCCCAGTGCCTAACAGAGTGCCTGTCTGCTATTTCTTAAAATGTTTTATTTATTTTTTTAAATTGACCATAATAACATCAATATTTAAGGAGTACATAGTGATGTTTTGATACAGATTAATCAGCATATCAATCATCTCAACATTTATCATTTCTGTATGTTGGGAACATTCAAAATCCTCCTTCTAGCTATTTGAAACTATATAATATATTTGTTGTTACCTATAGTCATTCTATAGTGGTGCAGAACATTAGAAATTACTTACCCTATCTAGCTGGAATTTTGTATCCTTTAATAACTCTCTCTCTATTCCCCTCACCCCCTACCCTTCCCAGCCTCTAGTGTCCTCTGTTGTACTTTTTATTTCTATGAGATCAGCTTTTTAAAGCTTCCACATATGAGTATCTCTGCTATTTTAATGAATAAAGGAATGAATGAGAAACAACCCTGGAGGGAATTTAGATTCCCAAAGGCCACCGATTTTGTGTTAAAGAAGAAATGATGCAGAGGGACTCCAAGCTCAGGGTCTTCCTCATACCACTTCCACCCCCAGGCCCTGCCCTTTATTGTTGTCTCTAGGGTCCCAGCAGCAAGGCTTTTGATTTGAAATTGACTGCTTGTTAAAACATATGGGAGGGGACCCATCCTGTACAAAGAATTTTGGAATATGCTGTACCTCCCTAATAGCATCATGGGGTATTATCTGTCTTGGAATTGGGGAAGCCTTAAATCTCATTAGTTTCAATGTGGTAAAATATTTATGTTCCCTTTAGAAATGTCTGAAATTTTGAGAAAATTCTCAGTTCCTGCAAGTGAGTTACAGTTTTGGCAGTGAGCTACATATTTTACCCAAATTTTAAGGTTTCGGTCCCCTCTCCACCCACCCCCGAAACACATCTGTGAAATGTAATGGAAATAGTGACAAAATAGGGATAACATTTTACAAGTTCCCAAAGTCATTTTGTTTTACTGCCTCTAAGTCAGATATATGAATTAAAACAAAAAACCCAGAACTTTTAAAATATCCTGGCATTGGGCTGTGCTATTAATATCATTAGCACATAGTTTTAAAAATATATATTAATATTAGATGTTAGATTTTACACATGTACTGAATGATGAAAGTATTTTAACTTTACAGAAAAGGAAATCAGGTTTAAGTTGTCGATTAAGATTCTTTTGTGACAATTAAATTTTTTGAGATTTACCCAGAATGGGAATCACAGGACTCCTTCTATTAACTCCATTTTACTTTTTTGCCTTTCTTTTTTTTTTTTTAAGGAACATTGGTTGACCTAGATCTCAGGTTAAGTACAAAAACTTCAGGATGGGGTTGGAGGGTCTCTGACTTTTACGGTGTCTACTCTAACAGTCCAGAGAATAACTTCTCCTCTGAAGAACTACTCTAGTGGAGCTGTGTGCAGTGATTCTTTGTTGAGTTGCAGGAACAGACACACCTTAGAGAGGCTCTCTCCTGCCCTGCCCGGCCACCCTAGCCCCTCTCCACTCCCCATCCTCATCCAGAGAGAGGATGACCCAGAGAGATTAAGTCTCTTGTCACAGGAGGCAGAACTGGCGGGGACAAGAACCCCTCTATTATTGGTATTTCAGTCCTCTTCTCCTCTACCTTAGCAGCCCGAGCTGACTTAGACATCACTCTCCATTGTGTAAAATAACCAGTTACTTCTTTTCTCATCGACCACTACTTCTTTTATCTCTGTGTACCTCTCCCTCTCTGTTCTTGTTTTTTTCTATTTCCACTCGTTTCTCCTTCCTCTGTTCTAACCACTTCTCTCCTGTCGCTGTGTTTTCCCTTCTTCCTCCTCCTCCTCTTTTCTTAATTGGCTAATATATAGAATGGCAGTATTGTCATAATTGGAGTTTTCTGGTTGTTTGTAACAGAAACGGGTCCTGACTTACTGAAGATCAAAACTTAATAATTTTCCAGGTAGTCTAGTCCAAAGGGGGAAGTAGAGGGCTGCTGTAACCTTCCCTGTTTAATAACAACTCTGTATTCATTTTAATGGGAGATAATTTTTCCTTCTTCCCTTCTGTCTGGTTCATTTGTTCATTCTTTCATTGAACGAACATTCATTGAGCACCTGGGCTAGACACTCTTCTGAGTTCTAAAGATATGGCAGTGAACAAGAGAGAAAAAATCCCTGTCCTCACCGAGCTTAGATTTTGCTGGGAAAATAAATCAAAGGTCAGTGAAAACTGCTGGTGATGTGCTGGCGACTGGCTACTTCATGCTGGAAGTTCAGAGAAGCCCCCTCTTAGGTGGTGACAATGAAGCCGAAAAAGAGGAAGAACATTTAGGCAGAGGGAACGGCATGTGCAAAGGCTTTGGGGTGGGAACGAACTCGGAATGACTGCGGAACCCTGACAAAGCCACCGCGGCTGGGGCAGATGCGGAAGAGGCTACTGCAGGTGATGAGGGCCGAGGTCTCTGCTGGGCTCATATGCGAGAGTGAGTTTAGACTGTAGTCTCCATGATGTGTGGAGCTGTTAGAGAGTTGAAATGATCTGATTTGCACTTAAAAATACTTTTTAAACTCATCTTTTAGAATGCCACTTGAAGCTCTATATGATAGGATGATCTACATGATTCAGATTTCTCTCTTTTTTTTTTCTTTTATTGTCCCATAACACACAGAACCATTCACAGATTTCTCTTATGCTTCTATGCCACAGTGGTCTGATTTCCCTGTCGCCTTCCCTATCGTCTGCATTTTTATGTCCCTAAAATATACAGGACCTGCCTACAGGTCGACATGTGAACTAAGAGGTGCATTTGTTACATGGGTGGTGAAGGACGTTGGCAAAGGCTGTTGATGTTGTCTTGGAATTTCATTGAGAATGTAGACCTTTGTTTTTACATCAACTGTCTCTTAAACCTAAGGGAATCATGTTCGCTTATTTACTTGAAAAAATTTTTAAGCTTATTTTTAATTAACATAATAATTGTACATATTTATGGAGTACAGTAGGCTATTTCAATACCTATATACAATGTATATTGATCAAATCAGGATATTTTGCTTCTCCGTCACCTCAAACATTTATCATTCCCTTTTGTTGGGAACATTCAAAATCCTCTCTTCTAGCTATTTGAAAATATAGGAGAGATTATTGTTAACTCTAGTCAGCCTACGGTGCTATAGAACACTAGAACTTATTCCTCCTATGTAGCTGTGATTTTGTATCCATTAGCCAACCTCTCTCTCTATTCCTCTTCCCTCTTCCCAGCCTCTAGTAACTACTATTCTGCTCTGCTCCTATGAGATCATCATTATTAGCATCCACATATGAATGAGATCATGTAGGTATTTATCTTTCTGGCTTATTTCACTTAACATAATGTCCTCCAGAGTCATTCATGTTGCTGCAAATGGCAGGATTTCATTCTTTTTTATGGCTGAGTAATATTCCATTGTATATATACACATACCACATTTTCTTTATGGATTCATCTGTTGGACACTTAGGTTGATTGTATGTCTTGGCTGTTGTGAATAGTGCTACAATAAACATGTGAGTACAGATATCTCTTGAACATACTGATTTCCTTTCCTTTGGATAAATGCCTAGTACTGGGGTTGCTGGATCATTTGGTAGATCCATTTTTAGTTTTTTGAGGAACCTCTATACTGTTTTCCATAATGTCTGTACTAATTTATAGGGAATAATGTTTATTTGTAGTTCTGTAGTATAATTCAGGTATTTAGCCTTCTGATTTACAAAAGGATAATAACTTAGTGGTCCCGAATCATAATTATATACTATAATAAATACCCATAGGCCAGACCTCGTATTTCGTGAATTAGAATCTCAGGGAGGAGAGGTCAAGATGTCTATATCTTTTCTTTTTCTTTTTACTTTTTAAAAAGGTTTTTTTTTTTTTTATGAATGATGAAAGTATTTTAACTTTACAGAAAAG